>NC_081322.1:75470353-75782978 GCF_026419965.1 Kogia breviceps
TATTGAAGTCAGAAATTTCAGGGCCTTCCCTCTGTGAAGGAGTAGCTAAGCCACAGCAGAAATCCAACACCTGGGTCTCCATTACTTTTTACAAACTGCATTAGCATTTTACCAATACTGTAGACTGATTTGACGGAGGGCCAGGGCATTAAGGGGAAAAAAAAGAACCCATGAGACCCTTACCAAAACAATGGATAAACAAAAGTGATTGGTCTTTATCCTCGTTCAAATAAACTGAAAATGACTTGGATTGCATTAATAGAAGCATCTGTTCTAACAAAAGCAAATGCAGATTATGTGTCTTCAACTCTGTCCCGTGTCTTTCCAGGTTAACAGGTAACTTACTAAATTAAGGCAGGCACAGTTTACTCTTCCAAAACGGGACCTGTAAAACTGAGCCATCAAAGCCCAACCAGGGCCATTGACCACTCTCATTTGAGAGGTGAAGGCTCTGTCTAATCTTCACATCTCTTCCTCACATACAAGAGTTAATAAGTTGCCAGTTCATATGGTAAATAACAAACTTTCTTGAGTTTTCGGTAATCAATGAGTTTTTACTTTATTAATTCCACTCTACTCCATTTGTAATTTAGATGGAGGAACATTTAAGTCAATGGAAATGCAACTAAAGAAACAGGGCCACTCTGTGAAGAAATTTCACATTTAAATATTAAAAAAATATGTGTGTAGGGTAATAAAGTTCAAAAACCATTGCTTCCTTTGTTCTTTTTAATATTTTATTTGGAATTTGGCATTAGAGTCAGGACAACCCACAGTAACCAAAATAGACTTTCATATAAAAAATACTAAAAAGGGTTATACACCAAAATATTTTTCTTTTTATCTATTATATTTTAATTCCTTATATCTTTTATTTTAAAATATTTATATTTGTGTGGCAGGTTTATGGTTGCTTTTTATTTTCCTTTTTTTGCTTAACCGTATATTCTATAATAAACATGGGTTGATTTTATTATAAAAATATTGGAGGAGCAAGACTAAGCTTTGACACCAAGGAGATCTTTCTTGCTTTTGAATTTGAATAGTTAAGCAAATCAGTGCATTAAGATTGAGAAGCCAAAGAGAACATTCCGGGACACGTTAACTGGATGTTACTTCTCCATTTACCTGTTTGAGCTCGTTCACATGACACCAGGGTGTTCTCATGGATAAAATTATAATCCCAGATATACAGACTTTCAGATTCATATTTTCCCTCTTGCTGCACAGAAGCTTTACCTTGGGGATTTTGCAGAAAATTCTCGTGTTTCAGCCATTTGCCTTTTCTCTGTGAAAGCCAGTAGGGAACGGTAGTAGGCGCTGATCATCCGCAGGCCCACAGAGAACAGTGCTAGGAGGCTCTGTATCAATTGATTGAGAAGTTCTTTTAAAGCACCACCTTCTTTCTAAAACAGTTTGGATCAAATAACGAGACTGGCTGCGAACCACAATATTTATAAGAGGTGTAAATTTGAAATCTGCAGTGATGTTCTTTTAGGAGTCTGACCTAGAAATGGAAAGAGGAGAATGGGCCAAGTTGATTCAGTAGGGCCTGGAACTGATGGCACTTCCTCATTCACTTGAGAAATGCTGGCTGGATATCTGCTCCGGGCCGGGCACCCTTCAAAGCCCTGGGACCACGCTGAACAACACAGAGTCCCGCCTCTCTTGGAGCCGATACCCTAGTGAGGTGTGAAACAAATAGTAAACAAACAGATAGACAGATATACTAGGCAGTAGTCAGGTGGTGATAATGGTCCATGGATAAAGTCCAGGAGAGTCTATGAACTCCAATAGAGGAAAAAAAATACATCATTATTTTCACTAACTTAGCATTTCCTTCATTTCTGAATATAAGCAACAAACTATAGCAGTATTCACAATACCTATAATGTCACCAATAGAATTCATTTCTATTTTATATCAATTACTCTTATTGGAGATCTCTTTAGCCATTCACACTACCGTAATACCTGGATTGATATGATGGTAGATATTAGACCCACTGAGAAATCTTGTTATTTAATATTTTAACAAGCACATATATTACTTACCCTGACTTTTTAGTATTTTGATAAATAATTCAATATATTTGGTTTTCTTTCTACTATTATATGATTTTTTGGTTTTGGTTTTTTTGCGGTACGCGGGCCTCTCACTGCCGCGGCCTCTCCCGTTGCGGAGCACAGGCTCCGGACGCGCAGGCGCAGCGGCCATGGCTCACGGGCCCAGTCGCTCCGCAGCATGTGGGATCTTCCCGGACCGGGGCACGAACCCGCGTCCCCCGCATCGGCAGGCGGACTCTCAACCACTGCGCCACCAGGGAAGCCCTACATGTTTTATTTTACACATTTAAGCACATTGATATGAGAAGTGAGTCCTTAGACTCCACCAGACTGCTGAGAGGTCAATAGCAGAAGTGCTTTATGCAATCTTCCCTTATCTCCTCACAGAGTTGAAAGGGCTGAAATTGAGCACAACTAATAGATTTTACTGCTCCTTCAAAGACATTCTTAAGTTAAAAAAATTTTTGAAGTGTGTGCAGTGGTGAAGAGTACCATGATATCTAGTCAAGTCTGGTCCACTGTCTTTTCTTTTTTTTAAATTAATTAATTAATTAATTTTTGGCTGCGTTGGGTCTTTGTTGATGCATGTGGGCTTTAGTTGCGGCGAGCGGGGGCTACTCTTTGTTGTGGTGCACAGGCTTCTCATTGCGGTAGCTTCTCTTGTCGCGGAGCACCGGCTTTAGGCATGCGGGCTTCAGTAGTTGTGGCACGTGGGCTCAGTGGTTGTGGCTCACTGGCTCTAGAGCGCAGGCTCAGTAGTTGCGGCACACGGGCTTAGCTGCTCCGCGGCACGTGGGATCTTCCCAGACCAGGGCTCAAACCCGTGTTCCCTGCATTGGCAGGCAGATTCTTAACCTCTGCACCACCAGGGAAACCCCTGGTCCACTGTCTTGATTCATGCTAATGAGCCAACCACATATTACCACCATTTTGCACCATCAGTGCCAGCGTTGACACCATCAAAAATACAAATAACACCTTAGTATGATGAGGAAAATAGTTTTGATCTTGTGGACCCCTAAAAGGGTCTCAAGTCTCACCAGCAATCTGTGGACCACACTTTGAGAACCACTGTGCTAGATTAAGTGTCAAGTAGAGAAATTCTTTTAAGCGCTTGAAACCACCAAGGGGACTCTATTTGCATAAAAATATTGTTGGTGGTTGTTGTAGTTTGCTCTCCAACTCTTTGAAATGGAATTTTTAAAATCTTGGTAAAAAAATAATCTTCTGTTGACAGTTTTGGATGGGCCAATGCTGTAATACAAGTTAGGAAATACATCTTACGGCAGAGACATACGCCTCCTGTCAATATCCAACAGGGAGGGTCTTCACCTCCTTCATGTCATGAACCGCCTTAACAGTCTAGTGAAGCCTACAGACCTCTCAGAATAATGTTTTTAAATGCATAAAATAAAATACTTAGGATTACAAAGAAAATAAATCATATTGAAATACAGTTATAGCCCCAGACCCCTTTGCGAGGGTGGGGGAGTGTCTGTACTCTGTGCTCCAAGTTAATAACCACCTGCTTCCCTCAGTCTTTACTGGCAAGGAGAAACAGCTAGGGATGACATTTGTTTTTTAATGCATTTGTTTCCATGTCAGTTGACATCTTAAATCCCCAAATTCTGACTATCAATGAGATAGATTTAGACCTAACAAGTCCAGAGCAAGAATGTGGAATAAGGAGAATGATTTTCTCCTCCACCTTCTATAAGACTGAGCAGCACATGCCTCCTGCTAAATCCTGGCTCTTCCTAAAGGAGAACGGTCGTGGGCTGCAGACAGGGAGATCTTGGGCACTGTCTCCCTAATAGTCTAGGACTACCGAGAATTCTCTAATGGGACTTTCTAAAATTTTGGTTACTCTTTTTGAAAAACAGTAATTGTTTCCTATCAATAACTCCCTTCCTTTTCTCTGCTTCTTAAATCAAAGCAGCATCCTTAGGCTTATTGTACTTTGAGAAACTATCTAGCCCTTAGTGCTAAAAGGGAAGAAGCAAAGAATTTACAGTATGGTGAAAGAGTGAAACCAATCATAACCCCCTGGGGAAATTTTCCACTCTTCTGGTGAAAGGTTTGTGGATTATTGAAAACAACTCATTTATCCACTTTCATAGAAGAGAATGTTGGTGCTGATAATTGAAAACAGCTGATAATCCAAAAATCAACTGTATTTAGTCTTGGAATTAATAACGGTATTCTAGCATTGTGACCTCCTCTGATTGTGTTTTCCTTGGGCTAATATTGAAATGAATTCTTATTCTTTGACTTAAGGGTGGAGAGGTAAGTTGGTGATTTGAAAATATCCCAAGAGTAGGAAGCCAGCCTGCGATTTTAAATTTGCCACAAATAATCTACCAGGTGGCTATTCACCACTTCATTGGTCAAGGGTTTCACTGTTGTCCTAGTAAGTCTTTTCATGAAGGAAATCATGCTTCCTATAAACCACAGCTCTCCTTCCGGACCCCACCTCTAAGCTCTTTTAGTTTCACCCTGCTTTCCTTGTATTTCTCACTGCATAGCTTTCCTTCTAGGGGTGAGCTGAACTGTCAAGCCCTTGTATTTCCACGACTACTTTATCCAATGTTGCTGAATCCTTGATAGCCCTTAATCAATGCATTCAAAAACAAAACTGCCTATTCACTCCTATGGTTCTCTCACCCAGTCAATTCTTAGGCACTCATGATTACACGGTCTTAAGAAACTGAAATTCCCAGTTCATCTAAAATAATCATTCTGGCTCTTTAGTTTCAATTTCTCTTTATTAAACCTATTGTGGATTCTTTATGACCTTCTGAGTTGGGACTACAGGGCCACAGAAAGGAGAGGCTGTGAGCCTTAAAAAATCTACAGACATGTTGTTTATGCCCTGGGTAACCAGAAGTTGAAAGTGTGACTTTTGTGGTGAGTTTTGGCCTCTTAGGCCAAAACTATTAGACTATTGGATATGAAATAAAGAAAAGGGAATTCTAAACCTCTTCAGCTGGGAAGGCAAAAATCATCAAAATTCTATGAGGTTAAGACAGTTTCTGTGGCTTTTAGAAACTTGTGTGGCCCAAAGGAATCATAAATAATTTTTATGGTGTAAAACCCTTGAAGAACATACTTGGTTTCCCAGGAATTCCTGCCATTCTTACACTCACAAAGTCTCACGTCGGTGGGGAAGCTCTGTTGGAGCCCGATTTGTCTGCTCAGTACTACCTCCAGGAAATACTGAACTGTGTGGGGACTTAGCCTACCCCTGAGGCTTCTTTTAACAGGTGAAATGAACAGATATGAGGGGAGTGATGCATTTCTTTCCAGTTCATAATTCAACTTTGAAGTAAAATCTGCAGTGGTCCTTCTGGTCTCTGGCCTAAGTTTTACTGGCATCTTTTCTTTCTGGTGTTACACGGAAAGCAGTCAAGTTAAAATGTATTTCCACGGTTTTATTAAGATCTAGAGTGGGAAAACTGTAGACCCATAAGATCCACTGGCAATCCACTCATATGATATCATACTACCACCCCACAGTAAGCCCACAGAGTGGTGACCTATTTTTCTACGTGACTAGGTAGGAGAGAGGGCGGTGGATCTCTCCATAAACCTGTCCTCCTGCTTATTTTAAGGGCTTGATCAGCATCTCAACATTAGTCGTGCTAGAAGGACAGAGAGTCCTATTGACTCTATGCTTCCAAATAGAATCAGCATAGCCCCCTTTTGCAAAGATTGCTGCCATCTATGTGCTGGGCCGAATGCACAGGGCAGAATTGCCCACAGGGGGCTGATTAACCAAGATAGCACTTTCAGAGCTCACGGCAGAGCTGCTGGTGGCAGAGGTCCAGCCACATGGCTTTTCTGGGCCTTCGAGACTCGAATCACAAAGTCCCAAAGTCATTATTCCTCTAAGTGGAGCCCACATCTGGAAGGTACTTTTTCTAGCAGGGAGTGGGTCAGAGGTCATTTAATGACATTTCAGTCCTCCAGATGTCTACTAAAAAAACGTATCCGTAATGATATATCTTCATCCACAATATCATTTAAGTATTTTTTGATTCAAATGCACCAGTACTTTCATTCTGGATTTCACTGTGCTGCTGAATTTTTTATGATGTTGTTTATTGAAAAACAGCACTGTCTTCTGAAAGCTTTTACCAGATTCCCATGGTGATTTGCTAGGCATAGCACAATTCAAATTAAAATTTCATCATCTTCAAAGGCTACTTTTATGAGCTATAAAAGAGCACCTGCCTGGCCCTGGGTGGGTACCATCATACAGAGAGGAGACATGAAGCTTTTCTTCCATAAGTTTAGAGTCTATATAATACCAATAAAGAAAATGTAGAGTGAAGATTATGCCATTTTTGTGTTCGTGGTATACTTCACATATTGGAGCTTTCGGTGACACACTTGAAGCAATTAAAAGATTCAAAGTAACACCATTATAATAAAGTCACTGCTACAATATATGAATATCGTGCAGGGTCTGTAAGAAGAATCCTCAGGAATCATACTGTTTAAGGTCTGGCTTAAACTGTGCTTTGGCCCTATGCCTCTGACATCCTCATGAAGCAGAAATGATCACATTTCAATAAACATGTGACCTTGCTTTGGCATGGACTTGACATTTTACCAAACGTCTTTCCTCTGACTCAGCAAGGTGCACTCCCCATATCCATCACACACATTTCTGCAATCTGTATTCTTTCCAATAGAACTCCCTGAAGGAAAAAAAAGCATGAACAGCCTATACAGGACCCCCAAGCGAGATGGTATAGAGATTTCACTCTATCTACGTGTTTGGCCCCAAACACGTAGCAATGATAGATAGACTATTTAAAAAGGAAATCCAAAGAGTGTCCCCATGCCTGGAACAATACCAGAGTGACGAGCAGTGGTGAAATCACAGGCCAGCTGAGCTCTGGTCCAGAATGGGGCAGCGGCAGCCAGGCATTGGGCTCCCTGTCAAGATGGGGGCCAGCACCAGGCTCAGTGCCTTCAGGGCCTGAGATGGGGAGCCACACTTCCCTCAAAGTCCAGCAAAGAAAGCCAAACAAAACGACTGCTGACCCATCACTGGGACTATGGCTTTTAAAGGGTAGAAGGGTAGACCTAGAGAGGTGGTAGAACAAAGGCACAGCCTATGAACAGAATAAACAAAGTTAAATTTACACTCAAATATTTTAGAGTAAAACTGCAGGATATCAAGGAAAAGGAAGAAAAACAGATGGCCAGTGAAGGAAGCATAATTAGGCTGATAGCAGATTTCCCATCAGCAACAGTAGATACCAGGTGACAGCAGAGCAATATCTTCAGAGTGCTGAGGGAAAATAACTATCAACCTAGGATTTCATATCCAGCTACACAATCACTCTATAGATTTTTCCAGACATAGAAAGAGTTAACCACTTAACGCCTTCACTAAAAGGATCATTAAAAGATGGATTATGAGGAGAAGTAAGGAAGGTGCAGGACACAAGATGCAACAGTGAATATGCCATTGATTAACACATGTTGGTAAAATGAGTTAAATATTGAGTGCTAAGAGTTTTTTGTGTTAAAAAAGGATTAGATTTAGACAACATTGATAAGATGGGATGGGCAGTGTTTAATGGATAATTAAAAGTGCTAAGATCTTTCCAGATTCAGGAGAAATACAGGAAAACCAAATTACTTCAGACTTTACTAGAAAAAAATTAATCAAGTTTGAATGTTAAACATTTTTAAATGACTCTTCCATCAACTCACTTTTCTGACCATTCATTTATGAATGATTTCTTTAAATTCTGCACCTCTCTTCAGTACTTCTCAAGTAATGAGAGGTTTGTTTTTTTTTTTTGGCGGTACGCGGGCCTCTCACTGCTGTGGCCTCTCCCGCTGCAGAGCACAGGCTCCGGATGCGCAGGCTCAGCGGCCATGGCTCACGGTCTTAGTTGCTCCGCGGCACGTGGGATCTTCCCGGACCGGGGCACGAACCCGTGTCCCCTGCATCGGCAGGCGGACCCTCAACCACTGCGCCACCAGGGAAGCCCAATGAGGGTATTTTAAGCTGCATTGTTATCGTTTGTATTTTTTAAGCTGTCAGAACCACATATCTGGGAGAAAAAAATCTTAGAATGTTAAAAAATGTAAGGGTAATTGTGAAAATAGTAGAAAGAAAACCTTTAGATTCTAAAGCAGAAGAAGAAAGGCAGGAGGTATTATTTAAAAATTTAAAAACCAACAGAAAAGAAAAATAAAGAAGCAAAGAAAAAGAATAGCAAACAAAACACAAAGAAAGATGCAAAAATAAATCCAAATATATCAATAATCATAATAGAGGTAAATGGTTACATTCAATTATTAAACAGGGAGAGGGAGTCATCTGTTGAAAATAGAGACTGGAAGTAAAGGGATGAGAAAAGGTCACCATTTAAATGCTAAAAAAAAGTTTATAAGACAAATTTTAATATAAGGTGAGAGCATTAATAAAAAGGGACACCACATACAAATAAAGGGAAGCACTACCAAGAATACATTCTATATAAATGTTAGTAAAGTTACATTTTGTAAACTACAAGTAAAGGGAGACAGGCACAATTATTTGTTAGGTACTTGAGGCCAGGGTGCTTACCATGATGCCTTATGTACAGTAGATGCCTTAATTCATTAAATAATTAAAGAACCTTGGCATTGGTTTGTTGAAGATTTCAGCTTGATTTATTTAAACACAACAAGCAACCGATTTTGAGCTACCCCAAATTAAGAATCTCTGAAAGTAGATTGCATTTGACCATATTGTGGCGTCATAGATGTAAATTTTATGAGAAAATTCTAGTTGAAAGTTTAAAATTAGAATCGCAGGTGAAGTTTATGATGTGTTTCATTTCTAATCAAGAGCACTAAAGGATTGATAGCCCTCCTCTGCCTCTTTCTCTTGCGTCTTCCTTCACCTAGTCACTGAATTTAGTTCTCATAATTTATGATTCTATAAAATTTATGCCTGAAATTTTTTGCCAAGATGGACTTTCATAAAGTGTCCCACTTGTATAAAATTTAGTGTATCCAGTGGTTTCTTAAGTAGCTCCCACTGGGGCTAACCTCCGCTTAAAGATATTCTTTGTGCACATATTCCAGACATTATATGTAGAAGGAAGGGAAATGATCGTTAGCCAAAAAAACTATAATTATGAAAAGGAGTGACTGATCATGTATTCCACTTTTACTTTTGAAAATGTTTGTACAAAACTGGGTTGGACCCAGTGGTTTGAATCTGTAGACATTTATTTGCCTAATAAAATAACTGCACAATCTGGCAGAATTCTGCATACTTGGCAGCCCTTCCTACCCAGGAGCCTGGAACAGCATTGGCCCAGCAGGTGTGGCTCTCAAAATGTTCAGAGAGTTGAATTCGGGAAGTCTGCCCAGCACCCCACCTGTGTACAGTATGCCTTCCTGAAGGCCGCGTTCGTGCCCAGCTTGTCATAGGTTCAAAGGGCCCCTATTCCTTCACAATTGATAATGAAAACTAAAATAATCAAGGGATTGACACTATACACCAAAGTTATAATAATTTAAATTTCTCTTCAATAAAAGATGCCATGCATTTTTAAAGGTATTTTTGACGTTTAGAATATAGATACTCTATAGTGTTTAACACTACTGTACACATAAGAAACCTACTCTTCCCCTTGCTAGCATGGGCTTGGTATCCCCTCTTTCCTTAAAGGGTGAGATAGCGGGAAGCCTAGAACTCTAAGCAGCCTGGACCCTAGGAAGGAGAGGAAGAGGAAAGCTGTTTTCTCATATTTTGGGGTTTTTCCACAAGGTGCTGTTTCATCATAGGACCCAAACGGTCATGACCCAGCTAGCAAGATCCGACTTCCTGGGCCCTACAATCAGAATCACCTGCTTCTATAGGGCAAAGGGAGGGGCGGTGTGATGGGGGTTATGCTAGCTGTTCCAATATCCTGATCCTCTGCGTGCTGGCCTGAAGCAATGATTTTCAGATTTAGAGCCTTTTTATCAACTGAAATCTTGTCCAGAACCCAATACATAAACCCAGGCAAAGCATAGCTCTTCCGGTTTTGGTAAGGCTGGGGGTGCTGGAGCCCTGCCCATCTGGCACAGCCCTCACCTCACCATGGACCATATGTGTAGCTCAACTTTTCCTTTTACTGGAACTCCTTAAATCCCTCCTTTCTGGGCCCAGGCTTAGCCATAGGATTGGAGGGGGCTTGATGATGAAAGATCGTGGAATGAATGAGAAATATACTAGAGACTTCACTTATTTTGTCTTACTAAATAAACAAAGTCCCAGGACCACTCTCAGTTTGGTAAGAGGTGAGAGGATTATTTTTTTTAATGGGGACTGTGGATGCTTAGGGTGCTGCAAACCACACAATGTAGGTTGTATGTGCTTTGTCTGCTCAGAAGGCTCAGCAGGAGTTACCTTGAACTTGCTGTCAGATCCCGAATTCTTCCCCAGCTTCTGGAGCCTTCCTTTCTCTACAGGTGGACTGGCATATACCAACACTCGTCCTGCCAGGAATTCCGCCAAAGCCCAAGTCTGCTATGGGACCAGAGGAGGAGGCAGAAGGAAATTCCAGGCAAGGGACCCAGATGAGCCAGGCATGGGATTACCTACTGGCCCAGTGTTGAGGCCCATGCAGGGCAGCCAGGTTCTCAAAATCACCAAGGTTCCTCTTTAAAATGCAGGATGGACCTGGAGTCTGTCACACAGAGTGAAGTAAGTCAGAAAGAGAAGAGCAAATACCGTATGCTAACACATATATATGGAATCTAAAAAAGAAATGAAAAGGTCATGAAGAACCTAGGGGTAAGACGGGAATAAAGACGCAGACCTACTAGAGAATGGACTTGAGGACACGGGGAGGGGAAAGGGTAAGCTGGGACGAAGTGAGAGAGTGGCATGGACACACAGACACTACCAAATGTAAAATCGATGGCTAGTGGGAAGCAGCCGCATAGCACAGGGAGATCAGCTCGGTGCTTTGTGACCCCCTAGAGGGGTGGGAGGGAGGGAGACCCAAGAGGGAGGAGATATGGGAACATAGGTATATGTATAGCTGATTCACTTCGTTATACAGCAGAAACTAACACACCATGGTAAAGCAGTTATACTCCAATAAAGATGTTAAAATAAATACAAATAAATAAATAAAATGCAGATGTCTAGCCTTGTCCCCAGGAAAACCTGTTAAATCAAGCTCTCTGTTAAATCAAGGTAGGGTCCGGGAATTAGCATCTCTTACCAGGTGCCTCACTTGATTCTTATTGCCACCGCACTGTCAGTAAGAGTCCTTCAGAGCTTTTGAACAGAGGGGTGGAGTGGATGAATTTGCATTTCAGCTAAGTTACTGCAGCAACTTTGTGTAGAATGCATTTGGGGAGACGAGATGAAAGGAAGAGATACTTACTGGCTGCAAAGTAGCTGAGCAGGGGCTGAGGTGTGGAATGGATGGGAGAAGATAGGTTAGAAAACCATTTGGCGGTCAGGTTGCACGGTGGGGGCCACTGAATGACGTGGACAGCGAGGGTGAGAGAGGAGGAATCAGGAATGACCCCCCGGGGGTCTGGCTGTAGTGACTGGGGTTTCCTTTGGGCACCGAGGGCCCTTTGGCATTTGACAGGTGCGTGTTTTTCATCACAGTCCATCCAGTGAAAATGTTCCAGGAGAAAATCAATTGAAGGTGACTTTGCTGTCCGATCAAAGTGAAGATGAACCCACTAAGAAAACCTAGAGGGTGTAAGTGTAAGCGTTTAAAACTTGCACAGTTTAGAATAAATGTCAACCAAAATTGGTCTTTTTCTTTTTTAGCTTTGGCAATTAAAAGGACTCAGTTATCTGGAATGTTCGCTCCTAGAGAATATCTCATTTCCTGAATAAACTGAGAATAGGGCGAGAGTGGGGTCTTATGTTTAAACCCAGTCTTACAAGAGGGCTAGTCTTGGGCAAGGAAACACTTTGTGGGGTGCCATGGTAGCTGCCAAGATCCGAGGACCAGATAAGCAAATCGTAGATCAAACGCTGGCAAGCAGTCTGGCATGCGGGCCAGCTGGGCTAAAGTCACCACCGTCATGAAGATCTTAGAGCAGGTCTTAAAATAAATATTAAGGTTTTCGTTTAAAACAACCTTATCCTAGAAGCACTGCATGGGAAGAAAAAATGAAATTGCATAATCATTTAAAACTATATATGTACATAGAGAACTTCAGTATAAAAAGGTGATTGTAAAACAACACAAGATAGCGAAGCCTAATGCCAAAAATAAAACCATTAACTCTGGGGGAAACCGTATGGCCCTGGGGGGGACTGGAGCAGAGCCCTGGAGGAACAGCTGTGTTGACACTTGTCACATTTGGTTGCCCGAGACACTGAAAGGTCATTCACTGAAGTTCTGCGTTCCAGTAAGAGTGGACTGTGTGAGTGGCCCGAGTGGCCAGGAGCAGCTGCCCGAAGCCCCGCGTTCTTGAGCTGCGGGGAAGCAGATCAGCGTTCACCGTGGCCAAGCCATAGGCAGCTGAGTGCGTGGGTCTTCACAGCTCGTTTCCTGCTTCCGCTTGGTCTTACATCTGAGTCATCTTGCATTTATGTCCTCCTATAGCATTTCCATAAGATGCTTGTGGCCAACACCATCCATCAACCTAATGGGCTCAAATGGAACTCTTTGAAATCTCCTGCGACATGCCTTGCTCTAAGAAAGGAAGAATTGTTAACAGTAATTCTTAAACTAGGAATCTATGTCTTCCCATAACTTGACCTTGAGAGGTTATTTGTGGATTCCAATAGAAACCCATCTTTCCTAGGTTCCTGCAGTCCTCAGCACCCCCCATCCCCACCAACCGATGCCCTCTGCCTCCTCCTGCGAGCCCCAGGCCGGGATCTCTGGGGACAGAATCAGGGTTGTGTGTCTTGGCTTGTCCTTCTGCCATTTGCTCATTCAGTCACTGAGTATTTATTGCACCTCTGCTTTTTCCAGGAAGGGTGCTAAGCACTGGAGATGCAGTGAGCGGGCATCTGTGCTCTCCTGGAGTCACCACCTAAGCAAACAATTACATAAGTTCTTCTTAAAAGGCCACTGTACAGTGAACTCGGAGAAGCGCAGGCGCTGTGAGAGTCTCTGCAGGAGGCTTTGGTGGGCTCAGTTACCCCACCCCTCGTGTTAATGCAGGTCTCTTGGGGGCTGACTGTGTGGGGGACAGATCTCTGGACACCCCCTAAATCACCACCATTTTACTCAGCCATTTGCTGTGAAATCTCGACCTCAGAGGACAGACCCTCCTGACCCTGCTGGCCCTGGCCAGAGTCTCCTGTGCTCTGCTTCCCACCTAGCTCCTAGCTCCCTCCCTCTGACCCCAGCCCAGTTCCTGGGTCACTCTGACCTAAGGCTCAGGTCCCTGGGGGAAGCCAACTGTCAGAGGATACCTGGAGGGTGAGGGAGGAAGGGAGGTCAGAGCGTCCTCATGGCAAAGCCTGGTCACCCTCTACACAAGTTTTCGTTTGTTTTACAATGTGTAGATCTCCTTAAACTTTTCTGATGATAAAACTAAAATACATATATTATAATTAAAGCTAACATTTCAAAAACAAAGTAAAAGTTCAATGTATTCCCATCTTCCATTACATCTACCACCATAAATGACCTCTTTTAACAGTTTGGTGTTTATCCTTCCAGATATTTTTGTCCTTATGTAAACACATTTTATTTTTATGTTGTCCTACATGTTCATATTGTCCTATAATTGACTTTATTTCATCTGAAAACTCGTCACAGACACTTTTCAGGACAGTGCATGTAGATCCTCCTTATCCTTTCTGGGTGCCCAGTATTTCATCATAGGAATGTGCCATAACTGCTCTGTGAATCAATCCCCCATTAACGAACTGTAATTTCTGCCATATTTTGTTGTAATAAATCTTATAGCAGTGAATAGTCTTATACATACATCCCTCTGTGTCAATTTCTTCTTAGAAAGGTATTTGGGGTCTAACATCATGCATTTTTAGTGGGTTTTCATATGCAATGAGGTGCTCTTAACCACCCTTAACTTCATGCATGGCTGGATGGGCTGACCATCCATTTGCTACACCATTCCATTTGCTTCTAGTATATTCCGCTCTGCGAACTGTGCACCTGTGCTTCCCACAATAGGCACAGGTGCTCAGCTGGAGTGTGTTTGTTCGAATCTCTTTGTTCCAGTTGAATTTGTTACTGTAATTGTGTAATTTATTTAATTGGTATATAAACCAAAGAAGCATGAGAGGGAAAAGAAAATGTGGTTGAAAAAAAAAAGATATTTAAGTTATATTTTCCAACTCGCAAGCTGAACTCAAAAAAAACTTTTAATACCTAACAATTTACGCTAATCATATTAGATTCAGTGGCTTCAACTGACTCATAAACTTCATTGACCATAGGACCATGTTTGCTGAGTTATATCCACTCTTAATTTGCCTTGCCAGTACTGTCTCTGAAAAAACATCCCATAGCTGTTTGGTTTGTTTGTAAATTGGGTTACCTTTTCTCCTTAGAAATACCTAAGAACCAGACATGTCTTATCTAGGGTATCCAATGTAATCTGCCTTGATGAAAGTGGATTTTTTTTTTTTTTTTTTTTGCGGTACGCAGGCCTCTCACTGCTGCAGCCTCTCCCGCTGCGGAGCACAGGCTCCGGACGCGCAGGCTCAGCGGCCACGGCTCACGGGCCCAGCCGCTCCACGGCATGTGGGATCTTCCCGGACCGGGGCACGAACCCGTGTCCCCCGCATCGGTAGGCGGACTCTCAACCACTGCGCCACCAGGGAAGCCCGATGAAAGTGGATTTTTAGCCCTTCTTTTCATGTCATTGTAAGCTCTAGTAATGGTGACAAAGACACTGCACTCAACCTCATAGAAGAGAAATTTTTTCTATGCGGAAATTCCAGATTTTCTGTTTGGAAATCACAACTGTTGCTTTTGAAAGTGAGAGAATGTCTATATGCAAACATCCCGCCACTTCGTAACCTAATATAACATAAGAAATGGTTTTACAGCCCTTCCAAAATTTACAGACCCTCTATGTGACTATTGTAGGTACTTAATAAGTATTTGTTGGACATGTGGATACACAGGGAAACACATTTCTACAAGATTGGCTGTACAGGGATCTCTGATTAAGTCTGAATGAATTAAGTCATACTGAATTCATTCAACAAATATTTGTTAAGTGTCCACTGTATACTTCCCAGTTTCTCATAACTGCTGGGCCCACAACTAGCCACAGTCCGTAGAACTGCTGCAAGATGCCTGTCAACTAGCTAGAGACTTCAGGCCACTGGGAAATGCAGAAATTCATTTAAGTCAACAGAACAAGCACTCTGTGAAATGCTCTGACCCTATGTGTACCTGGCCAGTGGAGCAGGCTGGGGCAAGGCAAAAAAAGGATTTCGTTTCTTCTCATGAAATCCATCAGTTCTCTACATCTTCTCAACGCCTTCCCGTATCATTAAAGTATCCATTTTACTTACACTGTATATGGCATTTGACAAAGCCCTGCAGAGACCGCCAGACATCTCACCGCTGTGTTTTCTCTTCTAGGACATCAACGAGTGTATTCTTGAAAACTATCCTGAGTGTTCCAACCCCAGGTTATTTTACATCATCCCGTATTTTTGTGGACAGCATCCCAGATGCAGGTAAAGACTGAAACAGGCTCATGACATGCTCATGTGGACAACGATGACAGAAAACCCACCAGCTGGCGCTGCGTGGGCGTCTTCTGCGTTCCCAGCCTCTCTAACTTCTGGAATTGGAATTCAGTTAACATTTACTGTTAATCTTTCAGGATTAACAGTAAATTTGAGATTCTGAATGTCCTACAGATAAAGAAATTAACAAATCAGGGTCTGGCAGAGGCCTTGGGAACCACCCGTAAAGCTGTGTAACTGAAATGCCAACCAAACTCTTCTTCACCTTTGACGTACACCTGTCACTACCCAGCCCGTGAGATAGTAAAGCCCAGGGGCTGCACCCATCCTGCTCCTCTGTAGTGGCTGGGCTGCATCCACAGCTGTCCTTGCTAGTGTGGTGTGTCTTAATTGGGTCTGAAACACTAGATGCTCACACCCAAAATTCCGGAGTTTTCTCTCTCCTGAGGCATACTTAGCAGAAAGAGAAGAAAGTGCTTTCTAGTGACCCCTCCTCAGCCTTACTTGGTTGCAGGACCTTCTTCAGAAAGTGACTTATTCAGATAGTAAGGGCCCTCAGTGTGGTCTACCCACCTCCTGCATCTGCATCCCTGGGGTACTTGTTAGGAACCCTCACCTGATCACAGTCTCTGAGGTGAGGCCCAGGCATCTGTGACCACCTCCCAGGTGATTCTGGTCTAGCTACACTTGAAATTCGTTGTACTAGATAAATGTGTAGCCTCCAGAAGAAATGGTCGTAACGATGAATATTATCTTTGCTTGGTGGAAAATAAACCGTGCTGCCAGAAGCGGCATTTTCCCCGAAAGGAGACATTGACTGGAAGGTCGTCGTGTTCCTTAAGACACTGGGGGTTGGGGGCGGGGGACACAGCTGTTTCCAAATTGCAGCTCACTTATTGTCCTTTTTGCTTACACTGGGATTGCTGCTTATTTATTATGTGTGTTGTTATTATTGACGTTTTGCTGAGTTAACCAGTTTGTTTACGGTCAGAATTGTGGGGCTAGCAGTGTCAGTTTTCTGCTTCATTATAAACTCCTGAGTTCAGGAGGCCTCCCTCACCCACCCTGTCTCCTGTAGTAAACGCCTCCTGCTTCACGGTCAGGGCTTCAGATCCTGGGAAGATGTGGGGCCAGTTGACTCGCTTTCTGTCAAAATGAGGATATTTATTCCAAGAAACAAGATTCTAATTCCTTAAAGTACTTTTAAAATGATATATTTCCCAGTCTTGGGGCGAGGACTTCTGATGCCTTATCTCGTGATGATTTTCAAAACGCTTTCAGAATGTCCCCTTGTTCCACCTTAATGACAATTATTTGAGCTAAGTAAGGATTATTAAACAATTTCAAAAAAGAATCCTGGCTTGCCTAGATTCCTCCAGATCCTCCGGAGCCCAGCTCCTGGGAGCCCCATGCTGGGCTCTTTACATTTATATCAGTGTTTTTGGCTCAGAGATCTGCCTTACATATAAGATTAGGCTGTTTTCCTTCTGTAATTGAAGAAAAAAAAAAAAAAAGGCTTGGTTTTAAATTCCTCAAAAGAATAAGATGATTCGTGGTCGCGACCTGACACCTATTTTGATAAATCAAAATCAGTAAGTTTCATATTTCAAAACTTCTAACTTTATGGGTTCGGTTTGGTCCTCCTATTCAAAGGCCATTCTAATCAGCGTTTATTGAGCCCTAGCTGCCTGGGCCCATTTTCTCTTAACAAACATTTAGGTGGGGCTCGCTGGGCCCTGGAGAAAGTGGGATTTGGACTTATGTGACTGGGGGGATGGGTGGGAGAAGGGAGAAGCCTCCAACATGTTGTCGCTGCATTTCGAAAACCAATCTTTGATTTCAAAATCATTTTTGTATCCATAAAGGGAGCCTGGTGAGTGGGCCCTTGAAAGAGCAAAACTGAACGTGAAGGAAAACTTCCTGCTTGTGGGGATTCTTGAAGAGTTGGAAGATGTGCTGCTTTTACTGGAAAGATTTTTACCTCATTACTTCAAGGGTGTGCTCAGTATCTACAAAGACCCAGGTAACTCCGTCTGTAAGCAAGTGCTTCTCTGTTTTGAGGCTTACCCGCCTCGAAAAGGACTCGGGCAATAAAGGCGTGAAATCCTCTCCTCTGTTAGTGAAGGGGAGCTCCCCTGGCTTCGAAGCAAGGTTAGAACCACGAGATTTAGATACCAAAACCTGGAGCTTCGGGGCCAAACATAAACTTGCCGTGTTTTACTATTTTTTTTTTTTTTTTTAATCCGGTACGCGGACCTCTCACTGTTTTGGCCTCTCCCATTGCGGAGCACAGGCTCCAGACGCGCAGGCTCAGCGGCCATGGCTCACGGGCCCGGCCGCTCCGCGGCATGTGGGATCCTCCCGGACCGGGACACGAACCCGCGTCCCCTGCATCGGCAGGCGGACTCTCAACCACTGCGCCACCAGGGAAGCCCATAAACCTGCCGTGTTTTAAAGGCCGGATGCTTCCATTTCTCCCTTGGAAAGTGAGATTGGCAGCATTTCTGTTGACCGTGTCCTGGCGCTGGGGTGAACCAATGAACAGGCAGGTGTGCGTTGCGGTCCTGGGGGAGCGTGGTGAGGTAACCCTGGCCCTACTTCCGCGTGACAGAAGCAAATCCTGGCGCGTAGAATCCATAAAGCAGCCCATTGAGAATACAGTTATGAGTTGACTCCAATAAATGGAGTGGTGTCCAGACAGAAGCAAGAAAGAGAATGCAGCAAAGCAATTATAAGGGTTGCCCATAGTGTCACTGTAAATATCATTACTTTCAGAAGTCCATCATTTGTTTTTCTCATTATAATTTTATCTTGAAAGGCAAACAACCTTGTTTGTTTCTTTCCTGTCCTCAATCTACTGCTGCCACAACAATACCTCTTCACTAATCCGTTTATGGTTTTGTTTTGTTGTCCGGAAATGGAAGGTATTATTCTGCTTTGTAGAAACGAGGCACAGAGGCGGGGCTTCCCAAACGCAGCCTCTGCCTCACGTGCCACTGAGCCAGGCAGGGACCTCGTACCGCACCTGCATCACTGACAGGTGCTGATGCCCAGGTGAACTGGTTTTGCCTGCAGGAGCCCTGACTTCTGTTCCACCGGGTGGCCCTACCCCTCCCAGGGACTCGCTGGGGGAAGGTGATTTTGCCTTGGTCTCCCAACACTCTTCTTCAGAGATAAACTCCCACGCGCTTACATGGCCGTGGACCTCGAGGTATGCCCTGCAGGTAGGTGTGTCTCCGCGGCAAGAAGTGTGGTTGGAATAGCTAGAAGCATAAAAAACTCTGAATTGTCATTTTTTGAAATAGGGCCTTCCTTTGCCCTTTCAACACTGGGCAATTTAAAGAGTTCAGAGAATTTAAAGAGTCCTCCTGTGACCAGTTTTTAGCTCTGTAGGAAAAAGTAAACTCTGGTCTTTGTGCAGGGAGGAGTCTCACCCTAACTCAGGCTCCTTTGAAGAAAAGGTTTACGTTATTCATTGTTATTTCCCTTCTTTGGCTTTAGCTTGTTGTATAGCGTGTGTGGGTGTGGGTGTGTGAGATGTACAGTATGAGATAAAGGCTGACTGGGTCTTGGAGACACACAGCTGTCGGATAAGAAGAACACACTCTGTCCCAGCGCTTGGGAAGAGTATAGGTGAGGCCACACCACGCACTTCATCCATCCTGGGATCTGGGATTAGCACGATTCACAGGAGTTCACAGCCCAGCACCCCAAAGGTCAGCATCAGAGGTGTAGGTCTGATAACTTAGAAGAGGACATTTTAATCTTTGTTCTTCTTAAATACAAATAAACCACAAACAAAAATCTTAGCCCCAAGGACTCACTTACCTACCGTTGTCAGGATGTATCATCTTCACCTCCCACCTGTTTTCCTCATTTAAATACCTGACTTCTCAGGAATTGTGGGCCTTCGTCCGGTGAATCTAGAAGCCCATTAATTAAAGTAGAACATATTTTTGAAAATTGAGTGACTGTTAGCTCTTTTGTCTTTAGCTGTGATCTTTCTTTCCACCTATAAAGATTTTTCTCCCCTTTGAGTTTGGCAAAGCAGTATATGAAATACTTCTGAGGCTGCTGCCCCAGGGAGAACGCAGGCCGGCCAACACGTTACCAGTTCACAAAGTCCAGCTATACTAGTGGTTAAAACAGCGAGACACGTCTACACTGCCCTGGGCTCCCACCCTCCGGGTGCACTTACACACACACACACACACACACACACACACACACACCTCACCGCCCCCCCCAAGGGGGTCTTCAGGACTCTGTCCCAGGACTCAACAACTGTTCTAATTTAGTTCCTGAGTGGAACTGCTGTTAAATATTTTGCATATCACTCCAGCGTAATGGCCTCCGCTGCCACACGGCACGTAGACAACAAAATGAACATCTGAGTGATTCTTCAGTAACTTCCCCTGTGTTTTGTGGTCTCTCAGGCACCTTCTGTGAGATTTTTCTTTGGTAACCTTGAAGGCCAAGCAGCTCCACAGTTGCTCTGTCCCAAAGAGTTTCCTCATCCCCTGAAGCAGGGGACAGGAGATGAGCATCCATGCCTGGCCAGCTTTCCCGTGTATTTTAGCCTCTGCAAAGACTAAGCCCCTGTATTCTTTTCTCATGGCCACAAATCAGTGAGCTGTTATCGAATAGGTTAAAGGAAGAGAAACAGCAGGTCACTTTATCATTCACACCAGAGCCTCATCACCTGGGCATTTTCAACCTAAACTCACAGATAATGGCCCACTAAAATCATTGCTCTTGCCCTTTATACAGGAATTTTATAACTGACTAGACTAGAGGACGGAGGGAAGAAACACTAACATTTGAGACCTTTAAATACTTGTAGATTAAACTGACCATGGAGCTGGATTAAGATGCAAACATTCCACTGGCCATTTTTCTTTGGTGCTCATCCTGGTATTTTAAAAATGCAGGTGTGTGCGGATTTCAGTAATCCCCTTCCTGCAAGACGAAAAATATTTAGACCAGTCTCACTGCTGAAGAAAACACACTAATAACAATAACCAGGGAGCTGGTAAAAATAACGTCTGCTAGTCAGATGGGTTGTCACTTATTCTAGATTGGAAGGATAGTCACTAATTCTTTCCAATCAGTACTGTGGGTTCCAATAACCCACCATTTAGAGGAGTTAATAACTTCGCTAAATAATAGGTCAGCTGTGCTCCCTCACCCCATTCATTGCCTGTAAGAAGGTATATACTAGTGAGTAAATTTGTCTCCTACCAAAAATATTTGAGAAACTTAGTCTTCGTAAATTTTTTTGAAATTTAGTCATTTTATATTAATGTTTGCATTCTGTGGAGACCCAGTTAGTGTATCCCAGAAGAAGTTGGTGATAGTAAGTACTCAGGATAAAATAAGAATGAAAGTTGTAGCCTGGTGGATAACCAGGAGAACACACTCTGGTGTTTCTCGCCAGCCCAAGGGCAGTTGCTAATGTTGAGGCCAGTACCTTGGAGTGAGGGCTCAGTAAACTCCGCCCAACTTGGGTATGAGTTTGAATTGGGGGAACCAAGGCCGAAACAGATTTACTGGGTAAGAGTGGCCTCACTTCTTTAACTTATGCAGTCTCATTTTTTATCGATTAATCTCGATTACATTTGCTCATTATTTACCTTTCAAAAACAAGAAGCTTGCAGCCGGCCCAAAGAATTGGAGAGACAGCTCTATGGTCATCCACCGAAATGTGAACCAAAGGGCCACAACTTAGAGTTTCTGAGCCACAAGCATTAACGTGTTCATGAATGCTTTCCCCCCTTAGCTCTTAAAAAGGGACACGCTGTGAGCTATCAATATTTTTCTTAGTCATAGTTTCTTTAGGAGCTAAAATCACAGTGGTGTTAAAGGCCACAATAAATAAGTAAGTTAATTAAAGACAGAGAATAAGTGAATATCTGTGATAGGAAAAGTCCTTATATCAGCGTCTCCCATATCCACCCCTGACTAGGTGAATAACCCAGCTGTTCCAGTTCAGTAGTGCCACTTAGCATCCAGATATGAAACTCTAGGACCTGATATTTTAACCCTCCTACGTGAGGACTACATGAGGACTTGAAAGCTAATCCTTTTCCCTTGTATTTTAAATACTTTCCAATCCTTTTCCGTTGTATTCTAAATACTCTCCGTTACTAGCATTACATTAATATTCATTTTCAACTTGTTTCCGTTACAAATGTAAACACTGGAACCTCAGTAGAGAATTTACAAGACTTTTGTGGGCTGTTTTGAGAATCTGGCCATCAAGTACACTACAAAGGAAAAGTGTCTAATTCCAAACAAAATGACTTCCGTGTTAACTTTGAGGGTTTAAGTTCATTCATAAATTGGGTGCTTTGTTTTTTTTTTTTAAAAAAAAACTGCTTATACTTAAGTATTTTTATTAACAACGATGATAAATAAAGTACAAATTTAAATATTTTTTTGCTAGGCATGAATTAGACTCCTATTAAGGGTATAGCAGTGTACTCTTGGAGTTCATTTGCATTGCAGTATTCAAATCTCAGGATATTTACATAGAAAATTAAAATTGTCCTATTATTCACAAAGAAAAGTTTTGTTTGTTTTTTTTTGTTTTTTTTTATTTTTTTGCGGTACGCGGGCCTCTCACTGCTGTGGCCTCTCCCGTTGCGGAGCACAGGCTCCGGACGCGCAGGCCCAGCGCCCACGGCCCACGGCCCACGGGCCCAGCCGCTCCGCGGCACGCGGGATCCTCCCGGATCGGGGCACGAACCCGTGTTCCCCGCATCGGCAGGCGGACTCGCAACCACCGCGCCACCAGGGAAGCCCGAAAAGTTATTTTTTAAGGAAAGAACGCTGAGTTAGGAGTTTGAAGACACTCCTAGTCCTCTTTCTGTGGTGGTTCTGCCCATAGGACCCGAGCAAATGTAGCTTTGGGTGGTTGATCGCTAAGGTCTATATTATTATATAGAAGGTTTGAAGGCTCCTCTTTCTACCTTCTGTTGGTTAGCACAATTATACGGTGCTTCCCCCCCACCCCCACCCCCGCCCCGCACAAACCACAGGCAGTCCCCGTTGCCTTCGTAATTCCCAGGTTGAGTTATGGAGACTATCGCCACCTAGAGGACATGACGAATCCTCGCTGCTGGGTCATTCCTTCAGAATCCGTTCTTCCCTAAGCCAGGGATCCCAGCACACTGTGTGGTCACACTGTGCACCCTTCTCTCTCCACACCGTATGCATTTCTGTCCAGAAGACAGAATATCATAATTATTAGAGCACAGGCTCTGGAGTAGGCAGCCTGGGCATTAAAGCCCGTTCTCCACTTAACTGGATAACCAGAGGTAAGATGCAACCCCTGTACCCCATTGCTTCCCCATCTGTATAAGGCACATAAACAATACTGTCTACTTCACAGGGTTGTTGTGAGAGATGAACCTGATCGAATCCATGTAAAGCCCTTAGCCCAGAGCTTAACATATGATTAAGTGTTCAATAATTAGCTATTAGCCTGTCAACCACATTACAGGAGAGAGGGCCATTATCTGGGAGGAACTAGGGCTTCAGCTCTCTCTGTAACTTACTTATACATGAAAGAAAGAGAGAGAGAGAAGGGAGAGGAGGAGGGCGGGAAGAAGAAAAAAAATGATCACCCTTCACTTATTTCATCAGTGACAGCTGACCTATGACTGTGAAATCGAATGCCTTTAGGAAATAGTAGTTCTGACTTAGAATCTGAGAGGAACAATTATATTCTGGGCAATACCTTATTCCTGAAACAATCACAGGGAATAAGTTTAATGGAAATATTTCAGGACTGAAAAACACACACCATGCAAGTCACTGAGGGTTTTTTAAAAATCATATATTTTTATGCCTGAACTCTTAGCAGAAATATGAGGGCGTTATAATTTCAACCTTAAATGAAACCCACTGTTGGGATGTGACCAGGGCCAATTACCATTAACTCGAGTTGAATGTTGAATCTTTCAGACTGTTATGCATCATGTTATTTAGTAGATATAGGATGGGTGTTCAATGATTTAATGGCGTTTTTATTTTAACTAAGACCCTAAGATTCAGTTCTTGAAAAACCTTTATTTTCCATATACAGAATTACATGCTTCAGAGCGCTGTTAATGAATTAAACTTTGTCCAGCAGGTGGCAGTGTCTCTCCATTTTCTCAAGGAAGTGCTTGTGGTTTCCTAACAGTTTGCATCTGCTGACAGGCGTTCACAGAATGCTTGAACACAGATGTACAATTATGCCCAATATGGGGCCTAAAAATGGGATCGTATCAAAAGGATTCCAAGTACAATTGACTGCAGTAGTCCAAAGCACATTATCTGAGAGCCAGTGGGGTCGGGAATTGGGGGATAGTTTACAAGTAAGTTTGCGTGGGTTAAAAATATATGTACCGTCTACTCTGGCTTTATAAAAATCATCCATCATTCTACAACGATTGGATTCAACATGCTGTTTCTCATTTTTTATTTCCATCTTCTTATTACTTTTGTGCTAAAACAAAACCCAAAAACATTCTGGAACTTCACAGGTACACAACTGATGGTTGGGAGAAATTCAGACTATCTACAGGCACCAATGAAGTTGTTTAAAAACCTCAATTATCATTTACAAAAAATAGGATACCAATCTGTTATTGGTTCATGTACCATCAATATTCTCCATAACGATTTGTTTATCACCAGTCATGTCCTAGGCTCAGATTCTAGTCAGGTTGGTACTGCATTACGTGTGTGTGTGTGTGTGTGTGTGTGTGTGTGTGTGTGTGTGTACACACCCATTCATGTTCAAACAACTAAACTCTTTATTGCACGGCACTGGTATCTTAGTGAACAGTCTTGCATGGGAACATCAGCAACAGTTCCTAAATAATAATAATTTGCATAGCAATTTACCGTTTATAAAGCACTTCCATAAGATGACCTCATTTGATTCTTACACGAATCCTCTGAAGCTGAGGAAGACAATTAGTCTTTGTCTCATTTTCTAAATAAGAAAGCTGAGAGTCAAAGAGTAGAATAGCTCGCCCACAGTTATCAAGTCCTAAGTGACCACAGACATTCAAGCTTCTGTCCCCAGAACCACCACAAACTCCATGAATCTATGGCCCTCCAAGCATCCTTCATATTTAATCACTAATACAGAGCATTAAGTGGGTTTTTAAGCACTCTTATGTATTGCAGTTGAAGGTAAATGCTTGAAAATATAATCTATAGATTATCTCTATTCAGCACATGGTCTGATTTTATAGTAATAACGTTCCAAAAATATTTCTCTTCTTTGAAGACTAATATTTAAATAGCAGGTATAATCTGAAAATACTAGAAAAATTCAACAAGCACTTTCAACAAGTTGTTTGCATGTCTGCAATACACTCCAGTCCTGGGCAACAGCCATACAAAGATAAAGAAAACGCTACCTGGCACGAACGCCTTCGCAAACCGGATGGGCACTTCCTCCTGGAGATATTTGGGCCAGGCCTTGAAGGGTGCATCGCTCTTCACCAGGTGGACGTGGAAGGAGGCAAGTTAGGCAGAAAAAAATAACATGAGTGCAGACCTGGAGGTGTGAAGGCACAGAAGTCCCGAGTCCCATACTTGGGAGGCATGAGGGGTGTCCAGCCCACCTCGACCCTTGCCTACTGACCTTGCCTCTTTGAGCTGAGCCCCCAATTCTTCGCAGCTCAGTCACCCTACTGCTAAGCCAGTCCTGCCCAAGGCAGGAAAAATATCCACAGCCTTAGATCTCTATGTGGTACCGCCTGGAACTGAGTCACTCATACCAAACCCAGAACCAGTGGCCAAGCCACAGATGCCAGAGGGCCATGTGTCACTCCCCCAACCCCGCTTTCCCTGCCCTCTGCAAGCCTGACCACCACCCAAGGATTCCTCACTTTCTAACAGTGTGTCAGGATACTGCCAGGTTCCCAGGTCCCTAGGGCTGGGATTCTTCCTCGCTTTCTTTCTGTTTTTCTGAACCCAAGACCCAGCCACCCTCCAGGCCTGGCATAACCATCAGATCCAGTCGGTCCTGCACTGTTCCACCACACCTCTCCAGACACCACCTCCTGCCCTGCCTGACCCCCAGATTCCCCTCTCTGCCTAGCAGCGTGGACTCCCCTTCTGTTACCAGGCACTCCCTAACTCCCGTGAGCTCGCTGTGTCCCTTGATGCTGCCTCCCGTCTTCCTGGCCTCCCTCAATAGGAGCCCTTGGAATCATCCCTCCAGAAGTTTCCCCTAGTCGCCACCTCCCACCCATGCACCCTGGGAAATTGATCTCTTCTAAGTCCCAACCTCATCCTCTGGGGAACCCCAGATGCTCCCCACAGTGTGGCCAGGCATGGGGCATGCAGTTTTCTTTCTTATGATTCATTTCCGCAGACAAAAAGGTGGCTAATAATATCTCAGTGTGTGGTGGAGGTACCAGCATTCTTCTATGTTTATAGGTGAATTTCTTCTACTTGGGAATTTCTTCACTTCTACTTTGAGCAGTTTTTAGTTGAACTTGACAGTAATGTGCTTTGCATTGAGTAAGAATGTTACTAAGGGTGGAATTAGTCACCACAAATTTCAATTTTTGGACTTTCCTGGTAACTCAGCAAAGCTGAAATGCTCCTAGAGCCTGGGCAAAGAAGATTAGAGACCCGACCCCAGAGGGTGACAGTTGATCTTTTTATAAAAGACCCTGTGAGCTTCCTGCCCTTTCATGCCCAAACTTCCAAGGTCTGTACCCGCCCCAGGGCCTAATGTGGTGATGTGGAAAGGGCCTCAGACAGAGAATTTCAGAACTGTCTTTGTGCCCTTGACTCACGGTCTTGCCTTGCTGACATTCTTTGCTTATAAAATGTACCCCCAGCTGGGGTGAAGTACAATCCTTACCCATTTCTCATGACTCAACATTTTACAATGGAAGCTTCTATTTTTGTTCAACTAAATCTTGTTCAAATAAAAATATCATTTCCTGGTCTGTATTTTTTTAACATCTCATACATTTTTATCAACATATAATGTCCTAGCTTTTCACATCTTGCAAATGGTGTTGGACTGTGAAAGAACACAGTGAAAAACTGTAAATATACCTGTGTACAGAACATTGCTGTTTTTAGTGGTTTCTTTAAGCATATTCATTTCACTGTCCACAAACCCATAGAGAAATCCAATCTAATTCCCCACTGATGAGAGTATGGAAGTTTTGCTTGTTGAGTGGGAGTTTCAGATACTCTGACTGGAAAGTCTCACCTCTCCAGTTTTTACAGTATGCTTCTAAGTACTTCTGTTGCCTTGTCATAGCCAGACACTACTGGAGCTACTTTTCAAAACATGTTTTCCTAGAATTTTACCTTCCTGTTTTTTAACTATACTTTATATATATTAAAGTAGTGCATGTACATAATTAAAAATCAAATAGCACTAAAAGACATGTAATGAAAAGCAGTCATTTCCTATTTCAACCCTCTCCATCGCGAAGTCTGGTTCTGCAGAGGCAAACACTTTCAGCACAGTTAGCTGGTTCTTCTGATAATCACCACACTAATTATAACTAGTATGCACAGGCTTGTTTTATTTTTCTTGTCTTGATGTATTTATTGGAGACGTTATTTAGTTCTCTTATCCCACCACCCTTACCTCTACTTGCTCCCCTCCACCATCTTCATAGTATAGCTCTATCCATGTTTTACATGTGTAGTCCCTGTTTATGTTACTGTGACTGCATATGTTTGTTCAATGCTGATCCAAGTAGTACACCATCATCTTGTTTCATTTCTTGCATAACTTACGGTTTTTCTAGAATTGATTATTGCCTTGGGTTTTTTATCCGCTTAGATTTATTTATACCTATCAAAATTTTCATATGTGCCATTAGATCTGTTGTATCAATCTTACTTTTGATGTTTTTTCCATATTTTTATCAGATAAGTATACCATTCCATTTCCTGCTCCCCCATCCCAGGACCACTACCCTCCTTCCCACCCAGAGCTCTAACTTCCTGTTTCCATCTGGGCTGATTACTCAGAAGCTCCCTTCACAGCTGTCCTGCAACTTTCCTTCACCATTTTACTGAATGTATTGTATCCTTGATCTCCTGAATCCCTCAAATTCTCTTTCTTGATTTAATAACTCATTTTATTCCAAGATAGGCCCAAATTGCTTCCTGATAAAAGGTGCATGGGAGGTAGTAAATTCTTTGAGTCACTGCATGTCTGAAAAAGCTCAGTGTTCTACCATCTCATCTGATTGCCTGTTTGGCTGGGTATGGATTTCTTCATACATGCACTTCATTTCCCACATCTTTTTCTCTGACTTTCTCATTCTCTCTCTCTCTCTCTCTCTCTCTCTCTCTCTCTCTCTCTCTCTCTCTCTCTCTCTCTCTCCTGGAGTGTTCCATTTATTCCTTTTATGAAAGTTTACAACACCTCAAGGTACTGAGTATTCGGTAGATACATTTAAACTTAAAACTCACGTTTTTCATTTCTGGGAATTTTTCTTGTTTTACTTCTTTCATGATTTTATCACCACCATTTTCTCTGATTCATTTCTGGAATGCTGTTGGTCAGATATTTGAATCCCTAGGTGCATCCTCTCTATGTGCTTTATATTTTTTTCCTCTCTTAATTTCCATTTCTTCAACTTTTTCTCTCTGGAAGAGTTCCTCAATGTGTATTCCAGTCATTCTGTTGAATTTTCTCTTTCCCAAGAACTCTTTTTTAATCTTTTTTTTCTTTTTGCATAATATCTTGCCCTTGTTTGTTGGGTACAATGCCACCTTAAATCTCTGAAAATTACAGAGATTTTTAAAAAGTGTTTTCATCTATTTCTTACATTATCTCTACTTGCTCGAGGATTCTTTTCACTGTTTGGTTGATTTGGGCATCTCTTTTTCAGTCTGAAGTCTTTCCTCTGGTAATCTTTGTCAGAATTCATATTTGAGGGTGAGACACAAAAGAGCTCATTGAAAGTGCTGTGCAGTAGGCGAGGCTTATCAACTAATGGACCCACTTGGGATGATCAAGCAGTAATAGAAGTTTTGCTGGGAAAACATTTGTTAGTGACTTTAGGTCTTTTTTTTCTCTGGAGTTGATCCAGTTTCCCCACTGAAGAGTCCCCCAGACATCCCCTTGGGGGATGGGAGGTGAGGAGGGAATGGGGGAGCAGGACACACGTCTGATTGCTGGTGGGGGACAGGAGCTGAAGGCCCACGTTCAGGCACAATGCACTTCATTGTTCTCATTTTAGCCCATGCTCTCCTCTCTCCTCTGGGTTAGCAAATCAGTCTGGAGCCTCTGCCAGATTCTTTGGAGACTAATCCTAAGATTGCCGGATCGCAGGCAGTGGAGAATGGGGGAAGAAGCATTGCAAGATAGCTGGCTGCATGCAGGTTTGGAGGGAATTTGGGGCCCAACTGCTTCATAGCCAGACTACCTGCCTCATGCCCGGCTTTCCCATCTGGGCTACCGGGTGCCACTCCTCTCTCTCTCAGGGGTTCTTCAGGTGAGCTGACCCTCCAGATGTATGTCTCCCCTCTGCCAACACTCCAGTGCATATACTCTGCTCTGCCACGTGCAATGCACTCCTCCAACCACTTTTCATCTTCCAGAAGTTGTTTGAAGTCTGTCTTCTATTGAAATCCTTCTCCAGTTCTTTGTGCTTGCAATCTTTTTATAAAATTATTGTCCTTTACTGTCACTTTAGTGAAATGTTTCAAAGGAGAGGTGTTGAAGGCCTGTAGTCAGCCTGGGTTAGCTGGGAATGTGCTAACTACCTGAAGTTTAAGATTCTATTACCAGTTTTGTGTGTATAGCTTCTAGCTAGCTCTGTTATAAATGTTTCTTTCATGTGATATCTGCATAGCCATGATGTGAATCGGGCTGCCGTAGCACTGCCTTCAGCATCCGTATCTGGGGATTATAGTACTGATGAAACTTCAAAAGCAAAACAAACAAAAACAAGATCCCTTAATGGTAGTTTATTAGTTAAACCCCTTTGTGTGTGTTGGGTTTTTTTAATTTTTATTGGAGTAGATGTTGCTTTACAATGTGTTAGTTTCTGCTGTATAGCAGAGTGAATCAGCTATACATATATATATATATATATATCCCCTCTTTCTTGGATTTCCTTCCCATTTAGGTCACCACAGAGCACTGAGTAGAATTCCCTGTGCTATACAGTAGGTTCTCATTAGTTATCTATTTTATACATAGTAGTGTGTATATGTCAACCCAATCTCCTAATTCATTCCCCCTACTTGGTATCCATAACTTTGTTCTCTACATGTGTCTCTATTTCTGCTTTGCGAATAAATTCATCTGTACCATTATTCTAGATTCCACATATAAGCGATATTATATAATACTTGTGTTTCTCTTTCTGACTTACTTCACTCTGCATGACAGTCTCTAGATCTATCCACGTCTTTTTACTGAATGATGTTTGCTATCATGAGGCCCCAAACTACTGTTTTTTAAAATTACCTGGAAGACAGATCAGGGCCATGTTGGAGATTTATTTGCTGGGAGAGAATGTAAATTATAAGAACTGATAAAAAAGACACTCTCTCATGATCAGAGGCAGTACCCGACCATCCAAAGATACCATGCCAGTGTAACTTGGCAGAAACAGGCACCACCGTTTTGTGTGCTGTCATGTGTCATTTCCCTAACCTAATGCAGGGATAGTGACACAGGTATCCCAAGCCTGGAGAGTCCAGGGCCTCGATCCATGAGCGCTGTCAGTCAGCACATGTCCAGGAGAAAAAGCAGCCATTGAGAGGGTTTCTCGGCAGCAGCTGCTTTAGTAGCAGTAGCAGCAGCTCATATAACAAATGTTTCATGACGAATGCAAACAAAAGCCAGCTCCGAAATTCCAGCCACGCCATGTCCAAGCCAGTTCAGAGTCGTATCACCACTCCGTTCAAGTTTTTTCCCCTCTTTAAATGCATTCCATATGAGCCGTGCTGTTGGGACAGCTGGGATCTCCTGCATTCACTCAGAAGGCTGTTTTTAAAGCCCAGACTGAAAGGAAAGTAAGTCAGTGGGAAAACAAACTCAAAGAAAACACTGAGACTCAGGTGGGTGTGGGAGGTGTGTTTGTTTTCCCCAGCCAGGCATGACCCCCGGAATGGGGCTAAAGGCTGGGAATCCTTTAGCCCCCCTCCTCGGAGGCCTGGGAGCCAGGCTGTTCTCCAGTGGGGCCCCTGAGTCGGCATTGGCCCTGGCTCTGGACAAGCACCACTTCTCAAAGTGTGGTCCAAGGACTGTTGCCAGCCCATAAGCTGCTTGGTACCAGCCCATGGTGAGATGAGGTAGACATTGAGAGTAAGCCTGTAGAAACTTTGATGGTAATTTGGTATGGCTCTGATGATTTTTTTTAATAACTCATTTTTATTGTAGTTTACAAAAGTATCAATCAGAGATGGATTACAGTGGGAAAAATTCAGAGATCTTTTGCGAAGCAATGTTGTAGATTCTCCCACCGGCTTGGGCTGACCAGGTTAGCAAGTAGGAGGTCATCCAATTGACAAAACCAGTCCTAAGGCATTTGGGGCTTATGAGGCGCCATGATTTTTCCGTATGATTTTGCCTTCTTGGCTTCAAGTCTCAAACTGCTGTTCCATAGCGATGGCCGAACACCCAAACTCAAGGAGATGTGATACTTTGAAACTCTGCCTTCCTAAAACTGGTGCCTCGACCTATAAAGCCTTTAAAAGTCATGATTCACACTAGGATAGCACTTTTACAGTTAACAGAGTACCTTAGACTTATGTTGACTCACTTCATCCTCACAGCTTGGTTAGGTAGTGTTATAGGTTGAATTGTGTCCCCCCAAAATACGTTGAAGTCCTAACCCCATGTATCTGTGAATGTGACCTTATTTGGAAACAGGGTCTTTGCAGATATAATCACATTAAGATGAGGTCACATTGGATTAGGGTGGACCCTAAATCCAATGACTGGTGTCCGTATAAGGAGAGAAAGATTCAGAGACACAGGAAAGAAGGCCGTTTGAAGTCACAGGCAAAGATTGGAATTATGTTACCACCAGCTAAAGACCGTCAAAGATTGTCAGCAAGAACAGTCAGAAACTAGAAAGAGGCTGGAAAAATTCTTCCCTCGAGTCTTCAGAGGGAGCATGGCCCTGCTGACACCTTGACTTTGGACTTCTAACCTCCTGAACAGTGAAAGGATACATTTCTGTTATTTTAAGCTACCCAGTTTATGGTAATTTTACCACAGTCCTGGGAAACTAATACAAGTAGAAATCTTCATCCCATTTCCAGATGAATATCTGGAGACTCAGTGATAATAAGCTCTGCCCATGTTCGAAGCAGCCAGCAAGTAGCAAGACCTGGATTTGAGCAAAGGTGAGCACTACCCAATACACCAGATTGCCTGTCTCTGTGAGACAAAGGAATTGAGGGAAAAAGAAATATCTAACACATGGAGAAAGTTAAATAAATGACTTTACAATAATGCAATGAAATATGAAGAAGCCATTGGAATTTCATTCTGAAGAATTGTTCATTCTGAACCACTAATGAAAAATCAGACACACTGTTATATTGTACAGTATGTTTATAGTGTACACACAATATGCTTAGAAGAACAACTAAAAGGGAAAAAAACAAAAGAATAGCAGTTGTTAATTGTGCTTGTGGGCTCTGAGTAGTTTTCATTTGTTCCTTTAGACTTTTCTGTTTTATCTACCTTTTTTACAATACACGTGTCGCAGATGCCACAGTGCAGTATGTCGCGACACTGTGCTCTGTACCCTCCATGTATCTTCTTAATCATCACAGTGGTGCAGCAAATTAGATATTATTATCCAAATTCTACTGAGGAGAAAACACACCCAGACAATCTAAGGACTCTATCTGAGGTCTCAATAGGTGGCGAGAGGCAGAGCCTGTCTGGCTCCAAACCCAGCATGCTTGGTGGCCTCTTCCACTTTCATGATCAGAAAAAAAGAGGATCATGGGAAGGGGCACAACTGAGCAGTGGTGAAACAAGAAGAGACTGTCACTATGGCCCCTTCAGGCAGGGTTTGCTCATCCTCGGTCATTTGTATGAAATAGAGGAGTTATCCTTTTGGCATTAACTCTGCAGAGACTTCTTGAAGATAGGGACCATGGCTACTACCTTCCTGATGCCCCATAGTACCTACTGTAGAATGCTACTCATCAGAGGTGATGCCTGGCTGTCCTCCCATCCTTCCCTTCTTTCTGAAACCCCCTCCTGGCAGAGTTTGGGGAACACTAGGTAAAGCACAGTTACTTACTGAGCATTTCCAGGACAAATACCTTGGAGTGCCTGCCTGGGTGACCAGATGTCCTATTCTTCCAACCCCCCCCCACACCTGAAGGCTAGTTAGAGCGTGAAAGAAAATTTGCTGTACTCTTCTGTTTGATGTAGCCCTGAACCTTTCCAATTTGAGTAATTCAAACCTTAACTGTAAAAAACTTGTTGATTTTTAATAGAGTATTGAAACAAGTTTTATTCCATTAGTATATCAAATAGTTTCATCATAGAATTTTAATTCTCATTTGTCTGATTCTTTGTTTCCATTATTTTTTATCTGATTTTTATTTATATTTTTAATATTTTTTTTCCTGAAAAATACCAGCAGATAAGCATTGTAAAAATAAAATCTTATTTTTTATGTAGGTCGGTGAAAGGCCTTCAATTCAGTCTGTCGTCTGCACGCATCCTCTCTAGGAAGGTCTGCCATTTCCCTGGGTGCTAAGTCCATGGCCCAGCTTTTTAAAGGCTCAGTAGCATCCTGGTAAAGACTCCCAAGGCCTCTTCTTACCCGATTCTATTTCCGTGATCTGAATACGTTTCTCACCCATCTTACTAATATGCTGTAGCAGATTCATTCTTTAGCCCAATGAATGAATTGTGCCCGATGCTCCTCCTTGCTCTGAGACAGTCTGTGGCGTTCCCCTAAAAGCTTGGGTGGGTATCAGTTGTACAGAAATGTCACCTTCCTTGCTAAAACATAAGTAGAGCCCATTATCCCCAGGAAGGAAATTTCTTGATAGAGAGAAGCAACTGGGTCACTTACTTAACAAACATCAATTTTGCACTTACTATGAGCCAGGCAGCATGTGAGCACTTTATAGATATTAACCTGTTTAATAGTCGTGACACTTGTCTCTGTGGCTGAGTTCTCCTTGCACTGCTGGTCCCTGTGCTGCCTCTTCATCCTCCAGCCCAGAGAGGTAGATCTGGAATGTTCCGCGGGAGAGCTGAGGGAAAGGCACAGAGACAGGGGCATAAACCTGGATAGTTTGGCTGCAAGGTCTAACTGGCATCCCGAGGTTCATAGCCAAGCAAAGGACCTAGAGCTGTGGCATTCCTGTCTTGTGTCCCCCAGTCCGTGTTCCTTGCTCTTCTGGAGATGTCTCCCTCTTTCCAGGGAGACCTACTGCACCAACCTTCAGTTTAGTCGTGCAGAGTTTCTGCGACGATGGAGATTATTGACGACAGTCTCTGGTCATTGTGAAGCACACACGCCACGGTCTGGATGCCTCATCAGTGTTCATTCTCTCCCGTAACTGGAGATCAGGTGCCTCTCTCACTCATGCGTCACTGTGAGCAGAATGGACCCTCCTCATTGTGAGCAAATGAAGTTTCTCTTCTGCATCCTCCTACGGCATCATTCTCCTTTGTGCCTGCCTCCAGCCCTCCAGTACCCCTGTGAGCCAGCAGTCCCCAAAATTTTTGGCACCAGGGACCGGTTTTATGGAAGACAGTTTTCCCACGGACTGGGGGAGCGGGATGCTTTGGGGATGATTCAAGCACATTACATTTATTGTGCACTTTATTTCGATTATTATTACATTGTGATATATAATGAAATAATGATACAACTCACCATAATGCAGAATCAGTGGGAGCCCTGAGCTTGTTGTCACTTGCCACTCACTGATAGGGTTTTGATACGAGTCTGCAAGCAATCGATCTATTATGGTCTCTGTGCAGTCAGACCTCTCTGCTAATGATGATCTGTATTTGCAGCCGCTCCCCAGCACTAGCAACAGCGCCTCAGCTCCACCGCAGATCATCAGGCATTAGATTCTCATAAGGAGCGTGCAACCTAGATCCCTCACACGTGCAATTCACAGTAGGGTTCGAGCTCCTGTGAGAATAATGCCGCCGCTGATCTGACAGGAGGTGGAGCTCAGGCGGTAATGTGAGCGATGGGGAGCGGCTGTAAATACAGATGAAGCTTCACTCGCCCGCCACTCACCTCGTGCTGTGCGGCCCGGTTCCTAACAGGACACGGACGGGTACCAGTCCATGTTCCGGGGCCTGAGGACCCCTGCTGTACACCATTCCCATACCCTAAACTGCCCTCTCCATGCTAATAGCCCTTGGCACCTGAACTATCCTCTCTCGAAATCTAGCTGTTCTTATGACTCCCTTAGAGCCCTGATAAATAATTCTAGAAGTTTGAAGGGCTTAACAGCTGACACTAACACAATTTGTGCTGCCCAGGGGAATTTCAAACAATAATGATAATAATAGCAACCCCTAGAACAGTGCTTTGCACATTGCGAGTAATCAACAAAAAGTTATTGAAGTAATGTTGAAGGCTTTTTATGTGGGCTTTCTAATTTAATCCTCAGAAGAATGCAATGACGTAGATACTTTCATTATTCCCATTTTACAGATGAGTAAAGTGAAGTTTAAAGAGATATAGATGACATCACTCTTTTATTAGGAGATTCTTTACAAAAAGAATCATTAAAAAATTTTTTTTATTGGAGTATAAATTGCTTTACAATGTTGGGTTAGTTTCTGCTGTACAATGAAGTGAATCAGTTGTATGTATTCCTATATCCCCTCCCTCCTGGACCTCCCTTTCACCCACCCTCCTTCCCACCCCTCTAGGTCACCACAGAGCACAGAGCTGGGCTCCCTGTGCCTTATAGCAGGTTCCCACTAGCTATCTATTTTACACATGGTAGTGTATATTTGTCAATCCTGATCTCCCAATTCATTCCACCCTCCCCTTCTCCCCCTGTGTCCACGTGTCCACTCTCTACGTCTGTGTCTCGATTCCTGCCCTGGAAATAGGTTCATCTGTACCATTTTTCTAGATTCCACATATATGCGTTAATATACAATATTTGTTTTTCTCTTTCTGGGTTACTTCACTGTGTATGACAGTCTTTAGGTCCATCTACGTCTCTACAAATGACCCAATTTGGAGTATAGCTGATTCACAATGTTGTGTTAGTTTCAGGTGTACAGCAAAGGGATTCGGTTATATGTATACATGTATCTATTCTTTTTCAAATGAAAAAATCATTTGAGATACATTTTATTATATGTGAACTAAAAACGGTTTCTAAAGAGCTTCTTAGGAGGAAATATGTTGCTCTACTCACCTAAATTTAGTGCACTAGAAATATAGGGAGGGGACGTGAACTTCAGTTGGTCATTAAGTCAGTTTGTTATTTTACATCTTTGGCACTTCCTTTCATTCGTCACATCAGCAGCTAGGACAGAGGGTGAGCTCTTGGTTGCCTTGGGGTACGGTAATATACTCTTTATGCCAATAGCGCGTCCTAGGTCACAGAACGCCAGGATTTGGACGTAACCATCACACATCCTGGCTGCTGTGGTCTATTGTGTTCTTCCTGAGGTGATTAGTCCACTTCAAGGGGAGAAATTATTAATGGTAGAAATCCAGACATGGGCTATACAGCTAAGAACAAGAGCTTTTTCTAGAGGCATGGATCTTCATTAGCCCCAGAAAACCTACCATTTATAGGACTACCTGTTCTGCCCGCAGCAAATGTTCTTAACCTAAAGCTCCATCACATGGTGTTCAGGGAATCCTTAACACTGCCCCATCCCCATCCATTTAATATGAAAATATTTTGTGTGCCTTCTTTTTTCTGGGAAGCCAAGTATTTTCAGACTTGCACAGATGTTCCCAACCTCCCAAACAGTAAGAATCACAGTCTGTACGTCAGGCCAGCTCCACAGGCTTCTCGCACTCGCTGTTTCACGTACTCCCTTTCCAATAGCTGGTCTCTGGAAAGGCCTGCCCTCTTGATAACACGCCCATCCAGCTGGCCTGCGGCGGAGCCCTACCACAGAAGAGGGAGCCCCGTGGCCGTGAGCTTTGACACAGACAGGCCTGATCTGATGGAGAATGACCAGGAAGACTATTGAACTGGCCTGATGGACCGAGGTGGGCCATCTTCTTTGGAGCCAGAATATCAAGCTGAAGCTCCACGTGGTGATGAAGCCTTGTGTTCGTTCGGGGTGATTTTTGGCTCTGCCATACTTCCAGACTTCCACATTCTAGCACAGGATATTGTCTGCCTAAGTATAATAGGGCATATAAGTTGGTTCCGGGCATCGACCATGGAAGATTGGCTTACTTTCACCAACCCAGCGTCAGTCCCCATGGCTATCAAGAAAGACCACACAAATCCCAGAGTGTCTATAAGTAGACACCAAACCACGTGTGTTATTATGCTTGATCTTAAACCATATTCTTGTTAACTTTGCTTTGGTTGAAAGTGGACTGCATCATATTGTTAAAATAGAGTTTCACAGCCTTTAAGTGACCAGGGTATGTCACTTTTAAGATGCTTTTCTAAAAGAAAATGTTAAATCCCAAATACAATTTTGGCTGAATAGTTGGTTTTAATGGTCCGGAGTCAAAAACTGTAAGTTAATTCCTTGTAAAACTTAAATCAATTTCATGAGGGTTCTGCTACACGGTTCCCTCTGTTCAGCCCGAGATTTCTCCTAGTCCCTAACCCTTAAGAAGTAGTAGCGTATTCTTTTAAAATACCAATATTTTTCCATTTAAAAGAAGTTCTGTTGTCAGTATCTGACTTCCATTGACATACGGTAGCTTATTGGAGGCCTCAAGTATAGTATTGTGGTTATAGTTTCCCCCTTTTCCCTCACTTCCTTTTCCTTTAGATGAGTGAGGAAACACAGGGTCCAAATAATGATCTACATCTGTAGTTTTCTACATTTCTGCATTTTGCTTTCTGAAGGTATTGAGAATGGATGGGAGTGTTATTCAGAATTCTGCATCTATAGGTCGAACTTAATATTGAGCATGACTGGTGCCTTCTATGTCTCGTTCATGGGGTTCAGTGGTAACATGGCATCTGCTACGTGCCTGTGGCTCCAGCTTAATACCACCAGAGACAAGAATGCCGGGCCCCACTGAAAGGCAGTAAAGCATCTGGAGAGCTCCTAAGAAAGATCCAAGTCGTTTTCAAGTTTGCCTAATAACATGCTTAGTAGTCTGATGTTTTGGACACAAACAGCCAAATCTTCTTCCAATAACACGTGCTTTGGATATCAGATTATGTGTGGCAGGAAACACTTGCAAGAAGGAATCCACCCAAAAGAAAAAGGCCAATATGCCAGCATCAAAGGCTTAGTGTTTTGTTTTGCTTTGTTTTGTTTTACAAAATGGAAAAGAATCTTACCCCTTAGTGAGCACACATTGCTGAAATAATGTCTCATCAACAGTGTGTCCAATTCTGTAAATTGATAAGTATTATTCTTTATGAGGGGGTGTAACCAATCTGGTACTGTTTTCAGATTCAGAGAGATTTAGGAGTTCTGAGGCTGAGTCCCAGGACAAAGTCTTTATCTAAAGTGTGGGTGTGTGGACAGGCTTTCCTGCTTGTTGAAGGCTGTCATTATTTATTTTGGGCTCAGAAATCTGTGTATTTGAAGTTCATCTTTTTTATATGAAGCGGGCCTCTTCCGTGGGTTGCTTTTACGTTCCTTATTTTCCCATAAGTTTCCCTTCATTTTTTAGTTTAGTTTTTTTTTTTTTTTTAACTAAAGATGCAGCACTATAGAGGAATAAGGAAAAGGGATTTATTTCGTGCATAAACTCAATTCAGTGTCACAAGCATGTTTTTGAGCACCTGTTATGTGCCTGACCTTGCTGGGCTCAGGAAGAACTCTCGGGAAAATGGCTTCTTGGTGGGATAAGGGTCCCCAGGGGAACCCCTCCCCATGATGGACTGCTGACTCTCTTGTCCACCCAGGGACAAGGTGCCAGGAGGTGCCAGCCTGGGAAGCCCCAGATGATTCCAGTTCAGTGTCGGCACTTCACACACTGAGCAGCTGTCTCCTGGGATTGAAAGACTGAGCTTGAAGTCAACCAGAAGCTCCAAGAGAAAGCAGCGAGGTCTTTAGGAGCAGGGCAACCCCTGCGGGTTCTCTGCTTTCTTTAGTCACCTTTGTGAAATTTCGTGTTTTATTTAGTTAAAGGGAGATAGGTTACCCTACAGCACCACCATTGTATCAGTCACCCAAGTTTCGAAGCTTGAAGTGATTTCAATTATAACTAAAGAGAACCATCCCCCAGAAAATCTGTTTGGGAGCACTGTGGAAATTTTCCCAGCTCACCATAGAGAGCACAGATTCCAGATTGCTGGGTGCCAGACATATGTCTCTCAATTACTATTGTTTCCTGCAGGCTACAGTCAAGAAATATTCAATAGAGAATTGGAAAGAGATTTTCCTCTTAAATCCATACGAGCTTCAACACACTTAGAATGTGCATGTGCTTGGGGTGCATCATTGCAACCCTAGTTATGGAGCCTGGAATTTTACTTGGTGGACAGAATCTACGGGTAAGCAGTAATGGCTGCAGCCCTATCCCAGAAGTTGAACAAAAGGAGGCTCAGAGGCTTTTTGGTTGGGTTGTGCAGACCACACTGGGTGAGTGTTGCAGGTTGGACCCTCAGCCAGTCTACTGACCGGGGCTGGGGCCTCCACTTCCCTATAGCAGGCCGAGGGATTAGCCAAGCTTCTAGGAGCCCGGTTCACTTCACCTTGTCCTCAATGTCTGTTAGGAAGCTAACAGCTGCTCTTTCACAAAAGGCTTCATATATTATATATATACATTATATATATATATGTGTATGTGTGTCATACCACGTGGCTTTTAGGATCTTAGTTCCCCAACCAGGGATTGAACCCAGGCCCTTGACAGTGAAAGCGTTGAGTCCTGACCGCTGGACCGCCAGGGAATTCCCAGGGTTTCTTCTATTAACAAGGTTTGCTTCTCCTTTCCTGAGATGAGAAAGCAGTATAGATACAGGTCACAGTCATGGGCTTTGGAGCCAGTAGACTTGGGTTTGAAATCAGCTCTAATTCGTAGCAGCTGTTGAACCCTGGGCAAGTTTCTTAACCTCTCTGAGCTTCAGTTTCCTCATCTGAAAGAAGAGGATGGTAACCGAGCTGTTTAGAAGATTAATGGAGACAATGCACTCCTGCACAAATGCAGTTTCCAGGGCCCTTTACAAACCATCTCATTTGATTCCTCATTTTCAGTCTCTCATAGGGCAGTGTTTTCAGCAAGCGCTCATGCAGTCCAGTCTTTGAGTTTCAAAGGAGAGACCAACACAATGGTTCCAAAGTCTATTTGTCATAGAGCTGAGTTCCAGTATTCGCTGGCATGCTCCGTAGTGGCGTGTGGCCTGAGTTGTCTGTGGGCTGCAACCTTTCCTGTCATAGTGGAACTGCCCATTTAGTGCCTACTGATCTGAGCAGCTTAACTTTAAGGAAGCATCTCTGTCGGGAATTAAGGCGGAATTATTTTCCTTCTGCATTATTTTGAAAATCACCTTTGAAGTCAATAGAGCTGTTTTCTGAGGCAGATGTTGAGGGCACATGAAATTGACTGACCACATCCTGCAGCGCATTCCCACTTGTTCTTCACGTTTATTTGTATTATAAACCAAGAGTAAAAATACGAAACACCCCATCTCAGATGCAAATTGAAGCCAGGCTGTGTTTCCGCATATCTGTAAAGTGGAGTAAGTAACCTAGTGGAAAAAAGAATGGTGCTAATACTTAGGCATATTTTACTAGTTGTTGCTAATGCCAAATTAACATAGAGTTTTTAAGAAGAATTAAGGAATAGGTACAGGATGGTACCGTGATCATAACCCTTATTTCTGTAACGTGCTAGAACTAGGATTTAAACACCAAAGCTCATTAGTCAGAGTCAGGGAAACATTTTCATAACCATTTACGGAGCATTTCAAAACGTAAAAATCCTCTTGGCTTGTTGAAATTTAATCTTTTGTGCTTCTCCCACCCCTTGGCCATTGGTGTGTAGTATGCTTTACGTGAGCTCAAAATTTTTCATCAATAGTTCTAGCCCTTGAGAGACCCCAGAATTTCTACTTGAAATGTGAGCACCAAACTTTACTTGGGGAAAAACAACCACCACAAATGCAAAACAGGAAGGTAATCCATGTTTGTGCCTGAAAATGTAAAATATTGTAAATATGCCATTTTTCTCAAATTAGCATATAATTCGAAGAGAATTTTTTTTAAGTGATTCTCAAGCTTATCTGGAAAAATACACACGTGAGATGGTTAGTGAATTTTTTTTTAAGGAAATGAGAGGACATTTGCCCTCCAAGATTCTAAAATATCAGGAAGTTCCTGGGTTTAGTATGACGATGTAAAGGCACGAGCTCTGACAGACAAGTCAGTGGAAAAGAAATAGATGCCAGTGTAAAAAGTGGTGTGGTGTGTTTAGAGACCATTACAAAGAAGGAGTAAATAAAGGTGTCAAATAGTTGGCTAAATGTTCAGAGAAAAAAATAGAGTCTCACATTATAACATGAGCCTAAATAAATTCCAGATTGTTCTAAAGAGTTATTTTGTTTAATGGAAAAACAAATAGAAGAAAAATCGGTGGCTATTTTTGTGACGATGGGGTATTGCCAAGGGTTTACTAAGTATAAAAGCAACCAAACACATATATACATACAAAGAGAATAAAGAATATATATGCTTACCTAAAACTTTAAAGTAAGCATGTCTAAAACACTTAGTTGGTAAAAATATTTCTTCCAGCAATGATAAGATATAGTATGGTTAATATCTTACCATTAATATATAAAGAATTTTTATAAATCCATAAGAAAGACACCAACCAAAAAAATGGAGAAAAATACAAGTGGCCAATAAATATATTAAAAAAGAAGCCCAGCCTCACTAATAATTTAATAAATGCACATTAAAATGACACCTTATTTTCTGTTAATACTTCTGTTAAATGGACAAACTCTAGCAGAATGAGAGAGTCCCTGATGATGGGGATTTTGTAGAGAAATGGCATTTTATTCGGACAAATTAGTACGACTGGGGGTAAAAAGTAACTTAATAATAAATATTAAGTGTAATTTAATAATACATATTAAGAACCTTCAGCGTGTCATAGCTGGGAGACTAATAGAAATATCCTGTATCTTACCTGTGGCAGTGGTTTCACATGTATATGTAGCTATCAAAACTCATTGAATTGCATACTTTAAACATGCTTTTGAAAACATTTAATGACATGGGTGATTTCTCCAAATGTGACTGGACATGAAGGGCAAGAGAAGAGGATAGCCAACAGTATTTACAATATGATACCAATGTTATTAGAAAAACTATATAAACACAGGAATACAATTAAATTGGAATATCTCAAAGTGTTCATGGTCATTACTCATATCTCTGGGTGGTGGGATTTCTAGTGACTTTTTTTCTTAATTTCCCAACTAATATATAACAAGCACATCGAATTTTAAATTTTGCAAAAGGATTATTAATTTTCAGAAAGTAATTGAGTAGACACATAAAATTTATATGTGAAAGCAGAAACAGTGCCCACTAGATCACTATGGCATTGCTAGGATTGAACAGAACTTTTATCCTTTCTCTCTTCCATGTTCTTTTGTGCACATGAAGCAACATTGACCGGGAAGGGACCAATAAAGAGCATCAGTTTCTGGGGAGGCAGCACAGATTCATGCAGATGGAATCCAAGGCCCAACTTCTTGTCACTTCAGCAGCCTTACTCCCTAAAGATGTTAGATCTGTTATCAGCATCTCTCCTTTGGAGTTTCATTAAATTGCCAGCCACAAACACACACATACACACACACACACACACACACACACACACACACACAGCTCATTCTGAGTATATATTGCAGCTCTGAAATTGTGTAAAGGTTTCTAACTCTGAAATACTAAAATTCTATAACTCTGTACTTAACTCTTTAATAGTCTTGAAATTTTTATCTTTCTTTAAGAACTATGGTATAAACACCAAAAGGGCAGGACGTGCCTTCCTAGGCTTGAATCCTTGACTATCTGGGTCAACCATACAAATATTAAGATGGTTTAATTACACGAAGTTAGCTCATAGATGTTTTCTATTGCAGCGTGACCATCCTTAGTCTGAAAACAAATTGACTTTATTCTGCAGTAGCTGACTCACCTTCCTCCCCACAAGTCATCAAAGTATGAAAAGTAAATGTCAGTATCACGGTTTAGCCAAACCAGATGTGAACTGTGTAATTATTTTCATGTCAGGGACTGAAGTTTAAATATGCATCCTTTATTTGTTTTTAATTGAGTGATTACAGGTGGCACCTAATAAAGTCTTCATGCTGTGATATCTTGAGGTCATTGATTTATGAAGTTTGGTAGGTGTAGACACTCCAAATTCTGGTCAACCTCCCTGGCATTCCATAGCACAATTCTAAAGGAATGTTAAAATGACATTTGCCTGTTTACTTTTCCTCTTGACTGATGATGATCCTTTCTGAGAGGTAAACACTAGTGTTATTCAGGAGTGAAGTTTAGATTTTGTTGATATTTTTCAAAGTGGATTTTCAAAACTGCTTCAAAATTAAGTTGCAGGGGGCTTCCCTGGTGGCGCAGTGGTTGAGAGTCCGCCTGCCGATGCAGGGGACGCGGGTTCGTGCCCCGGTCCGGGAGGATCCCACGTGCCGCGGAGCGGCTGGGCCCGTGAGCCATGGCTGCTGAGCCTGCGCGTCCGGAGGCTGTGCTCCGCAACGGGAGAGGTCACAACAGTGAGAGGCCCGCGTACCGCAAAAAAAAAAAAAAAAAAAAAAAGTGGCAAAAATAAAAGCCACAGACTTTTCTTTGTATACGTATTAGCCATAATCATCACACCTCTGGTTGAGACAAATTGATTCTGAGTTTTTTATAAAAGTAATGATTAATTGTACAAAAGTGTTGAGAGTCAGGAACCAGACTGGTCAAGGAACCAGAGTCAGGGCAACACCTGGGCAGGTAGTTCAGCCAAGCTAGGATGGTGGCGGGGACAGAAGGCACCAGGAACCCAAGCCCTGGGCATGTCAGGTGGCTGCAGTCTAGAGACAGATCAGGAAGGCAGCCCAGGAAGACAGCAGTGTTGGGGGTGGGTGGACAGAGACCAGAAGACTCCATGGTGGAATATGGATGCCACGAGCTGAGACTCAGCAGCCAGAAAACGTCTTGTTCAGTCATCAGTGAACTCTCAGTTTCACACTGAGTTTCGCACTGGTCTTGCCCAGCCATATTCACGGGGAAACACCTACGTTCAACAGGAGAGAACTCCAAAACTGCCCTCAGCAACAGTCGGTCAGCCCTGTGGGATGCAGCTGAGCAGAAAAGACCTCGAGGGTCTTTTTTAAAGTTTGTTATTTTCCCAGCCCAGGCAAAATGCAACAGAAGAGAAAATGGGTAGAAAAGAGATAGTCCTACCCAAATGGAACTCTGGGGAGAGAAAAAGACATGAAATATCCAAAATAAATGTTTGACATTTAAAGCATTATAGGATCAAATCTAGATTGTGTGGCATTAGTAAGCAAAAGGCACACTGAGAAATTTATAAAGCTAGTTAATATGTACGTGGGGAAAGTCTATCTATAACTGTGCATGAATACTCTATAGGATATGAATCTTTACTTTCATTGACCACCAGCTCTTAAACTTTTGAAGAAGAGCATCTTGAAGTTTTGATGTGTGTAATTGCAGGAAGTATAATATATCTGCTAAGTTTCAATCAAATTTAAACTTCTTCTGTTTCAATTGGGAAGATTAGCATTTTTCTGTTTTAGCAGCAGAATACTGTTGTTCCAAGAGAACAGATTTTGAGAAAGATAATAATAGTAATCATCATCACCATCATCATCATTGCTCTTGTTACAGTTAACAACTATCTGGGAATTTACTGTGTCCTAGGAAGTTTTTTTTCTGTTGCGTTGGGTCTTCGTTGCTGTGCGCGGGCTTTCTCTAGTTGCGGCAAGCGGGCGCTACTCTTTGTTGTGGTGCGCGGCCTTCTCATTGCGGTGGCTTCCCTTGTTGCAGAGCACGGGCTCTAGGCGCACAGGCTTCAGTAGTTGTGGCGCATGGGCTCAGTAGTTGTGGCTTGCAGGCTCTCGAGCACAGGCTCAGTAGTTGTGGCGCATGGGCTTCGTTGCTCTGCGGCATGTGGGATCTTCCCGGACCAGGGCTCGAACCCGTTTCCCTTGCATTGGCAGGCGATTCTTTTTTTTTTTTTTTGCGGTACGCGGGCCTCTCACTGTTGTGGCCTCTCCCGCCGTGGAGCACAAGCTCCGGACGCGCAGGCGCAGCGGCCATGGCTCACCGACCCAGCCGCTCTGCGGCATGTGGGATCCTCCCGGACCGGGGCACGAACCCGCGTCCCCTGCATCGGCAGGCGGGCTCTCAACCACTGCGCCACCAGGGAAGCCCCGGCAGGTGGATTCTTAACGACTGTGCCACCAGGGAAGCCTAGAACTTTTTAAAAAATTATAATTGATTTACAATGTTGTATCAATCTCTGCTGTACAGCAAAGTGACTCAGTTTAACAGATATATACATTCTTTTTTAATATTCTTTTCCGTTATGGTTTATCCCAGGAGACTGGATATAGTGCCCTGTGCTATACAGTAGGACTTTGTTTATCCATTCTAAATGTAATAGTTTGCATCTACCAACTCCAAATTCCCAGTCCGTCCCCCTCTCTCCCCGCTTCCCCCTTGGCAACCACAAGTCTGATCTCTATGTCTATGAGTCTGTTTCTGTTTTATAGATAGGTTCATTTGTGCCATATTTTAGATTCCACATATAAGTGATATCATATGGTATTTGTCTTTTTCTTTCTGACTTACTTCACTTAGTATGATAATCTCTATTCTATCACTGTTGCTGCAAATAGCATTATTTGGGTTTTTTTTAAATGGCTGAGTAGTATTCCATTGTATATATGTACCACATCTTCTTTATCCATTCATCTGTCATTTAGGTTGTTTCCATGTTTTGGCTGTTGTGAATAGTGCTGCTATGAACATAGGGGTGCATGTATCTTTTTGGATTAGGGTTTTGTCTGGATATATGCCCAGGAGTGGGATTGCTAGATCATATGATAATTCTATTTTTAGTTTTCTAAGGAACCTTCATACTGTTTTCCATAGTGGCTGCACCAGCTTACATTCCACCAACAGTGTAAGAGGGTTCCCTTTTCTTCACACCCTCTTCAGCATTTGTTACTTGTAGATTTTTTAATGATGGCCATTCTGACCGGTGTGAGATGGTACCTCATTGTAGTTTTGATTTGCATTTCCCTAATAATTAGCGATGTTGAGCATCTTTTCATGTGCCTACTGGCCATCTGTATGTCATCTTTGGAGAAATGTTTCCTAGGCACTTTTTAAGCCCTTTAGTTATGTGATTTCATTTCATCCTAATAACATTCCTATGAGATAGATACTCTTATTATCTCAGTTTTACAGATAAGGAAATTGATAAGTTAGAGAGGATTTCCTAGGTCAATGAGCTGGTCATCAACAGAGCCAGCACTCAAACTCAGGCCTGGGTTTTCAATACCCCTTGCTCTTGGCCACTCTACTGCCTCTCCATGTAAAGAGCAAAACCAAAAACATAAAGCTCTGAGGGAGATGGGGTAGTTAATAAAACCTGTGATTCTAGGAAATTTTTTTCTGCTAAATTCTTAGAACCCAGTGTTTCTGGAAAGCTTAGAAATTCTGTTGAGATGATGTTCACTGTTATGCTAGATATGTTACTTTGTTCTGTTCTTTTTCTGGGAGAAATACTTTATTAGTTGAAATCACCAGAATTGACTGCTTTAATAAAGTGCTTGCAAAGCCTCAATCTGGTGAACAGTGAAGTCGTTTGTTTCAGTCATGTCAACAGCTTTGGCTTTCAGAAGGATTTTAATGAATCGGGGAATGGAATTTAAGAAAGCAAACAATCTAAGGAAAATCACTTATTTTTCTAAAATAGCAAAGCAAAAATGGGAATCTTTTCCAGTCTAGTTGCTGCAAATGTCTGTTGAAGTCTTAAAAATTCTTAGAGTACATGATTTATCACATAGAACAAAAAGGTCATTAATGAGCACTTCGTTTTTTAAATTTTTTTTTTTTTTGGCCGTGCCATGTGGCACACGGGATCTTAGTTCCCCAACCAGGGATAAAACCCATGCCCCCTGCAGTGGAAGCGGGGAGTCCTAACCACTGGACAGCTAAGGAATTCCCAATGAGAACTTCTTTAAGATCTTTTCTGGATCCTATCATCATTATTCTGGTTGCTTAGATAGGAAAATATTCCATGATGTATTCACTGTTAAAATTATAGTGAGTCAACCTTCAGTAACATTTATTTTTAAAGTTATTTATCAAAATATACACTCTATCAGAAATAAATATGGTTACCAAGTAGGGAAATCAATTTAATTTTTCTTTAACATTATTATTGGAGTATAATTGCTTTACAATGGTGTGTTAGTTTCTGTTTTATAACAAAGTGAATCAGTTATACATATACATATATCGCCATATCTCTTCCCTCTTGCGTCTCCCTCCCTCCCACCCTCCGTATCCCACCCTTCTAACTGGTCACAAAGCACCGAGCTGATCTCTCTGTGCTATGCAACTGCTTCCCACTAGCTATCTATTTTATATTTGGTAGTGTATATATGTCCATATATACACTACCACTCTCTCACTTTGTCCCAGCTTACCCTTCCCCCTCCCTGTGTCCTCAAGTCCATTCTCTAGTAGGTCTTTCTCTTTATTCCCGTCTTGCCCCTGGGTTCCTCATGAGATTTTTTTTTTTTATTCCATATATATGTGTTAGCATACGTTATTTGTTTTTCTCTCTCTGACTTACTTCACTCTGTATGACAGACTCTAGGTCCATCCACCTCACTACAAATAACTCAATCTCGTTTCTTTTTATAGCTGAGTAATATTCCATTGTATATATGTGCCACATCTTCTTGATCCATTCATCTGTTGATGGACACTTAGGTTGCTTCCATGTCCTGGCTATTTTAAATAAAGCTGCATTTAACACAGGGATACATGAGTCTTTTTGGATTATGGTTTTCTCAGGGTATATGCCCAGTAGTGGGAATGCTGGGTCGTATGGTAGTTCTATTTGTAGTTTTTTAAGGAACCTCCATACTGTTCTGCATAGTGGCTGTATCAATTTACATTCCCACCAACAGTGTATGAGGGTTCCCTTTTCTCCACACCCTCTCCAGCATTTATTGTTTGTGGATTTTTTGATGATGGCCATTCTGACCAGTGTGAGATGATATTGCATTGCAGTTTTGATTTGCATTTCTCCAGTGATTAATGATGTTGAGCATTCTTTCATGTGTTTGTTGGCAATCTGTATATCTTCTTTGGAGAAATGTCTGTTTAGGTCTTCTGCCCATTTTTGGATCAGTTTGTTTGTTGTTTTGATATTGAGCTGCATGAGCTGCTTGTATATTTTGGAGATTAATCCTTTGTCAGTTGCTTCATTTGCAAATATTTTCTTGCATTCTGAGGGTTGTCTTTTAGTCTTGTTTATGATTTCCTTTGCTGTGCAAAAGCTTTTATAGTTTTGTTAGGTCCCATTTGTTTATTTTTGTTTTTATTTCCATTTCTCTAGGAGCTGGGTCAAAAAGGATCTTGCTGTGATTTATTTCAAAGAGTGTTCTTCCTATGTTTTCCTCTAAGAGTTTGATAGTGTCTGGCCTTACATTTAGGTCTTTAATCCATTTTGAGTTTATTTTTGTGTATGGTGTTAGGGAGTGTTCTAATTTCATTCTTTTACATGTAGCTGTCCAGCTTTTCCAGCGCCACTTATTGAAGAGGCTGTCTTTTCTCCAGCGTATATTCTTGCCTCCTTTATCAAGGATAAGGTGACCATATGTGAGTGGGTTTTTCTCTGGGCTTTCTATTCTGTTCCTTTGATCTATGTTTCTGCTTTTGTGCCAGTACCATACTGTCTTGATTACTATAGTTTTGTAGTATAGTCAAGTCTGAGAGCCTGATTCCTCCAGCTTCTTTCTCAAGATTGCTTTGGCTATTCGGGGTCTTTTTTGTTTCCATACAAATTGTGAAATTTTTTGTTCTAGTTCTGTGAAAAATGCCTATAGTAGTTTGATAGGGATTGCATTGAATGTGTAGATTGCTTTGGGTAGTATAGTCATTTTCCCAATGTTGATTCTTCCAATCTAAGAACATGGTATATCTCTCCATCTATTTGTATCATCTTTAATTTCTTTCATTAGTGTCTTATAATTTTCTGCATACAGGTCTTTTGTCTCCTTAGGTAGGTTTATTCCTAGATATTTTATTCTTTTTGTTGCAGTGGTAAATGGGAGTGTTTTCTTAATTTCACTTTCAGATTTTTCATCATTAGTGTATAGGAATGCAAGAGATTTCTGTGCATTAATTTTGTATCCTGCAACTTTACCAAATTCATTGATTAGCTCTAGCAGTTTTCTGGTGGCATCTTTAGGACTCTCTATGTATAGCATCATGTCATCTGCAAACAGTGACAGTTTTACCTCTTTCCTGATTTGGATTCCTTTTATTTCGTTTTCTTCTCTGATTGCTGTGGCTAAAACTTCCAAAACTATGTTGAATAATAGTGGTGAGAGTGGGCAACCTTGTCTTGTTCCTGATCTTAGTGGAAATGGTTTCAGTTTTTCATCATTGAGGACAATGTTGGCTGTGGGTTTGTCATATATGGCCTTTATTATGTTGAGGTAAGTTCCCTCTCTGTCTACTTTCTGGAGAGTTTTTTTATCATAAATAGGTGTTGAATTTTGTCAAAAGCTTTCTCTGCATCTATTGAGATGGTCATATGGTTTTTCTCCTTCAATTTGTTAATGGTGTATCACATTGATTGTTTTGTGTATATTGAAGAATCCTTGCATTCCTGGGATAAACCCCACTTGCTCATGATATATGATACTTTTAATGTGCTGTTGGATTCTGTTTGCTAGTATTTTGTTGAGGATTTTTGCATCTATGTTCATCAGTGATATTGGCCTGTAGTTTTCTTTTTTTGTAATATCTTTGTCTGGGTTTGGTATCAGGGTGATGGTAGCCTTGTAGAGTGAGTTAATTTAATTTTTTAATTGAACTATAGTAGATTTACCATGTGTTATTTTCTGCTGTACAGCAAAGTGATTCAGTTTATATATATTATTTTTCAGATTCTTTTTCATTGTAGGTTATTACAAGATATTTAATATATTTCCTTGTGCTATACAGTAGGACCTTGTTGTTTATCTGTTTTATATACAGTAGTTCATATCTGCTAATGCCAAACTCCTAATTTATCTCTCCCCCTTTTCCCCTTTGGTAACCACATGTTTGTTTTCTGTGTCTGTGATTCTGTTTCTGTTTTATAAAAAAGTCCATTTGTATCATATTTTAGATTCCACATATAAAAGGTATCATTTATCTTTTTCTGTCTGACATCACTTAGTATGATAATCTCTAGGTCCATCCGTGTTGCTACAAATGGCATTATTTCATTCTCTTTTATGGCTGAGTTTTTATTCCATTGTATATATATACCACATCTTCTTTATCCATTCATCTGTCATCTGTTGATGAACATTTAGGTTGTTTTCATGTCTTGGCTATTGTAAATAGTGCTGCTATGAATATTGGGGTGTATGTATCTTTTCAAATTATAATTTTCTCTGAATATATGCGCAGCAGTGGGATTGCTGGATCATGTGGTAATTCTATTTTTAGTTTTCTGAGGAACCTGTTTTCCATAGTGGCTGCACCAGTTTACGTTCTCACCAACAGTGTAGGAGGGTTCCTTTCTTCCACAACCTCTTCAGCATTTATCATTTGTGGACTTTTTAATGATGGCCATTCTGACTAGTGTGAGATAATACCTCATTGTAGTTTTGATTTGCATTTCTCTAATAATTAACAATGTTGAGAATCTTTTCATGTGCCTATTGGTCGTCTGTGTGTCTTCTTTGGAGAAATGTCTATTTCAGTCTTCAGCCCATTTTTTGATTGGGTTGTTAGTTTTCTTGATATTGAGTTGTATGAGCTGTTGTATATTTTTGCTTTTATTTCTATTGCTTTGGGAGACTGACCTAAGAAAACATTTATATGACTTATGTCAGAGAATGTTTCACTTATGTTCTCTTCTAGGAGTTTTATGGTGTCCTGTCTTATATTTAAGTCTTTAAGCCATTTTGAGTTTATTTTTGTGTATGGTATGAGGGAGTGTTCAAACTTCACTGATTTACATGGGGCTGTCCAGCTTTCCCAACACCACTTGCTGAAGAGACTGCCTTTTCTACATTGTGGATTCTTGCCTACTTTGTTGAAGATTAAGTGATCATAGATGTGTGGTTTTATTTCTGGGCTCTCTATTCTGTTCCATTGATCCCTATGTCTGTTTTTGTGCCAATATCTTGCTGTTTTGATTACTGTAGCTTTGTAGTATTGTCTGAAGTCTGCCAGGGTTGTGCCTTCTTTTTCCTAAATCAATTTAATATTAATGTCTGTTAAAATAAATTATTGGCTGTCAAATATTTCCACAAAGCCTTTGTTACTTATGAAATCATTGGGATAATATGATTAAAGGCTATGAATATGAATAAGCTCGAAAACATCCCATGCTAATGTTCAGGGTCATATTTTTTTCTCTTAAAATTGTAGGATTTTTACTATTTGCTGTGTTCACCTTTATGTCTACATACCCAAGCTCGTTGTGGGGCGAGGTGGGTAGGGGGTATCCATGACAATCATGAAAATGACGTATTTGCTGCCTGCTGTCATAAGGCATAAGCTTAGGTGTCAACTGATTTCAGGTATTTGACAGTATATGTCACTGTATTTATCATACATTAGGAAAAATGGTCACTCATATATCGATCTAACCAGGAGATGACCTAATGGTGTTATATGGAAACTAATTCCCTCATAAACATTCTAAGTGGATATAAAGAATTATATGCTCAGTTGCAACCATTAACTTATCAAAGAGTCAGATCTGAATACCTCAGGGAATACACAAAGGTCATGATAGTCTAAAAGCCTTCAGCAATCCTCAGTGTACTGTTCCTTCAGTCCAAAAGTGCTGGAATTGGGGCTTATGTCTAGTGCCAATTTTGGACAGTCAGTCAGGCATGGTGACCGGAAACACAGGTATGAGGATTGTTAGGCTGAGCCTGGCCACAATCATTGCCAGGGACTTGAGAGAGAGGGAATGGTGGTTCGCATGCCACAATCTATCACCCCTGCCCAGGCCACCAGCAAAATTTGAGAGCAGGAGTGATTCCCTGCCCAATTCTCACCCCTTCCCACCAAGCCCAGCAGCTCTCCGCCCTCTCCTGCTTTGGACTTGGTGGGATAAAAAAGGAAGGAGAGAAAGAAAAGTTCTTATGCTCCAGAGTGTTTTGCAGCATTCAGCAAAGGAGCGTGAGATTAAATCTACCCAAAGAAGAGCCAAAGAGCTTTCCCTCACCTTCACTTCCAGCAAGTCAGGCCTTCATTTTCTTGTCTCAAGTAAAACCCAAGAACTGATGATTAAGTTGAGTAGCATTAAATTAGAATCTTTTTTGGTAGAAATTGTGTAAAGTTGTCAAGGAGTACATGCTAATTCCTGTTAGCATGTTCTACAGTCATTGATCTTCAACTCCATCGCCTCCTTGAGCTCATAGCTGAAGAAGGTCATAGACATACTAGCACTGTCTTTACAACCTCTTGCAATTCTAGATACTGCTGGGGTCAGAGGCAACGCCAATACCTAACGGGAAAGCTAATGAATCCATACAGGTCTTACTTTAAAATCTTGATATTTTAGGTGACTTTTAGTAGATTCATCTTGTAATCTAAGAGGAAGTAAGGCAGTAAAGACAAGAGAAAAGTGAATCAGAACCGCAGAGCCAGCAAAGACTTGAAATACTCAGCCTTTTGCAAAGGTATGGAAACTTTGCCACTTTACAATATTCAGTGGGTCAAAAGTGTCAGCAAAGAAACTAACACAGCATTGTAAAGCAATTATACTCCAATAAAGATGTTTAAAAAAAAAAGAAGTGTCAACGATTTTCTCTTTTCTCCAAAGAGAAATGACAGTGAAAGCAGGACATTTTAAAACTGAACCTGGGACTCCTAGTTTGTCTGCATGAGAGCTCTCAACCCTCACAGAAACTCACGAGACGCATTAGTGAAGAGACTCAGGCCCTTAGAGTCTGAGCTGTGAGAACTGCAAACAGTGCAGCCAGGAGGTTACCTCAGCACAGGCTGAGTAAATGAATCATTTGGTAAAAGCCATTAGAGGGAAATGTTACTGGAAAGTCATAAGTGAACCAGCCTGTCTATGCCTGGTTTTGCTAGAATGTAAGAACCATTTGAAATTTTTTAAATGTTTCTCTCGGTACAGTTTAAGAGGACTGTGACATAACTAACCATTTTCTATTATTATATCAAAATGAGGTAAAAATCTGGTACGGATTTAATGCTAATTCATTTATTCATTTTTTTTGCAGTTAAGCTGTTGTTTTTAGAACATCATGAAACTTCATTTCATGCCCCAATAAAACTAAAATGTAATGGGTTACAGCTTTTCTGTTTCTTGATTTTTCTCCTTCAAACATCTTTGATATTCCATTCTTTGAATGGATTTTTTTTTCAATGTCTTGCATGTCATTCAAATTATTCTTTTCTCCTGTCACCTCCTCCACCTGTCTCTAAAGCAGTTTCTAAAGTGAACCAATCCTGATAGAACCTAATGATACCTATGCGCAATTTTTGGAAATATTAGCACCTCCTTCTTGGCTGCTTCTAATGCACCAGTACGGTCTTTCCAGCATTGGTGGGTTCTTTTTAGTTTTCCCCTCAGCCGCAATCTTGCCGAAGAGGAAATCTGGTGCACGCCTACACAATTTCAGCCTCGTGCCACATCCAAACCCTCCCCTGGCAATCTGTCCTCTGTCTCCCTTCGACCAAACCACACAGGTTTCTGCGACTTCTCACAGCCATTAGCCAGGAAAGTTCAGTTCAAGATATCACCCCTGACCGCCTTCATTTATAGCCACTAACTACCTAACACAGGTCAGTGTTCCTCCCTTTTTCTCTTTCAGTTGTCAGAATGAAAGAACTTAATCTTTCTCATCAGAAGAAGTTTACATTTCTATTCTACCTCAATAAAAATACTTCTCCCCCACCATCTCTTTCTAATGGTAACTTCTGCCCAAAGGCAATTAATCATTTAAATATCTTCTCTTGGAAACTTGTAACTTCTTGCCGACCATGTTTCATAGGCGAGTTCTAGTTACAAAGACAAGTTATATCACAACCAAACCTTTCAAAATTATATTGTGAAAAAATTTTATCTTCTTCTTCTCCAATTAATGTAAATTTTAATGTCTGGAACATTTTTACCATGTTTAAATATTCATAGCAAACATTTATTACTGTTCTTCAAAGTAGTAGCCATGGCACCCAGGCATTTTCCCTTCAGATGGTCTTGGAACCCACTGGTATTAGCCTGTCAATATCAGACCTTCCTTAAGTAAACAAATGGATCTCCTCCGTACAAATGGACAGGAGGCAATTTCATCTCACTGTTCTTAGGATTTTGCTTAGAGCAAAAGCAATGTGGATGTTTTAGACATACACACTGTCTTATAGAGCATGCAGTTAAAAATCTGATATCTAACAGGGGGAGAAGAAGGAGATAAAGCTGTTAATTTACATCCTCCTAAGACCTGGTACTACCAGGGTGCTATAAGTTACCCAGATAAAATAAATTTAATTTTAACTTAACATTGGAAACTCTCTCGGTGGAATTGACAGCATCCTTGGAACTACATTTCACACTTTTCCTGCCTTGGGAACGGTTATTTTGAGTAGCAGCTGTTATTAACCTAACTTCTTAAGGCCTGGGCAAGAGGTTAAATATCTCACTTATCTACACATTTGGCTTCCATGAACAGCTACTTCATTCAAAGCCTTTCAAGGGTTTATCAAAATCTCACCATGTTTAACATTCCGGAGAGAACATCCAGGTTGCTGGTTCTTGGGACTTACCTTTAGTCCACTCGTGGACATTGCTCACTGTGATAAATATAATACCAAAACAACAACCATGAAAATGAAGTAGGCTATATTCTGCTGAAGAAAATTTATCTAGAATGAAAGATAAAAAAGAAAAAACTAGATTCGGAGTACCCAGTTTATAGAATCCAAGAATGGGGAACTATTTACTCATCATATGGTGAAATTTACTAAGAATTTCTTGTGCACTAAATGTTTTCAAGCAACCGTACTCCTATATTAAGTGCTATGCTTAAGTACTTTCTATTCTCACAGACAGTACATACAAGATCTTCAAAAAGCCCTGTGCATTTTAAAGAGTTAGTAAGTTAGGTTATAGTTAGATGGACGTTGTGTAAATTTAACGTCTTAAAATTTAGGAAAATTGCATTACACAAATTTCAGGATCTCTGACAAAAGAAAGTAAAATGGTGTCCTAGAACTGTCAGAATTCAAGACCTTTTCAGCTATCAGAGGAAGGGCACCACTCAATACCTAAAGTTACCATTTATTTTGGCAGACAAGCGAAAAGGCACATGATCCCTTATGAACATGGATGTTTATCGCATATTATTTAGTCACAGAAACTGAAAAACAACTCAGTTATCCAACAGTAGCAAACTAGCTTATGACTTATAAGGCATCTATAAAATGAAGCACATAAATATACACTGCAAAATATGACTTGAAATAATTAACGCTATAGGCGAATGCTTGTCATCAGTTAAGTTTTAAAAGATTATAAAACTAAATAAACAGTAGAGCAGAGGTCTATTTTACAACTCATATACATAAGCAAGAAAAAGACTAGGATATATATTACTACAACAAATGTGGCTTGATTTAAAGTCATTTTATCACTTAGTTTTTTTCCAAAAACTATACATTTGCATGTGTATACATTAGTGTGTATGTATATGTTATGTATATATTATGTACATCTTCACCAGAAAAAATGAATTTTTAGGTTGTGAAAGACCTTTCCAAACATTAAAATTCAAAGCTAAAACTTAAACTGCCCAAGGACTTCATTTGGACCCTACACATAAGTACATATGTAGCTTGATGTATATGAAACCCTGGAGGAAAAAAATAACAGAGCCACATAAAAACTGAGACAAAGATGTGACTATATGTAGTGTGCCCAGAATGACTGTGGGTGTCAGCAGTTGTCTTTAACACCATCAGGGCTAGACTCAGACAACACAATGTGATTCCAGGAGAGGGCCTCTTCCCTGCCAAAGAAGGGATGTGTGCGTGCATGCTTGTGTGTGTGTGTGTGTGTGTGTGTGTGTGTGTGTGTGTGTGTGTGTGTATGAGACAAATAGCCTAGGCCTGCTAACAATATACAGACTGTGAGAAAGAGGAAAAAAAAGGAATCTTGCAGGGAAAGTAAAAGCAGAATTTATGAGATTGTCAGATGCCAAAAAAATTTGGATAGAACTACCGGGTCAGTGTTCCTCTCGATCTTTTTTGTTCAGATAAATCCATTTGATCTGGATGCCCTCACCAGTCATTGATAAGGGCCACCATAATATGATTCCAAATAAAGTAGAAAAAGTAACAAAAATGCATTTCTCAATAAAGATTTCAAATAAAAAGTGTATTTCCAACAAATACATTTTATTAATATTGCCATAGTAAGTCTTCCAATAAGTTTTTTTTTTTCAGAAATAGATATTTTCAAACAGAAATGTTTGGTTCAGTTGTTGCTGTGAAAATAAATCCTCCTATTATTACCATTCTCACGATCAAGCCAGTATTTTGATGACAAAATGCTGTGTTGGGGAAAGCATGCGTGTATAATTGGGTGGGCTATACTTTCAAAGAAATATAGTAGCAGCTTTTTTATGATCTTGGTCATGAGGCCAAAGTTGAGGAGAAAGAAACCATTGGAGCAGATGGCCCTCCACCCAGTGAACCAGGACAGCAGGGAAAGCGGGGGAGCTGGGCCAGTTGACCCTGTGGGCACTGGAGCGCCCCTCGCCCCGATTACTCAGAACACATGAGTATCTGGACAGATGAGCTGGGACATCTTTCCAGCCCTGACATGTTTCATCCTGAGCTTTAGGATCTGAGTGGGGCTGGACAGATCCCACATCACAATCACCTGGGGTGCTAATCGGAAATGCAAGTTCAAGGGCCTGGCCACAAACCCTTGTAGGGCAGTTGCAGCGGGGGTCGGCCAGCTCACCAGGTGAGCATATATTGTGGCATATTAAGTGCGTCTAGCCAGGTGTTCGCTGGTCCTACAGAAGGACACTAAAGGTAGCCCTCGACGCGCCCCCCCGCCTTGGCGGTGGCCCCCCTTCTCATCCCTCCTCTGATGCTCCCCTCTGAGGGAGCCCTTCCCGGCTGGCAGTGAAGCAGGGATTTTCAGATCTCCTGGGAAGTTGTCGGGCGGATTGTACATTTGTTTCTGTCTTTACTGTTTACTTTTTCTCCTCCAGCAGGGAGCCTCTGTTTTGAGCTTTAGCGGTTCCTTTATTTCCTGAAGTCACTTTGCTTCGTAGGTGCTCAATGCGAAGGTAATGAATGAGCAAACAGTGGCCCTGCAAGATAGTAACTAATTACCACCCCTCCCCACCCCCGGCCATTAGGGCAGATTCTGAGGGTAAGTGCTGTGGAGTTGACTCACCCAGGAAAGAACCCAGAAGCTCCTCCGCTGGGCCGCCCTCACCTCAAGATTCCACGGGGTTAGGACACTGCCTGAGCAATGTCTCTGGAAATGCATGCCTCCTTGCAGGGCTGGGCGCCTGCTGCCTTCCCAAACGGGGCCAGCGCCCTGGCCTTGATGTGCCCTCGTGACCCACCCCACACAGGCCAATGACTTTTTCTTTCTGGTTCCTTTTGTTTTGCTCCAGCTTCCAAAATTCAAAGCAGAGTAGAAGCGTTATAAAAAGTCTTTATTCTCTTCCATCAAAGGAGCCTAGCAGTTTCAGGTGTTAAAAAAAAAAAAGTAAATCATGTTACTTTCTTGGCCACAGAGAGTAAAGGTTCTCTTGAAATTCAAAGTGAACTCGATTTATTTTTTAATTATTGATATTTCCAGATCTGACGATTGCAAAAAAAAAGAAAAAGAAAAAGAAATCCCTCTGTGTACTTTACCAACCCCAAGCTCCGAGTCAGCCATGAAGTGCTTTTTGTTCTTTTCTCCCCTAATTGCCTTACCTCCAAGAAGCTGGTCTTAACATACCATCCATCATCCCAGTGACAAATCAAACGTGGACCGTTCAGCCCAGCTCGTTGCTGCGAGCCTCAGTGATACACATTCGTTTCTGGTGCAGGCAGCTGCGGAGGAGCCGCATGTGTTTGAACTGTGTGGCCTCCCTATATAATTCAGGAAATGAGTTTACTGTATCTGTGACAAGCATCGTGTTCACACGGTTTGGGGAGCAGCCGGCAGGGTGTGGGGCTCTGCGGCTGCAGCCCAGGGATGTGTACCCACCGTGCTTTCCTCACGCTGGCCAAAGCCCCAGCCCCTCTCCACCTGACCGTGACTTTCATCACACCTGCCACCTGAGAAAGCACGCCTCATCCCTTGGGTGCTGGAAATGTCTGGATGTCATCTCACCTGAGATTCGTAAACCCCAGTTTTTAACACAGACCACTTCTTAAAACAGCAGGGCCTGTTGGTGGATCCCCACTTGCTCCCCTGAAGCTGAAGAATTGATGCCTGTCTTTTGATGATGCTTTTTTTTTTTTCCAGTGGTAAAATTTGGCCCAACTTCTGGTTGATATTCAATTTGTATTCATCGCTTGCACATAATCTCTGCTGGACCAGGTTCAAACAAGCTCGGGTTGTTGGGGAAAGGGGGCTTTGGTAGGTGTGGAGTGTGCATTTACTTAGATCAAGGGAAGGAATGCCAAAACCAGCCCAGCATCAGAATAGAGGGCAAGCCTGTGGTGAGGTTTTGTTATTTTGCATATGGTTTAACCATCTCGGAGGTCATAAAGCGAGGAGGCCTCTGTCCTCCAGTGCAGCAGCTGGGTTTACACAGTATTTCCAGATTGTTTATTTTGGCCCAGAGCCAGGGCTACATCATTTTTCCATTATGCACGTTTGACAGATGAACAGGGGTGTGGGAGGGGGACTTCACAGGGCAGGTCTGTGATTTCCTTTTTATTTACGTTAGAGGGACTTTTAAGAGTTCTGAAGGTTATGAACCAGTCCGAATATAATGTCAGTGAGGCAGAGGTAGAAGGAGCCACTGCTTTTGCAAAAATGCCTAGATCTTGGCCAGTAAAGCCAAATCCATGTATGACCTCAGCCTGAGGCCATGTTGGGAGCACAGTTTGTCACTGTTCAATCTTGCATACAGACAGGTTACTGGTAAATGATATTTAGCATCACGTTCAAAAGTCAAGCTCTTGGTGTTTGCTTGGCAGTGCCTTGGGAGGACCAGTGAGTTGGGGAACCCAGCCTGCTCGCCTTCCACTGGCCGGCATTCTGTGCAGACAGGCGGAGGCGTTTCCAAGGTCGTCGTAGAACTTCTCCTTTGCAGTCCTTTCCCGGAGACACCAGCCTTCTGAAGATACTCCCAATGACCTGGCCTGAAGTTCTTTCTCCAGGGAGCGTGCCAGACTGGCCAAAGAGCCACAGTTTAAATTACATCCACAGCAAAGCTCTTTGCACTTGGGTCAAGTGCATGTGATCTGAATGAATGTTTTTCTTCCAAGTGAAACATTTTTCTTTTGCTGATGGAGGAATAGCAATTAAAAAGCACCCCAAATGATGACAAATTAAGTAATTGAACAACTTAATGACTTAACTACAATTAAGTAATATAGCAAAATTAGGTCACACAGATGCCTTATTGTCCTAACAGTGTGTGGATTTCTTTAGTGAATGGCTGTAAATAATATATGTGGCATAAATTCATTAGCTACATGGTCATGGTGTATATTATGTTTCTACAAAGGTATTTATGTTTGTAGCAAATGTCCCTTATCGAGGTATTTCTTAAGCTTTGCTAAGTCTTTGTAAGTGACCTGTCACCATAACACGGTGTTCTCCAATGGAGTGGCCCAGAAAAGCAAATACCGCTACCTCTCCAGAACAAACCTAACCTCCTCTTATCAGTCTACCCTAAAGAAATTTGATTTCTAGAATTGGAAAGTTTGCTCAAGCAGGACCTTCCCGCTAAGGAAAGAATTTTGCAAAAACAACATATGTACAGTCAACACCAAAAGTTGCCCTTTGAGTTAATCCAGTCTTACAGATGGATTCAACATACAGGTTTCAAACCAACAAACTTTTATTGAGGGTCGTTATGTGCCAGGCCTGGAGCTGGGCACTTGGGAGCCAAAAATGAAAAAGACACAGTCCCTTTCAGTCTGAAAACATTTTTGCTGGCTTGCAAGTTTTTCACCAGACTCTCCCAGACTTACCAAAGCATTCCCCTTGACTTAGTACACTCAAGCCCTTATTTTCAACCAATCTCCTTAATGCCAGAGTACACACGGGGCAAGGGGAAGTGGGTGGTTATGGATTTCCACTCAATTTGGAAATTAACAGCCAGTGATGAAGCAAAAGGTGCTAGACTGGGAATCAGAAAACTCAATTTCTAGTCTCAGGACAGTCACTTGTACAACCTTGAGCCAGTCCTGTGACTTCTCAGGCCGTCATGTCTGTGGAACAGGTTGTGAGGATTGCATGAAGTAAGGAGGGGATATTTGAAAACACGTTAATCCGCGGAGCTCTGTGCAGACGAAGGGGATGCTATGTTGATGGGCTGCGAGAAGAATATGTGGGGGTGGGGGGTTATTGAGCTGTTTATACCACTATCTATAAAGCTTTAATAATGCAGAAAGCTGACCCAACTCAGCAGCCTCCCAACTGACCTTATTATTTAGTCTTGGTTTTTTTTCTCTCCCAGCATTGGATGACCAACTGCAGATTTTTCTGTGGTTGAGGATCAACAGTATAAAAAGGGTCCCCATTCAGGGCCACTTCTCAGGAAGAGGCCAGAGTCTGGGAGCCCAGAAGAGTCTGTCCCCACACAGGCCTGATTCTGTGGCTGACTTTGGATATGTCTATAAGGAAAAATCATGCTTCTTTTGCTATTTAAATAGGAAGATCAGAAGTTGTTTTTTGTTTGCTTGTTTGTTTGCCCTTCGGATCATTTCACAGCTCAAAACCAGTGCTTACTTTGAGGAAATTTTCAGCAATTATTGTGATTTAATGGGCTTCTTTGGCCAATCCCTCAACGTAAATAAGAAAAATGAAAAAAAATTAAAAGCCTCCTGAAACCACAGCTTCCCTTTGCCAAAATGTATTTATTAATTAAGGGACAGGGGCAGAAAAACATGACATAGTCAACACTATGGTTCCAAAGAGGCAACTGAACCACAAAGCTAAACACTGGAATTTATAGACTCCAGTGGGAGCTAAAAAATCCCAGATGTGAGGGTACACCCCGCATTCACGGGTCTCTTGAGAATTTTCTCTTAAGCGCACTCAGATACTGCCTTTGTCTCCACTTGGCTGTGCCTGCACCTCACAGGCACAGCCAAGCCTTCTTCGGGTCTGACTACACCCCCTTCCTTCTGTTGGTTTCTTTCATTCACTCGATGAGCATGTACAGAGGGTGCTGCGTTTCCCCAGGTGCTGAGCTGTGGAAGTACAAAGACAGAGGGGTATCATCCCTCTCCGGACACTCGCAGCAAAATAGGCTCCATTAGGAGAACAGCTAGATGAAACTGGTGGGCATGTGAAGGAAACAAATCCAGGGAAAATATTTTCACAGTCTCATGGTGCCTCAGAGGCCTCCTAAAAGTTTTCCATCTTTTGATTGAAACACACACACACACGCAGACACACACACACAAAGAGTTGCACACACAGCACCTCTACAGGATTCAATAATCGTAGTAGTTATGAAAGACCCAACTCCATGCGGAGTAGTTAGACAAGTCCATTGGGCTTGGTCCCTCTTCTAGGGATTTCTGACCGAGGAGAGGAAACACTGATAACATCAAACCAACCGGAGGGAAATGCCCCGTCTGCCCTGCCGGTGAGCAGTCCCGTGAGGAGGGATGCTCCTCTTACACCGTGAGCCCCCTTCAACCATAAGCCACATGAAGGGTTAAGAGCTTGGGCTCAGTAGTCAGACTGTCCCAGACCCAAACTGTGGCATCTTCACTTACGAGCTGTGTGACCTTGAGCATGTTATCAAATTCCAGTGTCACATCTGTAAAATGATGATCATAAGGGAGCCTGACTCACTGGGGGCTTTGGAAAGATTAAATGCGTGTTAGATAACTTGCAGTCCTTGCACTGAGAAAGTGCTCAGAAATGCCTGATGATGATGATAAAGTTACATTCACTGCTAGTAACGCCTATGCCTGGTGCAGAAAAGTCATTCAATAAATACTTTCAGAAAAAAAGGAAAGGGGGTGACAATGGACACACAAATGAGGCTGAACTGAAGCCTTAATTTTGACACAAAAGCACTTGCTTCCTAGTTTCATGAAACCCAGAATTTCAAAACCTTTTCATCAGAAGCATAAAACTCAAATTTCTACAGCAGCCAGGCAGGTAACAGAAAAGAATGAACTGGCATTTAGAGTCTGAGACAAAACAGAGAGCACTGGCCTCTCTGAGGGGACAGCCATACTCAGCTCCTGAAGAATATCGCCTCACTTTGAGAGAAGCCAGAAATCCAGATTCCCTGTGAAGTAGACCAAATCTTCCAACAACTAAGTCAGTTTCTTAAAAAAAATACCCCACAGGTCAAATAACACAGAGCTTGCCAGTCAGGTCTCAGGCTGCCTGCTTGCTGCCCCTGCCTTAATGGAAGCTGCTCTGTATTTGTGTTTTCCTTCTGAAATGTCCACCCGGGGCACAAGAGATGTGAGCCCCTTGGAGTCATCTCGGGGATCCTGCTTTTCAGAGGATGCACGTGGGGTTAGGCCTCCACTTCTTGATGATTTTGCCGTACCGTATATGCCCACCTAACGTGGGCTGCTTCATTTCCCAAAGAATGCTGATGATAAGTGTGAATTTTTAAAGCATGATTGTTTTCTGGCTGAAATAACAACAGTCTCCAACAACTCCTAACAACTTCCTCTGCTACTGCTATTACGGCAACCTGGAAAGAGGCTGATTCCATAGTTCACATAGCTTTGTTTTGTTTGGAGGGAAAGTCTGGCCTTTTATAAAAATGTGGAACACTTAGCACTGGAATGATTTTTCCATAGCACTGATTATTGTACAGCAAGACACTTACCCATATGTCTTCGAAATGTGAGTTTAAAAATTCTCCACTAACCATAAAAAGCAGACTGCCCTCTACTCTTTCCATATGAAGGTGATAATTTTCTACAGGCTCACGAAGGCTGCGCTGCTTATGGCCAAGTACTTAGGGGAAACCTCATCACAAATGAGAGACCTGGGCTCCAATTCCAGCTCTGTTGCTTACTCACTAGCTATGTGACCTTGGGTAAGTCATTTAATTTCCAAAAGCTTCTATTCCTCCATCTGCAAAATAGGGGCCAAGACACCTCAAAGGGTGATTGGGAATATTAAATAAAATAACATACGTGTGGTCATAATCCAAACCCATAATAGGTATTTGCCATCAGTGTTGGTTGAATCTGAATCTCTGCTTCTCCTGCCATGAAATTGCACTCCTATTTCTTTCTGACCATGACATAACCCTCTGGCAATATCATTAACCTTCCTATCAAATTTGGCAGCTCTGTGGAAAACAAAAAGGCAAAGAAGCTATAATTGTTTCATATAAACTTTTGGCTTTGTGTCCACAGTGGTATGAAAACTAGAGGGTGGAGGGTTGGATGACACTAGCCAGAGAGGAAGGAAGGGAGAAGGGAAGAGGCTGGACCAGAGCCCTGGGAGTGCTGACACTTAAGGGACAAGCAGGGAAAGGGCACCGGGCATAGAGCACCGAAGGGGACCAATCAGAAGGAGTCCAAGACCACCAGGGAAACGCTCTTGTAGACGCCACAGGAAGACGGTTCCAAAATGGCGTGTGTGGCCATCGGTGTTGTGAGGTCATGCTAAGAAGTCATAGAAGGCCTGAGAAATGTCCACTGAGTTATCAGCAAGGAAGCAAGAGCAATTTGACTGGACTGGAGTGTTGAGAGGACAGAAACCAGGTTTTGATTAGTCCAATCATGTGAGTGAGTACGTTGAAAATCTGGTGACAACAGATTTAGACAGCTCTTCTAGAAGTTTGGTTGTGATGGAGAGGAGAGAGAGAAGAGAGAAGATAGAGGAGGACATGAGACTTAAGGGTTTTCTTTAAGGAGACTTGATCACATTTGATTTGCAGGGGGTAAGGAGCCAGTTGAGAAGGAGAGGTTGACAATGAAGAAGAGAGAAGGTAGATAGAGCAAGAGTGAGGGAGAGAGAAGGCATAGACGGACGGAGCGAGGATTGGATATCAATGCAAAACTGGAGCTTAATAAAAAAAAATCATCTGTCATAAGTGTCCTCTGAACCAGCTGTCAGTACCCCTCATGTTTAGACAGGGGCTAAGGAGGGTAAGGAGGATTGAGGTAACCGAAATACTCTTGGCAATCTGTTGCTATCCAAAAAAGGATCTTGCAAGACTTTGTCTTGTAGCCACAAATGAAACATTTCCATTTACTCTTATCCTAAAAGTCTGTCCTATCTGTAGAGTTTTCTAGCAAGCACAGGACTCAGTCTCCTAGTGTTTGTTCTTACTAGTACTACCCAATAGCCAAAACACTTTCATCCGGATAGTGAGGTGATGTGTAATTAAAATTTGGTTGGAAAGGCCAGTTGGGATCTTATCAAATATAAATCTTATTAGAGATCTCCCATTACCTTATAAAATTTGGATAAAATATGTCAATGAATGGGTCTTTAAGTGGGATCCCCAGCACTGACTTGATGGAGGACACTATGAAGTTCAGACTCTGGTCATTGCAAGAAGGCTGACTTTTCCCAAACTTTGTAGATCCTGGGTCAGTTTCTGACGGGGCTTCTGAATAATGATTCCTACTAGAAACACATAATTATAAGTTCAGGCTAAATAAAACACCAGGAAGAGGTTTCCTGGAACTGAGGAACTCTCCAAATACTGATGATTATATTCATTTTCATCATTGACTCTGGATATTGGCCTTTTTATTAGACCCAGAGGTAACCTAGTCCAATTTCCTTTTTTAAAATCAACCTTTTTCTTCCTCCGGATTATAAACCCACTAGCCATCCCTACTAAAATGCCTGCTTATTTCCTGCAAGATCTACTACAATCTGGACTCCCTGGTCAAGGTGAGGAGTGGTGGGCTTTAGGCCCACCTGCTGACTACCGTTATGTTCCATTGCTTTTGGAGAAACATGAGTTTGGCTAATTGTTTATCAGTTTTATCTTCTCAAAGAACCAACTTTTAGTTTTATTGATCTTTGCTATTGTTTCCTTCATTTCTTTTTCATTTATTTCTGGTCTGTTCTTTATGATTTCTTTCCTTCTGCTAACTTTGGGCTTTTTTTGTTGTTGTTCTTCTTTCTCTAATTGCTTTAGGTGTAAGGTTAGTTGTTTATTTGAGATATTTCTTGTTTCTTGAGGTAGGATTGTATTGCTATAAACTTCCCTCTTAGAACTGCTTTTGCTGCATCCCATAGGTTTTGGGTCATCACATTTTCATTGTCATCTGTTTCTAGGTATTTTTTGGTTTCCTCTTTGATTTCTTCAGTAATCTCTTGATTCTTTAGTAGTGTATTGTTTAGCCTCCATGTGTTTGTATTTTTTACAGATTTTTTCCTGTAGTTGATATCTAGTCTCATGGTGTTGTGGTCAGAAAAGATGCTTGATATGACTTCAATTTTCTTAAATTTACCAAGGCTTTATTTGTGACCCAAGATATGATCTATCCTGGAGAACATTCCCTGAGCACTTGAGAAGATAGTGTATTCTGTTACTTATGGATGGAATGTCCTATAAATATCAATTAAGTCCATGTTGTTTAATGTATCATTTAAAGCTTGTGTTTCCTTATTTATTTTCCTTTTGGAGGATGTTTCCATTGGTGAAAGTGGGGTGTTTGTTAAAGTCCCCTACTATGATTGTTTTACTGTCAATTTCCCCTTTTATGACTGTTAGCTTTTGCCTTATACATTGCGGTGCTACTATGTTGGGTGCATAAATATTTACAATTGTTATATCTTCTTCTTGGATTGATCCCTTGATCATAATGTAGTGTCCTTCTTTGTCTCTTGTAATAATCTTTATTTTAAAGTCATTTTGTCTGATATGAGAATTGCTACTCCAGCTTTCTTCTGATTTCCATTTGCATGGAATATCTTTTTCCATCCCCTCACTTTCAGTCTGTATGTGTCCCTAAGTCTGAAGTGGGTCTTTTGTACACAGCATATATACGGGTCTTGATTTTGTATCCATTCAGCCAGTCTGTGTCTTTTGGTTGGAGCATTTAATCCATTTACATTTAAGGTAATTATTGATATGTATGTTCCTATTACCATTTTCTTTTTTTTTTCTTTTTTTTTTCCATTTTCTTAATTGTTTTGGATTTGTTATTTTAGGCCTTTTCCTTCTCTTGTGTTTCTTGCATAGAGAAGTTCCTTTAGGATTTGTTGTAAAGCTGGTTTGGTGGAGCTGAATTCTCTTAGCTTTTGCTTGTCTGTAAAGGTTTTAATTTCTCTGTCGAATTTGAATGAGATCCTTGCTGGGTGGAATAATCTTGGTTGTAGGTTTTTCCCTTTCATCACTTTAAATATGTCCTGCCACTCTCTTCTGCCTTGCAGAGTTTCTGCTGAAAGATCAGCTGTTAACCTTATGGGGATTCCCTTTTATGTTATTTGTTGTTTTTCTCTTGCTGCCTTTAATATTTTTTCTTTCTATTTAATTTTTGATAGTTTAATATGTGTCTTGGCATGTTTCTCCTTGAATTTATCCTGTATGGGACTCTCAACACTTTCTGGACTTGATTGACTCTTTCCTTTCCCATATTAGGGAACTTTTCAAATATAATCTCTTCAAATATTTTCTTAGTCCCTTTCTTTTTCTCTTCTTCTTCTCGGACCCCTATAATTCGAATGTTGCTGCATTTAATGTTGTCCCAGAGGTCTCTGAGACTGTCCTCAATTCTTTTCATACTTTATTCTTTATTCTGCTGTGCGGTAGTTATTTCCACTATTTTATCTTCCAGGTCACTTATCCGTTCTTCTGCCTCAGTTATTCTGCTATTGATTCCTTCAAGAGAATTTAAAATTTCATTTATTGTGTTGTTCATCATTGTTTGTTTACTCTTTAGTTCTTTTAGGTCCGTGTTAAACGTTTCTTTTTTTTTTTTTTTTTTTTGCGGTATGCGGGCCTCTCACTGTTGTGGCCTCTCCCGTTGCGGAGCACAGGCTCCGGACGCACAGGCTCAGCGGCCATGGCTCACGGGCTTAGTTGCTCTGCGGCATGTGGGATCTTCCCGGACCAGGGCACGAACCCGTGTCTCCTGCATCGGCAGGCGGATTCTCAACCACTGCGCCACCAGGGAAGCCCTAAACGTTTCTTATATTTTCTCCATTCTATTTCCAAGATTTTGGATCATCTGTACTATCATTACTGTGAATTCTTTTTTAGGTAGACTGCCTATTTCCTCTTCATTTGTTTGGTCTGGTGGGTTTTTACTTTGCTCCTTGATCTGCTGCAAATTTCTCTGTCTTCTCATTTTGCTTAACTTACTGTGTTTGAGGTCTCCTTTTCACAGGCTGCATGTTCGTAGTTCTCGGTGTTTTTGGTATCTGCCCCCAGTGGGTAATGTTGGTTTAGTGAGTTGTGTAGGCTTCCTGGTGGAGGGGACTGGTGCCTGTGTTCTGGTAGATGAGGCTGGATCTTGTCTTTCTGGGTGGCAGGACCACATCCGGTGGTGTGTTTTGCGGTGTCTGTGAACTTATTATGATTTTAGGCAACCTCTCTGCTAATGGGTGAGGTTGTGTTCCTGTCTTGCTAGTTGTTTGGCATTGGGTGTCCAGCACTGGAGCTTGCTGTTCACTGCATGGAGCTGGGTCTTAGTGTTGAGATGGAGATCTCTGGGAGAGCTCTTGCCAATTGATATTACGTTGGGCCGGGGAGTCTCTGGTAATCCAATGTCCTGAACTCGGCTCTCCCACCTCAGAGGCTCAGGCCTGACACCCAGCTAGAGCATCAAGACCCTGTCAGCCACGTGGCTCAGGAGAAAAGGGAGAAAAAAAAGAAAGAACTAAAAATAAATAAATAAAAGTTATTAAAATTTAAAATAAAAAAATATTATTAAAATAAAAAAAATTTTTAAGTATTAAAAAAAGATAGCAACCAATCCAATTAACAAATCCAATGATAACAAGTGCTAAAAACTAAACTAAGTGCTAAAACTAAACATAAAAATCAGAAACTAGTCAGTCACATACAGCAAACCCCAAGTCTACAGTTGCTCCCAAAGTCCACCGCCTCAATTTTGGGATGATTCATTGTCTATTCAGGCATTCCACAGATGCAGGGTACATCAAGTTGATTATGGAGATTTAATCCGCTGCTCCTGAGGCTACTGGGAGAGATTTCCCTTTCTCTTCTTTGTTCGCACAGCTCCTGGGGTTCAGCTTTGGATTTGGCCCCTCCTCTGCGTGTAGGTCGCCTGAGGGCGTCTGTTCTTCGCTCAGACAGGACGGGGTTAAATGAGCCTCTGATTCGGGGGCTTTGGCTCACTCAGGCCGGGGGCAGGGAGGGGTACGGATGCTGGGCGATCCTGCGGCAGCAGAGGCCAGCGTGACGTTGCACCAGCATGAGGCACGCGGCGCGTTCTCCCGCGGAAGCTGTCCCTGGATCCCGGGACCCCAGCAGTGGCGGGCTGCACAGGCTCCCAGGAGGGGAGGTGTGGAGAGTGACCTGTGCTCGCACACAGGCTTCTTGGTGGCTGCAGCAGCAGCCTTAGCGTCTCATGCCCTCTCTGGTGTCCACGCTGATAGCCACGGCTTGCACCCGTCTCTGGAGCTCCTTTAAGCAGCACTCTGAATCCCCTCTCCTCGCGCACCAGTAAACGGAGGCAAGAAAAAGTCTCTTGCCTCTTCGACAACTCCAGACTTCTCCCGGGCTCCCTCCGGGCCAGCCGTGGCACACTAGCCCCCTTCAGGCTGCGTTCCCACCACCAACCCCAGTCCTCTCCCTGGGATCCGACCGAAGCCCGAGCCTCAGCTCCCAGCCCCCGCCCTCCCCGGCGGGTGAGCAGACGAGCCTCTCGGGCTGGTGAGTGCCGGTCGGCACCACTCCTCTGTGCGGGAATCTCTCCGCTGTGCCCTCCTCACCCCTGTGGCTGCGCTCTCCTCCGTGGCTCCAAAGCTTCACCACCCCCCGCCCCCCATCTCCGCCTGGGAAGGGGCTTCTACTGTGTGGAAACTTTTCCTCCTTCACAGCTCCCTCCCACTGGTGCAGGTCCCGTCCCTATACTTTGTCTCTGTTTTTCTTTTTTCTTTTGCCCTACCCAGGTACATGGGGAGTTTCTTGCCTTTGGGGAAGTCTGAGGTCTTCTGCCAGCATTCAGTAGGTGCTCTGTAGGAGTTGTTCCACATGTAGATGTATTTCTGATGTATTTGTGGGGAGGAAGGTGATCTCCACGGCTTACTCCTCTGCCATTTTGAAGGTCCTCCTGTTTTTAGTGTTTAGTATTAAAGATTTTGTCTTTTCATGATGCACCCAGAGTCCTTGTATTGCACAATGTGAAGGAGTGATTCATATTGTCATTGATGCTGGAATGCTGAAGCTCTGAATGCACTCATACACAGGCATAAATCCTCAAGAAGAGATGAAAGCAGATGAGAGGTGTCAACAGAATATGGGGATGCTCACAGGCCAGCACTGATGTTGCAGAATGGACAACGTTCCTCCTAGTGTGATACTGTGATCCAGGCTCCTTCCATTTGGGGTCTTTCCATTTTTCACCACATGGCTACTGCGTCTGTTCTAGGGGCTTTCTCTAGTCCATCCAGCTCACCTTTCACTTATTTGATCAGAATCAGCACAGTGGATCCCAGGTGACGGTTTTTCACGTGTGCTTTTTGAAACTCTTGTCTCCTAGGGTGCCGCGTGCAAAGGCCTTGCACTCAGCGCTTCAGATCAGAGTTCCTCGTGTGAAATGGCTATGCAGAGAACTCAGCTTGTCTGGGATAAGCGCCCCACACAGCACTGCTATCCACTGTCTCTCTCTTTTTTTTTTAAGATCCTTTTCCCATAGTGGTCATTACAGAGTACTGAGTAGAGTTCCCTGTGCTATACAGCAGGTCTTATTAGTTATCTATTTTATATATAGTAGTGTGTATATGTCAATCCCAATATCCAAATTAATCCCTCCCCCCTTAAATAGATCAACATTTTGTATCTAATTCATTTTGAAGACTAGTCTAAGAAGTTATCTTGCTCTAGATTAAAAATTTACTGGGTACTCTCTTGGGATGGCTTTGTAGTTAGTGATTGCACTTGCTGTACATTGTTTTTAGGAAAACAGTGTTTCAACCTTAAAGAACTTTGAGGCCCTGCAATAGAGCAGACCCCAACTTACTTCTTTACAAAGACCAGGCTCCCCTATGCTTACTCTCTTGGATCTTCCACCATAAGAGGGTAGGGTGGCCTTCTATTTAAGTTCCAGGCACTGTTAAGCCCCTCCCTTTTCATAAAGTGTAAATCTAAGTCCTCCTCTCTTTGCCATTGCAATGCTTATGACTATATCAGGCTAGCACATAAAATAACTAATTCCAACATTTATCAATTACACTGGGGCTAATATTAGAACAAACAAAGTATATGAAAGATTGTTGAAGGAAATGCAGTGTTTTGGTTTCTCAAAATCAGGGGTTTCTACAGATCCATAAATGCCTAAGATCTTCATATATGGGTTTACATTTACCCTCCCTGTCTTCCTGAACATGAGCTTTAGTCAGGTTTTCAGGAGAGTTAGAAACCGCTGCTCTAGATTTTCTGTAATGTGTTCCCCAATCAAGCCAGAGTTGAGAACCTGACACGTGCCACTTTCCTCTGGCCCCCATGAAACCCATCGCTGAACTTACTCAAAGGATGTTATCAAAGTATGGCTAATTCCATTACAGTTTTTTCTTATGAAAATTCATAGAATATATTTCTTTATGGCATTACAACAAGAAATAGATGTGAATGGATTGTTTTACACGAAGAGTAATATAACTGTTTGTTAGCTGCTAGAAAGTTTAGGGCCAAACTCTTGACCCACCTCCCACATAAGCAGTTAGGACTTCACAACATATATTTTGTGTTCCTCGATATTGGGGTCTGAGAGACGGATGACTAAATAACACCCATTTCCTCCTGCCTGGGTTCTAAACTATGGGAGAAATCAATACTGGAGACAGAGAGATGGAGGTCCAAGTGTCAGCTTTATTACTAAGTAAAGCTGGGTGGGAGAACTCAGCTGAGGTGTGAGGAGAAATGGACCAGTAACATTCCATCCTGACTTCCACAGACTTGCCCATCGAGTCACAGATTGTGGCTGAAAGCCCTCGCCCTCCTCTGCAGGAGGATGTGGAGTCTCTGCAGACAGGCACACTCTCCCCAGAGGAGAGAGCATCTCAATCCTTTATCCCAAAGGCACAGTCAGAAAAACCATCTGGCCCTGGAACCTGGCTTACGTCCCCGAATGAGGGGCTGGGGCAAGAGGCAGGAGCAGGATGCTCTGGAGACCCTCCCATATGGGGAGGGGCAGCTGTTACTCCCAACACTGACCTTTCTCCTTTTTTCTTTCCTACCTTCATTCTCCCTTTGCCCAAGCTCCTTAACTGTTTAGCTAATTGCATCATATATATTTTTGTAAAATTCTTTACATTCTTTTTGGAATAGGTTGGGTCAAATAATTTAACTAAAGAATTTATTTTAAAATCATAGGAATCCTAATATTTTTCTGGCACGAGATAGCAAGACTCCACACATTTAGAGTGCTTCAAGAGGAAGGCACCAGAGGAGTCTGGAAATGAGCGAATTTTTTTCTGGGGCCTCTGTGTGCCTTGTCTATCTTTAATACCAGCTTTTTAAGCTCTGTCTTTTAAAAACCCAAAGAGATCTATACTTCAAGCCTATTAACATGTGTCGCCTCAGAGTAGCTATAGTAAATATCTTTAGTGAAGACAGATATTACAAAATGTTCTATCACAAACCCACTTTGTACAGGTAACAAAAAAAAAAAATAGATAAGTTGGTCTTCATTAAAATGAAAGATTTTTGTGCATCAAAGAAAACTATCAACAGATAAAAAGACAACCTACAGAATGGGAGAAAATATTTGCAAATCCTATTCCTGATATATATGTAGAATATCCAGAATATATTTTTTAAAATACCAACTCAACAACAAAAAATTAAACAATCCAATTCAAAACAGGCAAAGGACTTGAATAGACATTTATCAAAAAAGGATATACAAATGACCAACAAACACATGAAAAAGATGCTCTGCACCATTAACCATCAGTGAAATGAAAATCAAGACCACAATGAGATACCAGTTCACACTTACTGGGATAGCTACAATTTTTTGAAAATGGAAAATAACAATTGTAGAAGAGGATTTGGAGAAATTGGGACCTTCAGACATTGCTGCTAGGAATGTATAGTGGTTCAGCCACAGAGGAAAATAGTTTGGTGGTTCCTCAAACAGTTAAACACAGAATTAACCGTATGAACCAGCAACTCCACTTCTAGGTAGAATCCCAGAAAAAATTGAAAACAGGGACTCAAATGAAGACTTTTACAGAAATGTTCATAGCAGCACTCTTCACAGTAGCCAAAAGGTAGAGAAACCCAAATGTCCATCAATGGATATATGGATAAACAAATTATGGTACTTTCATATAATGGAATATTATTCATCCATAAAAGCTAATGAAGTACTGATACATGTTACAAAATACATGGACCTGGAAAACATTATGTAAGTGGAAAAAAGCCAGACACAAAAGGGCAAGTATTGTGTGATGCCACTTACATGAGGTACCTAGAATAGACAGATTCATAGGCAGAAAGTAGATCAGAGATTACCTGGGGAAGGGTGGGAAGAGGAGAGGTATAAGGGAGCTATTGTTTAATGGGTACAGAGGTCCTGTTTGGAGTGATGAAAGAATTTTGAAAATAGCGGTGCTAGTTGCACAGCATTATGAATGTAATTAATTCCACCAAAACGTACACTTCAAAATGTTTAAAATTTTGTCATATAAATATATATATAACATATAAATAGCATTTTATGTTATTAAGTGTTAATATAAAATTAAACAAATTTTAGTTATATATTTTACCACAATAAAAAATAACCATTCAAAATTGACAACAGTTAAAATTGTATTTAGGAAATCTAACAGTCCTTCCTTTACTTTTCTCAGCAGACACCTTGCTGAAATAGTGAAACGCAATGGCGTTTGTATCAAATTAAACTTCAAATAATAGGTGTCGATATTTTAAAATAAAAAAACCAAGATGATTAGAAAATGGTGAGACAGCTTTTTTCTGTGCTTCCTTCTGAAAGTAACAGGAAATAAAAATGAAAAGCAGGTAGATTTTGCTGCTCAAAAGAATGTATAACTTATAGTTACCATTGAACTGTGGTCAAATCTCATCATTCACATCCCACGAAAGGGATGTTAGCTAGTTTAAGTTTAGTCAACTGGTGTTGATATTAACACATGGAATATGGTGACATCTTTCCCAATGTCGTTGGGAAGCCATTTACCTCTTCTATTCCTTGAATGTTTAGTTTCTTTCCTTAGGAGCTGCCAGTATTATGCAGGTAACACAGGACCTCACCATCCTCCCCTTTAAGCTGCAGACAGCGGCTCACGTGCAACCCTGCTTCTTTTGCAGAGCATAGGAAACTTGGAAACATGACTGTGACCGTGAAGAAGACCGTCCCCTCTCCTGAGGCTGTGCAGATTCTCTACCAGAGAATGAGATACGAGTACGAGTTCTACCACTACGTCAAGGAGCAGTTCCACCTGCTGAAGCGCAAGTTTGGACTGAAGTCCCGGGTCAGCCACCCCGTGCTGAGACCCCAGTTCTTCATTCCGACCCCACTGGAAACAGAGGAGCCTATTGATGACGAGGAACAGGACGATGAGAAGTGGCTCGAAGATATTTATAAGAGGTGATGCCAGCTCTGTGTTGCCTCCAATGGCTTAATCTCCCTTTCCAGAAAGTTTTTTGTTTGGGGAAGAAAAATCCTTAAGGGACAGAATTAATGCTCGGCAGCATTAAAAAGAACAAAACGTTCCCACAGGTTGGGGTCATTGGGAGATGCCCGGTTTTGCGGGTTTTATTTGTTTGATTTTATTCTGTGTTTTTCTGGCTCCTTGGGTCCTTCCGAGGTACACTACATGGCTCGTCATAAGGCGAGCATCTCGTCACAAGGCATCTCGTCATAAAATAGCTTTTCTTCCCCTAGCATAAACGAGAGAAAGCGGAGAAATAGAGCCTATAGCCCAATAACTTATCATTTGTAAGATGACCTATAAAAATATTACCTCAGTGGTAGGAAACATCCAGACTTGTATATTTCAGTAGAAACACAAAACCAGTTCAGAGACCAGGGAATCTACTCTAGAAGGGTCTAAGAGGAGAAGGTCAGATGGATAAGGACATCAGAAGGAAGGATGTCCCTGGGTAAGTGGTTTCTGCCCACATGGGTAGAATTCTGCCTCTGGTCCATCTCAGGGGACACTTTCACCAAGAGCAGCACGCTTATTATCTCTGAAAGAGCAAGTAGGCTTATGCCACACCCTTCACCCGTCCAGAGCCTTGAGTACCTCTCAAGGTCAAAGCGCATGGCAAACTGCACCGGTACATTTCATTTCCAAGCACCATTCTGACAGATTTCAAAGTAGTAGAGCCAGGAAGAGAGTTTGTTGGCTGGGTCAAGAAGCACAGGCAAGACAGATCAACTCTGGAGGACATGTGGCCTAGGAAAATGGCATGGCTGTGTCTTTCGCACCCTATACGAAACATGTCTCTTACCAGCATTGCTTTAACTGGAAACCCAGGAACCAATTTCGCTCTGACATTTGACTCCTGTGGCATAAGTTCTAAGCCTGACCACAGACAATGCATGATCTATCAGGCACACCCCTGGCCAGCTGTGTCCCAAAGTAGCTGGTATCTTTTACCGAGTCCCTTAAGAGGTACTTGTTTTTGGTGTTTTGGGGGGCTCAGAAAGGGATACTGAGTTCTGTGCAGGCAGCAGTCAAAATACAGTTCCACTTATGGAAGCAACTCCCTGCTGAGAACCCTTACTCGGACATCGGGAAGAGAAGCAGGAGCTTCTGGGTAAGAGACTGCTTGACTAGATTTATGAGTAGTTGTCTGTCCCCGAAGTGATCTGACTAGAAGTCGGGTCGTTCCATTCCTCCAAAATATCTCCTCCCCGTCCCATTCCCGTCACCTGCCCATCTCCGTGATGCCTTGGTTCAGTCGTTAGAAATCTATTTCTTTGGATTTGAGATGTTTTCATCTTTGACCACCCCCCACCCCGAAAATACATATACTCTTGGGTGGATAATATACAGCCAGCTGAGAAGCAGGGGTGTAGGTGCTGGTGACAGGCAAGGTACTCGGGACAAATTTTGTCTTCGTCATGTTTTTTCCCCTAGAGCCAGCCCTTCAAGAGCACTAGCAAAGTGTGAGTTGGGAATACTTAATAGTAAATAAGACTCTGACTTTACACAAGCTACACATTTTCTGCTTTTCAGAAACCAACAAGTCTCTCTAGAATTTTTTCTTCGTTCACTAAAATTGGACGGTAGCCAAGATATAAAGCAAGTCATTTGGAACCTGTCAAGTGTGCACTAAAGCTACTTTATTATGAGATGTATTGAGAAGGCTCCACCCCGCAGGAGTCCAGTGAAGGCTGGGACCACAGAGGCACAGAGTCCAGCATTTGGCCACTTGTGGGCCTCCTTTCTGCCTCAGAGAACTGGGGCAGGGAAGTGATGAAGGGAAATGTTCTTAGAAGAGGAAATATCCTTTGTCCTGTTTAGAGAGACCAGGGCCCTACCATCAGGCTTACTTTAAAAATCAACCCGGAGAAGAGCTATCATACTCAACAGAAGAGCAAGAGCTGCTGCCTGGTACCTTGTGAGTCCATTCCTTTGAAATCGCATATAAAGAATGATCGTTAGTTTACACACTGTGCAATCTCATTCTCTGAAAATAAGGTCTGCTAAGTGTTCTTTGCTGTTGTCAGCACATCAGGACAATTCATCATTTAAAAAAATGCATCCTCTTCGTGCAAGTTCACATGGGCACTTCTACCTGTGTGTTCAAAGGCATTTATTGTCAGCAGTGATCATTATAACATCACAGCGAACGAGGCTGGCTGATTTACTTACAGGGCCTTAATGTAATTTTGCCCCAACAAACAGCCTCTAGGCCCTAAAAGTCAAGGCACTTCATCAGTTTATCTGGCACACACGACAATGTTTCTTTGGCCCTGAGCCCAACACAGTTTGTACTTCATGAAATATATTGTACATTTTACATAGTTTAATTTAAAAAATACATTTTAAGCTGGTTGATCTTTGACTGCCTTATTTATTATAAGCTTTCAGCACATTCCAAGGTTTTAGTTACTCAGGAAGGAGTTAATTAAAATGATTTTATTTTGGTCTGATGGATGTTTTTTAAAAGGAAAATTATTATTATGAACCTTCAGCCTACTTTCCTTGAGTGCCGTAAAAGTGCTTGTAAATCGTTTTTTGTTTTTTTTTTTAAGAAGAAAAAATGGTGTTTGACATTGATGGAAATTCAAAAATATATATGGAACTGAAACATTAGCTTAGCTAAAATAAAAGCAATCTGTGTTTGAGATGAAGTGTTCCTTAACTTATTCATTACCCGTGTAAATAAATGAATATAAAGAAGTTGAAATTTTTTCCATTCTGTCGATAGCTGGAAATAAAGGTGCCTGCAGATCCTCACGGCCCCCTCGGCCTTCTTAGTAGGCCAAGCTTCCTTAAGATGCGATTTGGGGAAAGATGTATTTTTAACAATCTAGAAACTCTTATTTATAATTAGATGACACTAAACCCCTGCTGGCTTCGTTGCTATGTGCACTGGTTGGTTGGGTGTCAGGGTGCTTCATCGGAATCCCCAGCCACGATAGCGGGGTATGTATGCTGCCCGCCTGCAGTCACGTGGGAAAATAAGGCTGTGCCATCCCACGTTGCTCAGCAAGCACTCTGATCTCCTCCTCAGGTATGTAGAGCCTCCAAAGGTGGGTGACTCTAACCTCCCAAGTGAGCAGGCTCTAATCCAGAAATGCTCTTCCTGAGAAGTTTCATTGCTGCATCAAATGGAGCTCACAGAGAGAGGGGGGACCCCCATGCTTTCTAAATACTGGACACTCCAGTCCAACTCCATGTGACAATTTTGTAAAAGAGAAGAACCAGAATCTTGGTACTAGATGAAAGAAAAATCCATTTCGGTAAAAATAACATGCTTAACTTCAAGTAAGAATCGGAGAGTCTTAAACAGCAAAGTGATAAGTGGTTACCTTTCTTTATCAGTTAATTTGTCTGTAACCCAGTCACAAGACATTTGGCTCTGAGTGAACTTTAAAGGCAAAAGTACTAAACAAAACCAGGACTCTGCCCCCTCTGGAGCTGCTTGTGTGTTCTGAAGTTCGTTATAAATGTGCTGTTCCCTGCGGGCTTATCCAATGAGCTATTTGGCCTCAAATGAATTTTATAGGTAACGGCAGTATTTCTTTTTTTTTTTTTTTTTTTTTAAGCGGTACGCGGGCCTCTCACTGTTGTGGCCTCTCCCGTTGCGGAGCACAGGCTCCGGACGCGCAGGCTCAGCGGCCATGGCTCACGGGCCCAGCCGCTCCGCAACATGGGGGATCTTCCCAGACCGGGGCACGAACCCGTGTCCCCTGCATTGGCAGGCGGACTCTCAACCACTGCGCCACCAGGGAAGCCCGGCAGTATTTCTTAAAAGGCAAAATGATGATCCACAGCCATTCAGGAAGACAGTTCTGTGGGTCAACATTGTGAAACTCCCTTCAAATAAAAATAAAGAGGACTTATTTTACTAAAATAATTTACTTCCACCTGCTGACCAAGAAATCGATTTTTGAAAGTATTTTGAATACCCTGCCAAAGAGAAGTCTATTTTAGGCTGCCAGTATTGAGTCTGTTAAGAAAAACACATGGAACTTCTTTCACAGCTCAGAAAAGTCACTGTGGTGTAACCCCGTGTATTCCTTTGCTAGAGCTGTCATAACAGAGTTCCACAGACAGAGTGGCTCAAACAACAGAAATTTAGTTTCTCGCAATTCCGGAGGCCGGAAGTCTGAGCTCAAGGTGTCAGCAGGGTTGGTTTCTTCTGAGGCCTCTCTCCTTGGCTTGCACACGGCCGTCTTCTCCCTGTGTCTTCACGTGGTCTTCACTCCATGTGTGTTCATGTCTGTATCCAAATTTCCTCTTTTTATAAGGATCCCAGTCATCCGGCATTAAGGCCCACTCTGAAGACCTCATTTTAATCTGATCACCTCTGTAAAAACCCTACCTCCAAATATAATCACCTTCTGAGGTACTGTGGGTTAGGGCATCAATATATGAATTTCATGGGGACACGAATCAGCCTGCAACACCCAGATGACAGCAGAAAAGTCAGAGCAGATGAAGTACACTCCAACTAGGAGAGAAGCAAACCTGAAATCACAGACCGCTAGGGCTGCAATGGGGCTCAGCAGTCATCTGGTCCTTTCCCTCATTTTACAGATGAGGAAACCAAGGTCCAGATGGGAGATGCAAATACATCACGGGCTTTTTCCATTCAGAGTTTAATTAACTTTTGAGTATCTACCAAATTAAAACCATAAGATAGTGACGGAGCCAGAGTCCATCTACTGACCTAGAATCCGGAATGGAAACGATAAGGCTCATTTAGCCACTCCCAGTACCACCTGCCACCTGAAGGGAGCATAGCGATCTGCCCTCTGCAACTCTTCTAGGAGCTGGGGGTGCAGGACCCTCTTCCGCAGAGGGAGGCCCTATTGGTTTTCAAGCTCGTCCTCAGAAACTTGGTGTCAGATATTCTAGATTTTTCTCTCTACTCAGAGGTTCTTGTTTTTGGATAAACAGACATGGACCACGTTTGCCGATCTCAAATTATAGAGTTTCATTTTTCTTAGAGGCAAAATGAAAAGTCACGTCCTACTTCCTGTAAGGTGTTTTAGATGGGCCCATCTCAAAAAATAAAGTCAAATGCAGCTCATAAAAACTAGTTGAAGGTGAGTGTAGACATGCCCTTGGAAAACCAGAACTAGAGGATAACCAGGCCCTGATCACTCGCAGGCCTCCTTTCTCACCGACTGTTCCACTCACTTGAGAATTCCTTTCTGCCTAGAGAAGGCTTGGCTCACAGCTCGGGCACTGCTGATTCCCAGGGAACACCCAGGCCCACTGATGTTCATGGGTCACAGAATTGTGAACTGACCACTTGTGCATTTTGGATTTCAACTTGTAAACATCATGGGGATTCCCTTTTTTAAGAAAAGAAAGAAAGGAAAAAAGAAAGAAAGGGAAAAAAAAGGAAAGGAAGAAAAATCACCACACAAAGGAAAAATGTGAGCTAAGTTTTTCCTTTTGGAATCTTGGCGTGTGGGTGTAGCTATCTTCAATCTGGCTTTTGCCAGACACTGTATGCTTTGAGCAGGCATGGAGCAATCTGCCTTACGCTGCACTGCCAGAACATTCAGGCTTGACCTGTAACACGTCTCATCCCAGTCCTGAGCAGGGACAGCCGGGAGGACAGGCTGCGCCAGACACAGCACACTGACTGCTTGGTGCAGCTCAGAGAAGAGGCGAAAAGCAGGAAGCAGAGCGTTGACTGACTGGGGCAAGCAGCGGAGTCCCCAAGTCCAAGTCTCAGATGGTCTATTTCACTGGGCATTTGAGTAAATCACTTGACCTCCCCACGCCTGAAGTCAAGCCAGCTGGAAAGCGTTAGGAAGAACATAGGACGTCCCTTGACAATGAAGAGCTGCTTCTGGGATGAACCTTGTCCCACCCTCTACCCCCATATGCTAAGAGACTAAGAACCACAGTCCTTCTGGGGCTGCGTCCCCAGCAAAAGAGAATAGAATTACACCGAAGTCCAGATCCATTGATGCCCCCAATCCCTCACGTCTTCCAGCGCTGTTGCCCAGTGTACCAATGAGTCGAAAAGCAGCACTTCCGAAATGTGTATGGAGCTGATAGGAAGAGGCTCCTTCTACTGGATGTGAGTCAGTGTTATTCTCCAAGACAAACCACTCTGTGGATTTCCAATTTTCTCAACACTCCCTTTGGGAGTTTATCTAGCTGTGAGTTATAGGATTCCTCTTTAATTCACAGCTTCTACTAAATACAGGCTTCCTCTAAGTCCTTTAAAGTACCCTGTGTCTGTGATCCTATTCATAAGAAGGAGCTTAGACCATCCTTGCAAATTAGCACAGGTTGTGTACAAGGAAAAGTTTCAATACAAGTTGGAAGCCTGGGCTTCCCTGGTGGCGCAGTGGTTGAGAGTCCGCCTGCCGATGCAGGGGACGCGGGTTCGTGCCCCGGTCCGGGAGGATCCCTCCACAACGGGAGAGGCCACAGCAGTGAGAGGCCCGCGTATCGCAAAAAAAAAAAAAGTGGAAAACCTGAGAGGACGGGGTGCTGTGCTTTTTAGATTCTTCTTTCTCATTCTCAGAAGTGGCATCAGGGCTGTGATGTGGGAGAAATCTGGTAATGATTTTGTGGGCTGCTGATGTGTTCAGCGTGGCCGATCCTTCTGAGGGCCTTCCTTCCACTATAGGACAGCCATGGTTTGAGACTTTCATACGTTGGTTACTAATGTTTCACATGCAAAGGAGAGTTATGACACTAACCACAAACTTCCTTACAGCCACCCTATTTGCTGCTCATATCAAATGTACTGCTTTCTTTCCTCCTTTGGCACACACTCTCCTATTTGTTCTCCATCTCTGATTGAAAGTTAATGAAATTCTAATCCAGTGCATGTTCCCAAAGGATAATTCACGAACCAGGTGTGTGAGATAGGTGTGGAAAAAAACATTGTGTTAATCTGGGAAATGCCGAAATTCAAAGACTAGTGTCGTATGGTACAGTGGTATTTTAAGAGCATGCTAAGGGCCTGGAGGAATATTGCAGTTTTAAAAAAAATCAGTTTATTTTGTCAAACCCTACATTTCTCAAAACTAAGACCCATTAATAGCCTGTGGAACTAGTGTTCTGGAGATTATGCTTTGAGAAACATTGTTTTAGTGTAAGTCATTTCCTCCTCATTGGAAGAGTTTCTTTCCCTCGGCTATGGTTCATTTTTTGGTCTTCCAATGGTCCATGTATCCTGCTTGAGGAAAATATATTTACCAATGAGTAACATTTTGACAAATAGACGATGAAGGCAGATAACATGTTTAGTAAAATAATTAACAAGGAATCATATTCTAACTTGGCTTATTCGCCCTAATTTCAATTCCCTCCCTCATGAGAAAGTCTTTTTAAAATAAAACTTTTTATGCTTGATTTGGGTACCTCAAATCAATTCGGTCCTTCCATGACGATGGTGCTCACATCAAATTGGGTAACGGACATCTGCACCCTATCTTTCCTTGGTCTGTGGTTGGTTATACAGTAGGAAGGAAACAGTGGCAAAAGAGAGATCTCAAGCTGTTCAGATAAGGTTGGTGTTTGGAGATAAGAGCTCTCAGCTCTTGAACTGGAGCTCAGTTTTTGCACGCTGGGGCACCTGTGTTGTTCAGCACGCTAGGGGGAGCCGTATCCATAACAATTTACTCCAGAAATTCCAAGGTCTTTCCAAACTTAATTTTTCTCCCATACCTGCTTATTTTCCTTCAATGCTTTAGGGTAGTATGGGCGAGAGGCAAGTCATGGTTAAGGTATTTAAAACACAGCATACACACTGTCAATTGAGCAATAGGTTATTATTTCTCCCAGGCTGTGTAACCTATTTTAGTTTTGTTGCTCTTGTTCTAAAATCACTATAGTATTTTTAAAATCAGTCTTTATCAGACAATCTTTCCTGAGTGTGTTGTATAATTACAACATGATTGAAACTCTGACTTGATGAGTCACAAGAGGTGACTCATGTGATGACTCGATGATCGTCATAACCCTCAAGCAATCCCGCCATTGCAGCTAAAAAGGTAGAAAGTAGTAGAAAGTAGTACAGTGAAACAAACACGGATGTCAGAAGTCAAGAATGCCATATTGCCCTGTCATCAAGGCAGCCGAAACTAGAAAATTCAGATAATTCTCAATTCAAATTCTTTTAATATACAAAAACTCACTGTCACAAAGAGGGGCTCAATGTGGAGGAGGTGAACGATCAGTGAAGACCTGAATAAAAAGGTTTCATGTGGGATTTGTGCTACAACCCCAGGGACAGTGGAATTTGCAGAAAATAGGGCAGATCTAAAGCACAAAGATCACTGTACCTTGATAGCAGATCTGCAAGAATGGTCTTGTACCCTGTGTGTATAATAGGAAATAAAGGTCCCATGAAGTTAAATAATGAGCTCCTGGTAGCACAGTAAGTAGCAGGGCCAGGATGCACGTCCAAAAAGGCAAGATACGACTGAGGCTGACTGCCAAGGACTTTGGAAGGAATTTGTATTTAACTCTAAGGGCAACGAGAAGCTCCCTTGGGCATTTCAGAAAAGGAAAGTAACACGAGGAAACCATTTTTCTATTTCTAAATTAATTAACAGGTGAGCTGATTATTCTCCCTTTGTCCTCCTCCCCTTCCATTCACTACCCTTCTTCACAGACTCCATCTCCTGAGATGCTGATCCCTGTGAATTGTGTCACCTGGCCTCACTGTCTGCTGCCTCTGGTGGATTTGACCAATGGGTGGCGTGCAGGAAATGGGGAACTTCTGAATGGAATTCTGCCTCTGGCTATATAATGGGGGAAGAAATGCAAGGCAAAACTCTGGTTTAGTCATCCCATGTGTGCATGGGGGATGCGCTCATCAGTGTTGGCCATGAGATTGGAGAAGAAGGACAGAAGCCAGAACTTTAAGTTGGTTCCATGACTAATTTCAATCAGTGGAAAACAGTGCCTTGCACAGAAGTGCTCAGTAAATATTTGCTGAGTTGAATACACCACAAGGAGCTAAGGGAAAATAGAGCATTAACTCATATTTCCAGCTTGGGTAGAGATGTAAGTCATAGAAATGAGATGATGGGTTGAAAGAGCTGACTTAGTGGGTAGAGGAGTCCAGCTGGAGATGTGCGGCTGTGTTGAGATCAATGTGTTTGCTCACCCCTTCCTCTATTTCATTGTCCTCAGTGGCAGGGTTCCCAGTGGACATTACATGGATCCCCCCCAGCCCTCTGTGTGGCCACAAGCACCTAGGACTGGGTCCCAAATTCCCTCTAGTCAGCACCAGAGTGCTATACAAATCTAACCATTTCTAGGTGTGCCATGATGTGGAAAAAAAGGTTGGGAAGCCCACTTCTAATTTACTCTACCCAAAATACACACAATTCTTTTGTTTTGATTTTTTTTTCTTAACACAAGTCTTTTCTTTACAGGTCCTGCAATTCCTTTTATTTTATGCTAATCATTATTTGACTTCCATATAAGCATATACAGATACCAGAGCACTGATTCACCATCAATAAGGGGACCTGTTTAATTTTTCTAGCAAAGATGATGGATTAGAAACCTGTCCATCTTAGACTGCTACAGACCAATTTGGAGAACATGGCAAAACTAATTGATATAAAAGCAAATCTTTGATTTCAGCCTCATGAGCATCAGCCTCGAACAAACTGGCCAACCATATATCCCAAGAAAAATAGGAATCACACATTTATTCCCATTCTCATGCTGAAAATAATTAACCTGTGCATCTAGAGTGTCCCTGTCACTGAAATGATTAAAAGGTAAAATGTTTCCATAATTATAAATGGTATTTAGTATTGATCAGCTAAATCATGATCAATATCCAGTCTTGATTTTCATCCCCAAAGAGGGTTTTATATATATTACTTGGCATTCGAATATATACATGCTAAAATTAAAATAGTTTGAAATTAATATTTTAGAATTCATAAATTAAAAATGCAAAGGGTAGCTTATTTGACTGGATAGTTTAGGAGTCAGAGGTAAACATTTATTTCAGTTGCACATACTGTGGTGCACATTTGCATAGCTCCGAATCATGTTTAAAAACACTTTCATATATGTTATATCAGCCCTATGTGTAGACAGCTATATGATAGGAGTATGTATAGGAAACTGAAACTCAAAGAGGCAAACTGATTTACTTGAGGTCACAGAGTAGCTGAACTGATTCTAGAAACTTCTAATTCCTTGTCTGTTGCTTTCTTGTCTAAATTATGCCTCCACAGCCAACATACAGGAAATAATATTCTTTTTTCTTCATTCATTAGATATGCTTACTACATCATAACTTCAGGGTTCCCCTGGGAGTCCATAGGCGTGCAACATTTAAACTCTTATCCTAAGAGTTTGATTTAACATAATAGAAACAGCTGCTCCTCTTTTGGGGCATTTTTTGAAGCTCTTAATCCAGATACAAGCCTTTCACGGGGAGATTCTATTGAAATAAGACCTATATTTTACCTGGTTCGATCTTTTTACTACATACTACCTATTAGTGTAAATTTTAGTTTCATGGAAATAAAGAGAAAAACTGCAATGTGATTGGATTAAGGCATAAACTCAGTTGAGTGGAAATCTAAAAATGTCCCCTTTTCCCATTCCTTGTATATTAGTGTCCAAGTCTTGGGGGCAGGTTGTAAGAATAAGGAAGCGGGAGGCAGGGGCAAAGAAAAGATGTCAGGAATCAGGTTTCCCAGCCTCTCCACACTTACCTCCTTCCCAAAAGACTTCCCTTCATTTCATCCCTGGATTTCCAGGCACTTAATCCCTGTGACGGTCAGGTGAGATACGTGTTCTAGTTGTAACTTGCACTGGGGCTGTCGTACGCAAATCCAGGCATCTAGCTATCTTCCTGACTCTGGCCAGAATGCTAGCCTGAAACCCAGGAGCACCACGAGGGCAGAGGCCAGTCGCTGGCCTCTACCCGGAGACTCAGATGCAGCAAACACTCTCGGATCTCAGGGACTATGGATATTTGCCCTTCTATTATGCCCTCTTTTCTTGTCTTCTCTTTGCTTTATTTTTTTTTAATAGCACAAAATACTGTTCAATATCACTTATATGTGGAATCTAAAAAAATGATACAAATGAACTTATTTACAAAACAGAGATAGACTCACAGACATAGAAAACCAACTAATGGTTACCAAAGGGGAAAGGTGGGGGAGGGATAAACTGGGAATTTGGGATTAAGAGATACACACTACTGAATGTAAAATAGATAAACAAAGACCTACTGTACAGCACAGGGCACTATATTCAATATTATCATATAGGTAATAACCTATAATGGAGAAGAATCTGAAAAACAATATGTATATATGTATAACTGAACCACTTTGCTGTACACCTGAAACAAACACCACATTGCAAGTCAACTATATGACAATTTTAAAAAAGAAAAGAAAAAATTAAAATGATTTTACTTTATTACCCCATATACGCCTCTATGCTCCAGTGAATTGACAGGCTTTATGTTGTTTTGTGCAAGTGAACACAAATCATAGAGGACTCTGATTTGGGGGTGAGTAAGGACTTTAAACAGAAGCATAGTAGGAAAACTCACAAAGAAAAAAGGATTAGAATCTCTGAGGTTAAAAAAAAAAAAGAATCACAATTTAAAAGTAAATAACAAATGGGGGAAATACTTGCAGCAGAAAATGACAGATAAAAGATTGAAACTGCGACATAAAGCACTTACATAAATCAATAAAAAGAGTAAAACATGTGCAAAAGACATGTTAGTTCTCAGAACTCAGCTCTACAAAAAGCTAAAAACATGAAAAAATTGTCATCCTCATAAATAACCAAAGAAATGTGAACTGAATCAATGTGACGCCACTTTTGACACTTTAGTGACAAACAAAACATAAGACATAAAAGTGGGCTCATGTCTGGAATGAGCAGAGTATGGTGAAACATTCTCACTCTGCTGATCGCAATAAAATCAGTACCTTTCTGAAAAGTAATTTAGTAATTCATACCAAAACCCACAATAGAGTAAACACGGAGATGCTAACTAGTTTGGAAGCTCCGCTGAAAGTGCTGATTGCATAGCATCATAACCAAAATCTAGAATCATCTAAAGACATCAGGCAAATGACTCAAAGTCTTGGTCTAAAATATTGTGATAACAGTATCTCTCAACCTCCAAGAAATGTGAACATGGCTTTTATTTGATTTCGAGTATTTAGGTTATAGTAGATTGAATCAAAAAGTGTTAAATTAGTCTCATTATCTTATAGTCAGTCTGGATGTAAACTCTTTCCCACTGACTGCCAGCCTAGCCAGCCTCGAAAGGCGGCATTGGCTCCATCGCAGCCTGCTTCCCACATTATCCTGGGCGGCCCATTTCTAAACTCAATAGAAACACACATTTGCCAATAGAAAATATAGTTTTCCACACTCTCACTGGGGATATGGATAGTACCGGATTTGCAGTTGGAGCTTTTTGCTCGGATGAGTTATATTTTAATTTTTAAAAGTTGTAAAATTTCACTATGTCAAGCATTCTTAGAATAATTAAGCCATGTCTCAGTAATTTTTAACTGCTTTCACCACAGTTAAAGATTTGTTGAAATGGAATTGGCTATGGAGAGTACAAACCCCCATGTAAAATGATTATTCTTACTGAGTATCTCTACCAATTTGCTGAGATTTTTCTCTTTAACAGAGCTCAGATATCTTCTGGTTGCCAGACTCATGCAGGGATTAATTTCTAGCTCATTGAGTGATGAAATACATTTATCTTTCATTCACTTGTAAATTTGTTATCCCAAGCACCGCATTCATAAATGAGAGAAGAGACTTGCAATTTTTATGGTTATAACCAAGGCTTGAGCAATCCCATTATTGTCTGTTTCTACACAGAGCCAAGAAGACAAGCTCTACCTCCTAAAGGAACAGAATGATCTAAAGATCTGAGCCAATCAACCCGGTTTGTCCCTGCTCTTTGAACCTCCTCTTTCCTGCACAGAGCCAGACACCCCAAGCCAGCCACTTTCTGTGTCCAGAAATATCGTTGATTTCATTTCTTTCACAGCTTGGGTCAAATTTTATTCTTGAGTACTCATAAATCTACTCCTGTTAATTGTGTGGACTTGTTGGTTTCAGGGCCAGAAACCCAACTTTAACTAGTTCAGACAAAAAGGAAACCTGCTGTAAGAGTAAAAAGTATAAAATCAAAGGAAGAATGGAAAAAAACAAAATGCAAGAAGGGCTGGGGGGCAGCTGGGCTCCGGGGCAACTGGAACCAGGAACTATCTGGTGTCTCTCTGCCTCTCTCTCATTTACAGGCCAGCCGGAATGTGTCCCCCTCCCGGCTCCAAAGCTCCCAGAGCTCACTCAGAGCTTCTATCACCACAGAGAAACTGGCTCCTTGCTAGAACTCAGAAAAATTCTTGGGGAAAGACACTGATTGGTTGAGCTGAGTCAGCCCCCGCACAAGGCCCGGAGGAAGGTTCCCGTGGTATAAATCACATGATCCCATATTGTGAATGATGCAGCCATCAAAAGGAGTGTCCTCTGGAGCGTCTTTTTAGATTTGCTTTTGAAAGCTCTGTTCAGCATTTCTATAATCAGTCACAAGAAACAGATACTTCTGTGAAAATAAACTAGTGAAAATGTCATTTGTAAATTGCAAAAATATAACAAAATTAGAGAAGAAAATTAAAATCAATCACAATCTCATCACCCAAATATTTACATTTTAGGGCATATCTTTCCAGTCTTTTCTATATACATGTATTCTTTCCTATATATAGTATATAACTGAGATCGTGTCAAATGTACAATTCTACCTTGTGCTGTTCATTTGAATGTAAAAAAATATATTGATAACAGTTTATACTTATAAATCCCTTTAGATAAGGGGCTCTATAATACATCAGAAGATGCGTGAACTTCTTGACTTTATATGCAAAATCTTATAAGCATATGGTGTGTATTTCTTTTGGGAAAGTGTCCAAATTTTCACCAGATACTCAAAGTGGTCTGTGACCAAGAAAATGGTTAAGAACTATGGCATTCAAGTTTTCAAAGCACTTACACACACATTACAATAGACTCAGAACTGCTGCATATTTAATATTTTACTTGCATCTAGTCACAAGTGACACAAAGGTTGGTGGCATTAGACACAGGCACACTGTAACTTGTAAATGAATGAATTTGAATCACAAGTGTTCATGCCAGACCCCTAGCTTGTGGGCGAGCCTAGCTGGTGTCCACCAGCATCTCCGCTCAGCCAAGCACCCTTATCCTCACATAATGACTAATGCTTGTGAATGTTAGAACAGCCTGTTTCTATAAATTGTGAAGGTTAACAGTTGAAGGGGGCTGGCAGGTGCAGGGAGGGGAGTGGTGTGCTATAGAGATAAGATTATGAGAGAGAACCCAAGATCTGAGGGGCTTGTGCTTAGCGCGCTGCTGGTGAATTACAGAGGCATGGATAGAACTGGCTGAACCAATTTAGCCTAAAGCTATTTCACCACCTGAATTACTAGGGCTCCTAGGTAACTGACAGAGCTTGGAGCAGTGCTTTCAGGACAAGATCATTCAGATAATTCAAAGCCAAAAGCAGAGGTTTTAGGCAAAGTATTAAGTTCATCTATATAAATTCAATAGCCAACTATTATTCAAGTCTCCCCTTCGTGGTGAATTGTATACAACTTCAGTGGATTTAACCCTCTTTGATTCTGCGCTGATTAAACTATTTGATATCGGCAAACTTTCCTTCCATCCAGGGCAGCCTTGTATGCTCTCTTTACCTCACAGAAGTCATGTTCTCTGTTCCTAGGCACAGGAACAGAGAACATGACTGGCAAACTGTTCGTTTGCCAACTCAATTGTGGTATTTCACTGGAATACCCTTTCACCCTCAACAAAAACCACGTACACATTTAAACTTGCCTTGGGTCTCCATTCTGCAGGGGAGCCCAGGTCCAGCGTAAACAACCCCCAGCTGCCACTTTAACGGTACATTCTCAGGTAGAGCCAGGTCTCCACCTGCTTCGTGTTATCATGCTGCTACTTAAAATGCCTCAGTCACCCTCAAATATATAATAGCCAATTATTTAACCAGCAAACGCGAGTTTATTCAAGAATAGCCAGAAGAACTGCAATCCGGGATACGCGAAACATGGCGGAGCATAGGCAAGTGCAGAGACAAGGAAGGGGAACTTGTTTTTACAGGGAAAAAAGGGGGAGTTGGGAGGGGCTGAAGTAACCAAAGAGTCCATTGGAGGAAGTTGAGACTCCAAAGTATGGAGGCTTCTCATTGGTTGGACTGCTAGCATCTGATTGCCTGGGCTGTCGTCCCGCGAGAGAACTTTTCTTCTTCCGGCTGGGTAGTGAAGTAATCAACATTTTCCTGCTGGAGATGTAGGTGTACATCTCTTCCTATTCAAAGTGATTGAAGATGCATGGCGGGGTTTGAGAGCTACCCCTACAGGCCTGTTGGGACTCCAATTTTCGCTGAGGTTTATGAATTCCACGCCTCCATTCAATGTTTCCATTCATTCAGATCCATTCTCTGATTTGCCCTGTTCGTAGGTGTTCATCACAGTCATTTTCCTCAGAAATGTCAAGATCCAGTTCTCAATTATAAAATTCTTTTAAGTTTCTCAAGGTTAAACTCACACTCTCTTTCTTATTGTTGGATTCCCATTCGGCCCATGGGAAGCAGATTTTAGAGTTTACCTTGATGAGTGAAAAAAATGTGTTGATCAAATAGGTTCTTTACTACACAGAAAGCAACTAGACCCAACAACTGAGAAAATCCAGTGGAGACAGCTTGGAATGGCAGGGCTCACTCCCCAGTGCCCAGGGTTCAGCCTCCAGTTTAGGGGAAACCTTCTAGAAGCCCCACCTGACCCTCAGGAAAGTGTTCCTCCCTAGCACTCGCCACTCTACATTATAAATGCCCATCTAACCATGACCTTACGCTCCAGACCACACCCTCTTTGAGAGCAGGGACCTTGCCTGTCTTCTTCACTTCTGGGTCTGCACCACCTAACACAGCACTCGGAATGAATGAGTGAATGAATGAATGAATGAGTGAATGAATGAATGAGTGAATAAATGAACTATTCCTTTTTCTCCGAGCAAAGAGGGGTGGGAAAGATGCAGTGAGACAGAGGAAGGAGAAACAAATAGGATAAATGTAGAGAGAAAGAAAGCAACCATAACCTGTTACCTCTTGGAAACCATAACTAAGGGTCTGACAGGACTGGAATTCCCCTGGTCTGCTTCTAAGGGATACTCCATGGGTATTTCATTTAAACATTTAAAACACATAAAAAGAAAAAAATCTGAAGAGAGAAAATCATTCAATATGAGAATCTTACTCTGAAAGAACCAAGCAGGTAGGTCTAATAAATCAGGCTTTTCCTCTGCTCCATGGTGTGTAGAATGATTTGCTACACCCGTAAAGCACACTAAAGGACTTTGAGCTGAGAGACACTCCAGACGCCTGGAGCTCGGATGGTGCAGACACGGTTGTATTTGAAGGTGTGGCTCTGAGGCTGAGGGATGGACGGCTCACGGTTGCCCTGAGTCCACAGGGGATGGAGTTCAAAAGAGGAGACGCATCACCAGCAGCTCTGTCCACGGCTGATTAAAACGATGGAATGTAAAGTCAGCAAGGGGAGGAGGGCGTGGATCAAGCTGCAGATTTTCTCAGTTGGTCCCCAATTTGCAGCACTTCGTTCAAATGTAAGGGGGCCATCATACCTCGTACAGCCTAATGCAATTTCACACTGTTTGTAAAAATCATTAGAATGCTTGAAATAGAAAAAAATACGCTCAGGCTTTACATGCAAAGAAAATAACTGTGTATAAAACAAAATAAGAGTGGTCTCAGAGAGATATTAACTGATTTGCACATTCTGTCAGTTCAAGAAGCACAACATAGGGTGAATACAGGAAGGAAAAATGGAAATCTTAAAGGAACAAGAGGCTGCCGCTTACGGAAGAGATGACCTTTCACTAAAACGTCCCTAGTAGTCCTATCTACAGTTCATCATCAAACTTGAACCAAATGTACTGTGTCAACGAACCCTAAATCAAATTTTCAGCACATTACCTAGGCCGCGGATGCGGCCCTGGATTCGAGAGCTGTGCTAGTCTTAAACTATGAAGAGTTACTTCATATAAAGTTGAGGTCCCAGATTTCTGGAATTAATGGAACAACAACAAAAATTAATGGAAACATGGACCCAATATAGGATTGTCAGGGGGGGTTGGTTTTGGTTTTGGTCAAGTTAAAACAAAGAGGGAGGAGGAGAAAGAGAAGAAATGGAGGAAGAGGAAGGGAAGGAGTAAGACGTGGAGGAGGAAGTGGGGAAGAGGAGGGGGAGAGAAGGAGAAGGGGGGAGGGGGAGAGAAGGAGGAGGGGGGAGGGGGAGAGAAATGGGGGAAGAGGAGAGAACTTCAGTCCCCCATGACCATGATTTCGAGAAAAGAATGGACAGTGTAGCACACACACACACACACACACACACACACACACACACACACACACATACACAAAGCTAAGAACATAATCTCCAAATTAAAAAGACATGAATTCATATTTATGGAAAAAATTACTCATTTTTCTCATAGGCAGGCTTTGGGGAACAAACTGATGGACTAGTGTAGAATGTGGGCTTTGAAGCAATACAGGGTCAAATCCCGACTTGACCACCTACTAACTAACTAGAGCAGGTTGTTTCAAGTCCCCCAGACATACCTCCCTCTTCTGTGAGGCAGGGACACTCACTTAAGGGCAATGGTGAGCAGGAAATGAATCCGGCACATTAGGGCTTAATAAATAGTATCTGCTGTTATTCTTGAGTGTATCCTTTGACCCTCCTTTATCTCTAAGACGAAGTGTGAGTATATATGTAAGTGTTGGGATTGGGGCCAAGGGTAGAAAGGAAAGGTCACTCTTGATACTCCCACCCCCCAACGTGAAGCTGTGCCTCTTTTGGACCACAAACCCCTCCCCTCAGATGAGGTTCTGTGGGATCTTGTCCTCTTTCCTGTTAGGGAGTCCAGTTAAACTTGATCTCATCTGACTAAAGATGGTACCCGAAGAGACAAGTTAGGTGGGAGGAGAGGCCTCTGGGTCCTGCCCATCCCGGCATTCTCCTGGGCCAGCGCTGGAAGCCCCCTAGGGCTCCTAAGAAGCCCATCATTTTGATTTAGAATAAAATTGATTTGTTTGTCGACCATAAAGACAGATGGAGTACGTGTTGCCAAAAAAACAGAGGATTTGGCCGTGACTGGTTCTTGCATTCCGTAGACCTTTTTAGCTACAAGATTTATATCAGAGTGGAAGATATGGCCGCAAAATGTACGAGAGTTAAGTGCGATCACACGCCTCCCTCCTCCCCTACTGCAGACAAATGACAAGCAGATTTTTAAAGGAAAGAGCTCAGCCTCTGGATTTGAGAAGTTCCGGGCAAAATGATATCACCTCCTCACTGGTAGACTCTGAAATGCTGTTTTAAGTGTCGACTTGCTCAGAATTAGAACTGAACTCTGTAGCTACCTCATTTGAGAGGAAACTAGAACACTAAGAACCGAGGCCTTTCCCAGCTAACCTTGAGGAGAGGTGCGAGCTCGGTTGTCAGGTGAGCTGCCCTCAACTGCGTCTCGATCGATCGTTCATCTCTTTGCGCCTCTGTTTCCCAACAGGAATGTAAAACTAATACCAGCCGATTCTCTCTGACAAGACTGGGGCAAAGATCAAAGAGCGCTGTAAATCTGAAAAAGTTCACAGCACAGTAAATTTGGAAAAACGCGATATGGTATAAAACTGTGATCACGGTAATATTACTGGAGTTTCAACTCTGTTCTTTCTTTAAAGGCCTGAAGTTTAAAATTAAAACATACCAAATAAAATAAATGCTTGTCTCAGTCTACAGGACCTCATGGAAACTTGGCTTTCAGCCATGGACTAACCCAGATGCTCTCAAGGGTCTCCTGACTCTCGAAACGCCAGGCGACATGGACTCCGACACCACCGCGAATTTCAGCTCTGCAGCCCATGGGGCCTTCGGACCCGCTGTAGGATCCTTGTGTTTTCCAGAGAGCCTTACCTTCTCATGGCCTCTTCTCTCCCGGGTTCCTGCCTCTTTGTGCTGAAGATTCGGGGAGGGCACACGGGGCAGAGGGGAGAAGCAAAGAGAGGTTTTGCAGCACACGCGCAAAAGCCTTCAGAGGAGTGGCTGGCCGCGCCCCTCACCTGCTCCTTTTCTCCTGCCTTCCTTCTCACCCTCTCCATCCAGCTCTCCCTCCCCTTCAGGAGCAAATCCCACACATTCTTCACATTGTCTCCTGAGGAGTCACTTCCTCTTCCTGATATCTTGGCGCTGGCTGACGTCCAAAGGGTCTCACCCCAGCCAAGCAGGCTCATCAAGGCATGCTTTTTCAAGCAGAGGCCGATTCTTCCCGAAGAGGAGCTCAGATGCCAGCTGTTAAAATAACACCTGGGTAAAATAGTGCTGTCACCAACTGCTGTGAGAGCAACCCGGGGCTCCAAAGGTGGTTCTCGTCCCTAACAACACCTGCATCACCTGGCAACTTGTTAGAAATACAAATCAGCGGGCCGCAGACCTATTAGGTCAGAAACTCTGAAGGTGCAACCCAGCCATCTGTGCGTAAACAGCCTCCGGGAGAGTCTGAAGTACGGGGATCACTGAATGCTCTAAAGCTGCTCAGAGCCTCTATCTCACGCACCAGTTATACAGCGTCCAGCACGGTGCCTGATGTACAGGAAAGTTTCAATAAATGCTCGTTAAGTGAATGAGTAGGCAAAGTACTGCATACCCAGCTCTCTGTTACCATACGGAGAGCAAGAGGAAGCAGAATATAAAACACAATCTCTGCTCTTGAACTTGAAACCAGCAACAATGAGGAAGCAATGTGTGAGCTTGAAGTCATAGAGCAACGAGTCAACTTACAGATCTTTGGCCCATGTTTCTGATGAGCCAGATGAGGAAACAGAGACCACACAAATTGACCCAGGTGAGAGGGAGCGGAGTCGGACCAAGACCCACTGTCCAGGTGTCCTGGCTTCGGGGGTCCTGGGATTTCCCAGCTTCACAACCCCTCTGAGGTGGAGGATGGTTAATGGCTGGATTTCGTGGTTCAGCCCCCGAATCTGTAGGGGCTCAAAGGGAGAACTCAGCGTGGGGCTGGAGGAGTTGGAGAAGGTCATGCCGCTGATAGGGAGCTCGACTGGGCTTTTTGTCTGAACGAGAAAGATCTGGATGAGCAGAGATTTATGGGATTTTCTTTTTGGGTTTTGGTAACATTCCAAAGCGTGAAGAGAAAACATGCAGCCAGCTTGTATTTAGTGGACATAAATTGTATTTACCCAAAGAAGGAATCTAGATCCAGCCAAGCAAAGATGCAGGCCAGGCTCCTAGGCCTAGAAGGAAATTGTGGTTGGGCTCTTGGGCCCTAAAGGGTACCAGTCTCTTCCACCCCCAACTCGCCCCTCAGGAATGTGGAGGCTGAGGTTCGTTCTTTCCCTTCACCTTGATGCTTCTCTTGGCTGTTTCACGTCTCTCTTCTTGGGCACATCTGCCCCTCTTGTCCATTCCTTCTTGGTAAATTCGGCAGCAACAACAAAGTGTGATGATTTCTTTGAATTAGAGGTTCCCCCACCCACCTGTCTGTGTCACTGCCAGCAAAAGGTGCTCTGAGTAGTGTAACCTTGGAGGAATTGTGATGTGGATAAAGATGAGTGGGAGGTGTGAAAAAGCCGAGTGAAACCTTGACAGTTTTGCTTCAAAGAAAGTAGGCTGGAGCGCAGGGGGAGTACAAAGAAAAGAATGCTAAATTCACTAATTTTGAAAAGAGTGACTAACTTTCAACCTACAGCGTATTGGAAGCATTAGAGCCTGTAAGTGACATTTGTCATAAAACCTCCGGCAGCGAAATCTGACACACCCCATGAATGAATGAATAAGTGAATGAAGAGGAAAAGAAAGTAGTTTTTCAAGAACTTGAAGTGTAAAACACCCATGCATAAGTTGAAAGTTGTCTTTCAACAGTATTATAGTTCGGTACGCTCTAGGGAAGCCAAGTAATGGTTAATAAGTGGCTTTGTTAGAATCTTTGTTAAGCTAAAGGCAAAAACAGTATGTTTAGCTCTTGAGGTGATAACCTACACTATTCTGCAAAAGAAAAAGCTAACTGAAATTAGGACGAACTACAAATCATCTAGAGTTTCAGTTGATCTTATTTGTTAAAGACATCAGCTGCTTCATCACAGATTTATGTTTAGAGGGAAGTGGTGGGTGAGATGTACAAGTAGCACGTGAAGCATAAAATCAATAAGTCAATCGCAGAGCTTCTTCAAAGGGAAAGGAAAAAAAAAAAACTTTGTGTTATACCACAGAACAAGAACAAGCAACGGTGCTGGCCATATGGCAAGGAAATACCTGTGTATCCCAACTTTAGCAAGTACAATATCACTGTCTACTGGGGGAAAAAACCATACTGCTGAAGGTCACCAAGCATTTTATGACTGGAAATCTGGATGTTCTTAACAGTTAAGCAGCAATGTACTTAGGTTAAAAAGCATAATTTCTTTCATTTAATTTTTTAAAAGTAAACTCACTCCATCTTTTCCTGTACTTTTTGAGTTACTCCTGGAAAGAAGTCAACATCTTAGTAACATAAGTGCCCTAGGGCTGGTGTGCAAACTGGAAGCTGTGATTCAGGAAATCTGGGGCAAACCTCAACACTACCCAGCGCTCAGGAAGCCTAATTCTCAGGCTGAAATAAATGACCAGAAGTTACATATTTCTCCCCTTTGAGATCTTAGGAACTAAGCACTTAAAAATGAAAATTCAGAGGAGATTCTTGGGATTTCTGACCACTGTGTGCTCAGCTAAGTGCTGTTTAACCCAGGACCTCAATGATCTGGGGGTCTTTGTCCATCTTCAGTGTGAAGAACTCAGAGATCAAAAATAAACTCCCGTTGATCCCAAATGATTGAAGAAAGAAGCAGTCTAGCTAATCGTCTATTCATTGCATCAACTATCTACTCAGCTCCGTGGCACTTGCTATCGTGATTCGTGCTCATGTCTGGCTCCTCAAGCTATCCTATGAGCTCCTGTAAGGCGCCTTTCCTCATGGCTCTTCCTGGTGGGGACTCCGTGCCTGACATTAGGAGACATTCAATAAACGTGTACTAAATGTAAAAACTAAATTTTTTTCGCACGCCACAGCAATGTATGCTTAAAATTTTTTAAATATTATTTCATCTTTGTATATTCAAGTTATTTCAAGATACTAAACTTTCTCTGTATATTTAATCACGCATTGAAAAGTGTCTATTCTATGACAGTCATTGGTGTTGGGTGCCAGTAAGTTGTGGTTTTTTTTAACATCTTTATTGCAGTATAATTGCTTTACAATGGTGTGTTAGTTTCTGTTTTATAACAAAGTAAATCAGCTATACATATACATATATCACCGTATCTCCTCCCTCTTGCGTCTCCCTCACACCCTCCCTATCCCACCCCTTTAGGTGGTCACAAAACACCGAGCTGATCTCCCTGTGCTATGTGGCTGCTTCCCACTAGCTATCGGTTTTACGTTTGGTAGTGTATATATATGTCCACGCCACTCTCTCACTTCGTCACAGCTCACCCCTCCCCCTCCCCGTGTCCTCAAGTCCATTCTCTATGTCTGCATCTTTATTCCCATCCTGCCCCTAGGTTCTTCAGAACCAGTTTTTATTTTTTAAGATCCCATATATATGTGTTAGCATACGGTATTTGTTTTTCTCTTTCTGACTTACTTTACTCCGTATGACAGACTCTAGGTCCATCCACCTCACTTCAAATAACTCAATTTCATTTCTTTTTATTACGGCTGAGTAATATTCCATCGTATATACGTGCCACATCTTCTTTATCCATTCGTCTGTCGATGGGCATTTAGGTTGCTTCCATGTCCTGGCTATTGTAAATAGAGCTGCAGTGAACATTGTGGTACATGACTCTTTTTGAATTATGGTTTTCTCAGGGTATATGCCCAGTAGTGGAATTGCTGGGTCATAACTTAACATCCTTAAATACAAAAGATGCCGCCATTACAATAGGGAGTTGACTAAAGTCAGTTCTCACCTCAAAGCACATTGTGGAAGCTGCTTTCTAACAATCAGTCCCACACAGAAACATGTCCACCCAGAGATTCTCCCCATCGTCTCCTGGGGTCTCCTCTTCGCACCCCTCCTCCACTCCCCTCCCCTCTCCCAGGCCCTCCCCCATCAGCAGGCTTCTCTTCCACACATCAGCAGACCACCAAGGAGAAAACTTTGTATCTCACCACAACAGGTATTTAGATTCCTGAGAAATGGAAGTTTCCTTATGAAAGCAACATTGAAAGGCACTCATTTTCAAGTGTCATTGTCATTGCATAATTTGCAATGATTTTTTTTTTTAATAGTATTGATGACCTGAAAATGCTCTTGACAAAGTGACTTCACATCAAATTGAGTTAGGGGCAATGTTGGTCCCCATTTGTCAACCAAGCTACAGAGGTTGGTGAGGAAGGGCAAGGCTGGGCTTGGGCCTCAAGTCTCTGGGACACTCACCCCAGAGGACACATTCCTGAGTTTCTCCTTCCACCCAGGAATGCTCTTTTGAGTGTGAGTCAAACTTCTTTGACCATTTCTGCCTGGCCCTGAAAGGTTTGGTGTTCTGTTACTTGAAAGTAAATGCTTATTATTATTGTTATTCTCAGATTGGTCCCCACGGAAGAGAAATAATGGCTCCCCAGCCAAATGTTTATTCAATTGAGAGTGAGAAAATTCAAGCGGCAGAGGGGAGAGATCTTGTTCTTGCCAAGGGGATGGGCGGTGGCTCCAAAAAATAAGATGTTGCAATGCTTACGTCACAGATTAAAGTATCATCCTTTCCTTTAATTTCCCAAAGTCCACTCTAAACTACCATTAGTATATTTTAGTTAATCTATCCAATGGATCTTGTTCTGAATTTTATACATTTGGTGGGAAATTTATGGTTAAGTGAGCCTCAAAAACCTCTCACCCTCAGCAACCGTGATGCTTAGAGAAGAGGCGGGGATGTGGAAAAAGGTTATCTGTAGTTCTATTTGAAGAAAATGTTATTTGAAAGACATCCCAACACAGGCCCATTTGGGTTCCTGAGTGAGACCCAGAAATCCATTCTATGTGGGGAAACAGGATACACAGGAACATTTAAAAATCCAATTGTCTCTGCTCCCAAAGGACTAATGAATTAGTTGCGAAGGCAAGGTCTAAACAGAAGAAAAATCAAATAGCAATATAAGGGGGCAGACGATGAGAAAGGCAACAAAATGAAAAATGACCCAGAACCGTAAGTTCAGGAAAGGGAGAAAAGACCCTAACATTACACACACACAAAAAAAAACTTATGACAATATTAGCGGTTTTAAGAGTGGTCATGTATTTCCACTGTTTAAAAAGAATATAGGTTTTTGCTAAAGGGCCGTAAGGACTACGTGTGTTGTTGACGTGGTAGTGAGACCCAAGCTTTAGGGTCAATCCACTGAGCTGAGCCCGCAACTCTAGATATCGGGGACCCGATATATTGCTTTACTGCTGCTACGAATCATGGAAATGGCTAAATTCATGACCGGATCCTCCTTAACTCCAAGCCAGTGTCCCAGTAAGACAAGAAACAATTGTTTTTTTCATTTTAGCACATTTGTTCTTGTTTCTATGTCATTAAAAAATAAAAGAAGCAAAAATTTGTCCTGTGTCCTGTTTTAGTGACAGAAAGTAAAATAGGCAGTTTCCACATGTTGGTTCATGGGCAGCGCATCTTATGGTTCCTGTGAAGGCAGGTCCTGCTCCAGCGCCAGGAGGAGGACTGGCCTCTCACCTCCTTACAGCTCCACCAGCTGCTGCCAGGGCTAGCGCTCAGGCCTCGAAAACTGCAGGTTCCTGCCCTGCTCTCCTTGCCCAGACCATCCCCTGAGTCTCCTGTAGTTTAGAGGAGAGGAATGTGTTTACTTTTAAGACTAGGACCCTGAGCCTGAAACATGATTGGCTGCCCTAATAAAGCAGAAATTTGGGCCAAAGAGGGCCTATCCAGAGAGAAATGCGTGACTTGTAATAACTAAAAAAACATGTACAGTTGATTGTGAATGATAACGTATTAGGATGTTTTCACATAACTTAAAGACCTTTCACTGGTGGGAGACTGACTACCTTGGCTGTTTATTAGATCCCATTGCAAGTGGAAACTACTTTTGAAAAAAAAAAAAAAAAAAATGCAGCTGTCGCTAGTCCAAAAGCATGGAAACCAGCTCTCTCTGCAAACAATGAGCCTGCTTCCAGCCAAGGCAGCAAGAGAGTCTCATGTCTCATGATTTTCTTCCAAATCCCAAACAGCAAATGCCTTTGAAATGCACAAAAGCGCAAGGAGCCTACTGAATTGGCAATTATTCCTGTTCCTTTTTAGTAAAGGAAGGGAAAGCACAGAAAGATCTGTGTTTTACTCCTTAGGGGTTTCCAAAGACAAGATGGCCTTCGGACAAGTTAACCCTCCCCGTAGAAAACTGCTCAGAGCTGCAGAGGGAAAGTGTTTTGCCTTTTCAAGGCCAAGGTATGTTTTCTTTTCGGCAGAGGCTTCGCTCCAGGGGGAAACTGAAATGTACTAGTTCCAGAATGAACCCCATAGAAACCACACTGCTTTTCAGCGCGGTTATAGTCAGCACATAGTTTGCCAGTTAAAAACCACCCTCCCCCTCATTCTCCAGCCCAGATAGTCGGCAGTCTGCTTCCCAAACACACTCTTGCAACAAATAGCGATATAGCCCAGATAAGTTGGAATTTTAAATATGCACCAAAATGCAGGTCATGTTATCAGAAGCCTCCTACGAGGCCCGACCTGTTCACCCAGTGGCTGACCCACGCAAAACTGTGAGACAGCTGAGGCCTGATGCTCCTGGAGGCTGTCTACCTCCCCGTCTCGCCGGGTCCAAAGACCCAATGCAACGTCCTTCTTGACCAGGACTCTTCGTCCACGCGGGACAGCTGGCTGATACACATCCGTGCAGGGCGTTAGTTGCCCAGGCTGGCTTGTTATCTCCTAAGAACTTCTCTGCCGCCCTGGAGTGGACCCCACTCTGTTCCCCAAAGATCCTGCACTTCTGCTGTCCTGGCGTCCCTCCCCCAGCCCACAGAGTCCACAGGACTGGGAGCTCTGTTCCGCTCACGGCTGGGTCCCTAGTCCCAATAAATATTTCCCGAATATTGTTGGAAAGATGTTGCTCACAGAGACCCATGCCAGCTCTTCAGTCGTTCAAAATGAATGTCTGCCTGTGGAATTTCAGTGAAAGACGTATCTGAGTGAGAGGTATTTTGAGGAGAGGCAACTGGTGAAAACCCATCAAATACGACAGTATTTACTTATCAGGCCTTCCCCATGCAAAAATCTGTAACCTTTACAGTTTCCTGGAGTGCTTTGAGAATGTGATTAAACCGATACACCCTCTACCCAGAAAAAAAAAAAAAATGCATGAGAGAACACACACACACACACACACACACACACACACACACACAGATACATGCACTCTTGTCTGCCTTGTCAAGAGATTAAAGGATCCACTGAGGTACATTCCTGGATCCCAGACTAAGAACCTCTGTTCCATCTTAATTGGATACTTTTCTCCCTTTCTACTTTAGACTCGTACCTCCCTGAGGGCAGGAAGGAAATCGTGTCTACCAGAAGTGACCACAGCTCCTTGCGCAAGGTGGGAGCTCAATAAATGGTCAGGGAAAAAATGCACATGTGCGAAGAAAGGGTGTCCCATTGACCAATATTTTCGGTGCTTTCTCTCCACCTGTCCAGCCACTCCCCAAAAGGCACAGAGCATTGCTACATCTTGTAGAGTGGGGGGCAGGTGCTTCTCACACTTATGCAGAGTCCGTGACCCGAAGCACCTGCCCCAGACCAGTTTGGCCTCTGTGGTCCGCTGTCCTCTGTGGTGAGGGGGAAGGTGACAAAACTGCCCCAGGGGATGATTTGGAAATTTATGGGGGTACTTTTTGCTTGCCACAATTATTAGGGATGCCTATCAGTGTTAATTGGGGGGGGACTCCAGACATTCTGCAATGCTCAGGCAAATCTTACATAGCAAAGAATTATCTGAAATCTCACATGACCTCCACATGTGCCATCAGATATTCATGTAGGTGCAAACATGTTTATAATTCTGTGACCCTCGATGTCAGCTCAGTGTTACATAACACAAAGTAATCTTTTGCAACGTCTGAACGTACACCGAATTCTCCAAGAATGAGGCTACCACGCAAGTCAATGTTAGATTGGACATTGCTTGGTTTGGAGCGTCACTAAGAATTGTTCACCTTTGAAAAATCTCAAGACCAGTGTCTACACGTCTGGGGAGATTTGAGTCACCAGCACAGCACAACTGGCTGCATGGGAGAGCTGTTTCATTCATGGCGATCCTACACAGACCTACAAGCTCTGACTACATCCTCATGTCTTCTAGCAGAGCTGTGCCCAATCATTTACACATTTAAATGCATATTCTTCTTTTAAATTATCTAATAGTCCTCTTTTACATTATAATAAGGGCATCTATTGATTTTTAAAAATTGTGTGTATAGGGAAGTTTTATTATCTAGATATTTAATTCCAAGAGAGTGAAAGGAATGTAACAAAAAAGGGGATAAGTCATAGTGAACTATGGCAGTGCCATTTATATGGGGAATCATTAAGGATGCCCAGATGCAAGTAACAGTGCGCTAAATCTGGCTTAGAAAAAGAACACAAAGACAATTTTTTCATATAAGAAGAAGCCCAGAGGCTGGTAGTTCCAACATCGGTTTAGTAGTTTAAGATGGAAAACAACCCCGCTGATGATGTCCTGCTACCTTCAAGTGTGCAGCCATTTATCCTCAGGCTTGTCCCGTCATGGATGCAAGAGAACTGCGGCTGCTCAGGTTGTTTCCAAAAAAGAAGAGTCACTGATTTTCCCTTGTATGGCTCTTTTTATCAAAGAGGAAGACTTTCCCCAGAAGCTCCAGGGAAGACTTCCCTTCTGGCTGAATTCACCAAGATTTAATTAGAAGCCCACTGGAATTTTCTTAGATGCCCTTGGCTGCAAGGAAAGCTAGGAAAGCCAGCCTTTTCAGTATTAAGTAGAGGTGGGTTCTGCTGGCAAAGATATGGGGGGAGGGTGGCTATAGTTTACAATCAAAACCGTTTGCTAGTCACTGTGACATGATTTCTCAGGAGCAAACAACAAGCAAAAACAAAAAACAAGAGCAAATGTAGCTTTTAGAATGATGTAACTATGTGTTTATACTTGAACCAGAAGTAGGAAAACATGGGGCAGTTAATCTCTGTTTGACACTATTGATTCTTCATGCCCCGATGGTTTTTGTTGCCGTAATTCGATTCCAACTCAAAGTGGCATGTTCTGTGTTCAAAACAAGGTTCAACGCTGCCACCCATCTCACAGCTTTAGTGTGGGTATCAAATGAGAATATACGCAATTATACAGAACTCTTTACATATGTAGGATATTCTTGATCTGATAACACCGACCCCAAAGAATAGTTAAGGAGCTTAACTGTACATTTATTTTAAACTAAGTTTCACAGACTAGATGGGATTTGAAATGAAAAAAAAAAAAAAACCCTGCATATTTGAATTGAAATTTTAAAATATAACTTTCACATTCAAACTAGAGACCTAATAGGCTAAACTATTTGAATACTGAGAATGTGACCTTTCCGAAAAATACAGAACTGGAACAAAAAAGAATCATTATAGACTAAAGATTCAGTAAGAAAAAAAAGAGAACACTCTGTCCTGTTTTAATCCCCACTGACAAGGCGCTGACCTTGAACACAATCAGGCAGTCGAGTCAAGAGCCAAGAAAGGGTGATGCTGTTATTTCCAGCTGCTCCCTGGTGAGCATTTAAATGCTCTTTCGGGATGTTCAACATCACTAATTATTAGGGAAATGCACATCAAAACCACAATGAGATACCACCTCATGCCTGTTAGATTGGCTATAATCAAAAAGACAATAAATAACAAGCATTGGCAAGGATGTGGAGAAAGGGAACCCTCATACACTGTTGGTACGAATGTGAATTTGTGCAGCCACTATGGAAAACAGTATGGGAATTCCTCAAGAAATTAAGACTAGAACAGTCATATGATCCAGCTATCCCATTTCTGGATATTTATCCAAATACAAAAACACTAATTAGAAAATATGTATGCACCCCTATGTTCATCGCAGCATTATTTACAGCAGCCAATATACGGGAACAACCTAAGTGCCCATCAGAGGGTGAATGGATAAAGAAGATGTGTACATACATACACACACACACACACACACACACACACACACACACACTGGAATACTACTCAGCCATACAAAAGATGAAATCTTGCCATCTGCAACAACATAGATGGACTTTGAGGGTATTATGCTAAGTGAAATAAGTCAGATGGAGAAAGACAAATACCATAGGATTTTACTCATATGTGGAATATAAAAAACTAATAAATAAAAAACAAACCAAACCCAGCAAAAATAAACACTTAGATACAAAAAACAGTAGTGTTTACCAGAGGGGAAGGGGTGGCGGGGGGGAGGGTAAAATGGGTAAAAGGGATCAACTGTATGGTGATGGATGGAAACTAAATTTTTGGTGGTAAGCATACTGTAGGTTATACAGAAGTAGAAACACAATGTTGTACACATGAAACTTATATAAGGGGACTTCCCTGGTGCTCCAGTGGTTAAGAATCTGCCTTCCAATGCAGGGGATGTGGATTTGATCCCTGGTTGGGGAACTAAGATCCCACGTGCCGTGGAACAACTAAGCCTATGCGCCGCAACTACTGAGCCTGTGCGCTCTGGAGCCTGCACACCACAACTAGAGAGAAGCCCGCCCGCTGCAATTAAAGATCCCGCATGCCACAGTGAAGATCCTGCGTGATGCAGCTAAGACCTGACACAGCCAAATGAATAAATAAATAAATAGAATTGATTTTCAGAAAAGAAACATATAAGGTTATAAATCGATGTTACCTCAATAAAAATGAATTTCAAAACTATAAAATAAAATAAATGCCCTTTTGGTTCTGTGCAATGGAGCTAAAGTCAAAACGGTGATCTTGTGTCTGGGCTTTTTATTCTCAAAAGTGTCCTGGTTTGGGTGATAAATTATAAATGGTCGCCTCACTAACTGATTTAAAATTTCTAGATTATAAACATGCACTTATTCCCAAACCCCTAGCTTTAGGGCTGAAGAAGGAAAAGCTAAGAGAGGGAGAAAGTTGTAGGGTTGGAGAGTTGGAACAGAAGAGGGTTGAGCAGGAAAAAAAAAAAAAAAAAAAAGAGTAAACAATTTAAAAAATAAAAAACAAACCTCACGTTAGAAACAACAAAAATCCAGAAGCCACTCCTCCAGGTACTCTCCTCGTGGCTGGGAGGGCTGGCGGGGAAGGAAAATTTGACAAGGGCCTGATGAATGGATGGCTTGTTTCCCTCCGAAAAGACTTACAGCTGGACACCAGTAGTCCGAATAGCAGTCCTGTTTCTCAGGCAGCCTTTCAGGGCCGCCAAGCATTACAAGCCCCTCACAGAGTGACGGATTTTAAAGGTGAATTGAACCCATTTTAAGATCCCTCTAGGGCAGCAGATGGATAGAATGACGGACGGTTACTATGGTGTAGCCGTTTTCTTTCCCGGCCCAACTATGCACACAGCACTGTGGGCTCGTGACTGGTGTGCAGGCAAGATGCATTCTATGAAGTATACAAAGGGAGTTTGCAAAGAACTAGTTTACAAGTTCTTCTAAATAAAATAGAAAAATATTGACCAGGCCATAGGAAGACTAGGCAAGCCGATGTGCAACTTTGAGATCCAATTGCAAGAGAGGGAAGTGACATGTAGTGAAATTGTCCTTTCAGGAGTTTCAATCTATCAAAACTGAGAGTTCTTTGGATTGGATCAATGTCACCAAATTCTTTGGTCAAAATAATAATGAATTTTAGTGTAGCTCAATGGTTAAGCATTCCAGTTCTGGATCAGATTGCCATGGTTCGAATCCCAGCTTCACTAATTACCATTAACTTGAGGCAACTTTCTTGACCTCTTTGTATCTGTTTCCCCATCTAGAAAAAGGGGATAATTATAGTATCCACCTTATAAGGTTGTTGAGAAGAGTTGATGAGTGAAATGCTTAGAATAGTGCCTGGCACATAGTGGTGCTTGTTAATGTCAGTTGTGGCCCATCATCACTATTAAAAAGTGCAATTGAGGGCTTCCCTGGTGGCGCAGTGGTTGAGAATCCACCTGCCGATGCAGGGGACACGGGTTCGAGCCCTGGCCTGGGAAGATCTCACATGCCGCGGAGCAACTGGGCCCGTGAGCCACAACTGCTGAGCCTGTGCGTCTGGAGCCTGTGCTCCACAATGAGAGGCCGCGATAGTGAGAGACCCGCGCACCGCGATGAAGAGTGGCCCCTGCTAGCCGCAGCTGGAGAAAGCCCTCACACAGAAACGAAGACCCAACACGGCAAAAATAAATAAATATATATATATATATATATATATATATTTTTTTTTTTTTTTTTTAAAGTGCAATTGCAAGGTTTCATTGTAATCTCTTAAATGTACAACTTTCTATGCTCAGCTTGATGAGCCAGGGCAAATTGTTTTTTTCAGAGATAATATTAGAGTGATAGTTTGATAAATGTCCTAGTTTCCTTCCCTTGAGTAAGCCGGGAAGAGTTCTGTGAAAGAACAAAGCTATTATAAAACATCGTTACAGGGTGATATAGCTCTACAGAGCTTCTGTGCTGCCCTGGCTACAAAACACTGAGAGAAGAAAGTCATAAGAAATTGATAGCAATTAAAGAGAGCTTCCAAAAGCTGGGGAGTTAGGACTAGAATGTTTTTATTCCGTAAACGTCAACTAAGCATTTACCTGCATAAAGCACTTTACTAGGACCCTTCTGTGCTACAAACACGTAGCTAATGCTCAAGAGTTCTTTCATTCACACATTTATTCCACAAATTTGGGTTTATTACCCACTGAGAACTGCTCTAAGAGTAGTGGATAGAATCACAAATGCAACAGGTCCCTAAACTCAGGAACCTCTCAAGAATACGGGGACGCTGACCAATAACAATCCTCAGATGCTGGCTAGACAAGAAATAGCTGGGGGAACTCAGGGAGCACAGAGAAAGAATGCCAAACTCAGCCTCTTGACACCTGAGAAGTTAATCCCAGGTTTGGGTACTGCCAGGGTCTGCATATGGAAGAGTTTCAAAGTGGGTAATTCCTGACTTTACGTGAGATGGGGACAGACAGGAAAAGCTCAGTCAATTTAACATGAGCAGCCAGGGGAGAGGGGGCCTTGGGCAGGGCTGACACAGCACACAATGGCTCTTTGAGCACAATCCAGTGAGGTCAGGGTTACTGTTGACTTTTGACAGATGAGGAACCAGCTCTTAGCTGAGGAGCTGGGTGAAGTAGGTGGGTATGGCTCCAACCCTTGGTTTTTCCACTGCCCAACTGGGGCTTGATTCCAGGAAGAGTAATGGAGCCTTGCGAGGACATTGCAGAAGAAAACTAAGAGCTTATGGTTACATTCAGAATGATAGTAATATGTTTCAAATTAGATTATGTTAGGAAGCTGACAGTGCTAGGTGTCTTTAGGTGTGATCAAGCCTGGATGAAGATTCAGGCAAATTATCCTCTAAGATCAGGAACAAGACAAGGATGTCCACTCTCGCCACTGTTATTCAACATAGTTTTGGAAGTCCTAGCCATGGCAATCAGAGAAGAAAAAGAAATAGAAGGAATACAGATTGGAAAAGAAGAGTAAAACTGTCACTGTTTGCAGATGACATGATACTATACATAGAGAATCCTAAAGATGCCACCAGAAAACTACTAGAGCTAATCAATGAATTTGGTAAAGTAGCAGGATACAAAATTAATGCACAGAAATCGCTTGCATTCCTATACACTAATGATGAAAAACCTGAAAGAGACATTAAGGAAACACTCCCATTTACCATTGCAACAGAAAGAATAAAATACCTAGGAATAAACCTACCTAGGGAGACAAAAGACCTGTATGCAGAAAACTATAAGACACTGATGAAAGAAATTAAAGACGATACCAACAGATGGAGAGATATACCATGTTCTTGGATTGGAAGAATCAATATTGTGAAAATGACTATACTACCCAAGGCAATCTACAGATTCAGTGCAATCCCTATCAAATTACCAATGGCATTTTTTACAGAACTAGAACAAAAAATCTTAAAATTTGTATGGAGACACAAAAGATCCCAAATAGCCAAAGCAGTCTTGAAGGAAAAAAAAGAGCTGGAGGAATCAGGCTCCCCGACTTCAGACTATACTACAAAGCTACAGTAATCAGACAATATGGTACTGGCACAAAAACAGAAATATAGATCAATGGAACAGGATAAAAAGCCCAGAGATAAGCCCACATACATATGGTCAACTAATCTATGACATAGGAGGCAAGGATATACAATGGAGAAAAGACAGTCTCTTCAGTAATTGGTGCTGGGAAAACTGGACAGCTACATGTAAAAGAATGAAATTAGAACACTCCCTAACATCATATACAAAAATAAACTCAAAATGGATTAGAGACCTAAATGTAAGACCAGACACCATAAAACTCTTAGAGGAAAACATAGGAAGAACACTCTTTGACATAAATCACAGCAAGATCTTTTTTGATCCACCTCCTAGAGTAATGGAAATAAAAACAAAAATAAACAAATGGGATGTAATGAAACTTAAAATCTTTTGTAAAGCAAAGAAAACTACAAACAAGATGAAAAGACAACCTTCAGAATGGGCAAAAAAAAATTGCAAATGAATAAATGGACAAAGGATTAACCTCCAAAATATATAAACAGCTCATGCAGCTCAATATTAAAAAAACAAAAAACCCAATCAAAAAATGGGCAAAACACCTAAATAGACATTTCTCCAAAGAAGATATACAGATTGCCAACAAACACATGAAAGGTTGCTCAACATCACTAATTATTAGAAAAATGCAGATCAAAACTACAATGAGGTATCACCTCACACCAGTTAGAATGGGCATCATCAGAAAATCTACATACAACAAATGCTGGAGCGGGTGTGGAGAAAAGTGAACCCTCTTGCACTGTTGGTGGGAATGTAAATTGATACAGCCAGTATGGAGAACATTTTGGAGGTTCCTTAAAAACTAAAAATAGAACGACCCAGCAATCCCACTACTGGGCATATACCCAGAGAAAACCCATAATTCAGAAAGACACATGCACCCCAATGTTCATTGCAGCACTATTTATAATCGCCAGGTCACGGAAGCACCCTAAATGCCCATTGACAGATGAATGGATAAAGAAGATGTGGTACGTATATACAATGGAATATTACACAGCCATATGAAGGAATGAAATTGGGTCATTTGTAGAGACGTGGATGAATCTAGAGACTGTCATACAGAGTGAAGTAAGTCAGAAAGAGAAAAACAAATAGCGTATATTAATGCATATATGTGGAACCTAGAAAAATGGTACAGATGGACCAGTTTGCAGGAAAGAAATTGAGACACAGATGTAGAGAACAAATGTATGGACACCAAGGGGGGAAAGCAGCGGCAGGGGGTAGTGGTGTTGGTGTGATGAACTGGGATATTGGGATTGACATGTATACACTGATGTGTATAAAATGGATAAGCAGTAAGAACCTTCTGTATAAAAAATAAATAAAATAAAATCCCCCCAAAAAAGATTCAGGCAAATTAAATTAATTAGCAGTTGTGTGTTAGAATCAATACAACACAACGACTGATCTGGAGATGCCAATGAATGAGAGACCTTCCAATATTGTGAGTTTCAAGCCATTAGTGGACATATAAAGACCTGGAACAAATCACTTTTTATGAGTTTCTGCTGGGAACTGTACAGATGTGTTTAGAAGAAATACATTGAGGAGATAATTGAGATGGAAAATGAGACCCTATGAGGCATACTGGAATGACAACAGGAGGTTAATACAGGCAGACCTCAGCAACACTGCAGGTTTGTTCCAGATCACCACAATAAACTGAATATCGCAATACGGCAAATCACACAGATTTTTTTGGTTTCCCAGTGCGGATACAAGTTATGTTTACACTATACTGTAGTCTACTAAGTGTGCAATAGCATTATTTCTGAAATAAACAATGTATATGCCTTAATTAAAACATACATTATTGCTAAAAAAAAAAAAAATTCATTAGCAATGGACTGATAAGTCCAAAGACACGTGTTCATTGACTCAGGGGAACAGAACTGCTCAATCAGACTACTTGTGACTTTTCTCTCCCTGAGCCACCCATATGGCTCCAGGACTTACACAAATGAACTTTTTAAAAAAATTTATTTATTTTATTTTATTATTTATATTTGGCTGCATTGGGTCTTCGTTGCTGCTCAGGGCTTTCTCTAGTTGCGGTGAGCGGGGGCTACTCTGTTGCAGCGTGCATGCTTCTCATTGCAGTGGCTTCTCTTGTTGTGGAGCTCGGGCTCTAGGCGCGCGGGCTTCAGTAGTTGTGGCATGTGGGCTCAGTAGCTGTGGCTCGCAGGCTCTCGATCACAGGCTCAGTAGTTGTGGCACACGGGCTTAGTTTCTCCGCGGCATGTGGGATCTTCCTGGACAAGGGCTCAAACCTGTGTTCCCTGCATCGGCAGGCGGATTCTTTTTTTTTTTTTTTTTTTTTCTTGTGGTACGCGGGCCTCTCACTGTTGTGGCCTCTCCCGTTGGACGCACAGGCTCAGCGGCCGTGGCTCATGGGCCTTGCCACTCCGCGGCACGTGGGATCTTCCCGGACCGGGGAGATATATCACGAACCCGTATCCAAATATCACGTGGTGTGATATTTCCATAGGGATAAACAGCGCATAGGAACCGAAAGGAGGGGCATTCAGTTTGAGGGGGTCAAGCTAGGTCCCCCAGGGGACGTGGCATGCAAGCTGACGATTGGGAGATTTTGAATTCCCTGACTTAGATCTCCCACCCAGCCTCCTATTTCTGCAACCCCATCCTAGTTGCTGTGCAGCGAAGCCTTCTTGACGGAGAAAGTTCTTCCTGGGAGAATGCTGGCCTCACATGTAACAAACCTTCTCTCAGGATGGGTTTATTCCACTTTGTGTTGATTGCTTCAGCCTAAGATTCAGATGGTGACTTTCTGAGCCTTCCCCAGGGCGGGGTCTTCCTGTGCAGACAGGAATAATGAGATGCTTCATCTTCCCACCCCGAGAGGGTAGGATTTTTTCCTTCCATATGGGAACGGCCTCAACTCATTATCAAGATTTCCAAGACGCTTTTAAATGTCAGTTTCGTGAGTTTCTATCCAAGACATTTGAAAACAGTTTTCTGTTTGGCTTATCTACAGTGGCTTGAAAATGGAGTTTGGTGTTTTTATTTTTTTGACCATGTTTACTTTGGAAGACCTCACCGATGGTTTCTTTTCATATTATCCTAAGTATGTCTAAAGCTTTTAATATAGGCCTGAGCTATGTTCTAAGGATTGATTGAAAAGCAGACACATCCCTGGTTCCAGCACTGAAACTACCACTGTAGACAGACCAAGGCCCCGGGGAATAGCCTTGCCGCAGCCCAGGAACAAGAGTGGGAGTTTAAGAAGCGAGAGGGTCTGAGGACACCCCACGGAGGCACTAGCGGCACCGGAAGGTGAGGATGTGGCCACAGTGAGCAGGCTGTGGGGCTCCCCGATGCGTTCAGTGTTGCAGAGAGTTAAAGGATCCTTCAGTTCCTCCTACTTCCCTACTGGACATCCTGGCTAAGAAATTCCCTCACTCCCCACCTTGCCCCCAGCCTCTCCCTATTTTTAACCAGCAGCCAGTCCTGGGACCACTGACCAGCTGGGTGTGTTCTTAAGGAGATAATGAAGAGAGATGATTTTGCCCATCACCAAAGAACCCTGGGTCCTCTGGTGTACTTTCTTACTGATGTGCTGGTGTGGTCCTGTCACTGGCTGGTTATTTTCTGGTTTAAAATTTCTTACTTTAATATTTAACCTAAAGGATTGAAAAACTGCAGTGTTATCCAACTGTTAGGCTACACAAGTGATCATTTTCAAGGAGCTGGAAGGATTTTCAAGTGAAAGTGTTGATCCCATCAGGAAGCAAACTGCTTACTCGGATGGGAGGTTATTTAACGTGCCCTGGGTCTCTAGCCTAATAGCCACCAGCCTAGAGGGGCTACTTAGTCTCGTGATGGCTGCGGACTGAGGCTGGGCACTGTGATCCTTCCAGCTGTCCCGGCTCCATTCTGGATTCAGGCTGTTACTGGCTAATCTGGCTCCTCCCCGGAAGCTGCTCCACTTACCAGTGGGTCAGGAGGGGAGTTCTGGGCCGGTTCTGAGCTGCCCTCGGTTTCGAGGAGCTTGAATAAAGCCTTAACACCTCCTCGCGGTTCTCTCTTCTCCTCCCTCCCCAGGTCCTGCCAAGCGTGAAGGGAAACCGTGACGTGGGCACGTGACGTTATTGAACCCCTGCGGTGTGGCAGGCTCTCTGCTGGGCACTTTAGATGCAGTTTCTCTTCAAAACCTCAGGAAGACCTAGGAAACGGACCCTACTGAACTGTCCATTTAGTAGGCGAGGCAACAGGTTCGGAAATGTTAACAAGTTATATGGCTTGGAAGGCTCAGTCAGTCTGGTTCCAAAACCTGAACTCTTTCCAGTCGCACTGTGCTGAGTCCGGAAAGTTCTAAATTGTCCTAAATTCCTTAGGTGCTCCCATCGTGTGTGGGCAGGGATAGAGAGGGGAAGACAGAAAAGACACCATATCGTAGGGCACCTGAGATAAGGCCAGGACGCCGGGGTTCTGTGTTACTAAAAGGAATTGTCCTGGAGACTGTTATTGGCCCAGGATCTCTGGTGGTCACACGACAGCTATGGTTCCCGCAGAGGGTTAGTATCCATAATGGTAGTAAAGGGGGAATCCCTGAGCTAGTGTAGCTATTCGATAAGAGCTAAGAGAAATCACATCCTGGTCTGCACTGAGGTCAGATAAGATTAAAATGCTGAGTTGCTTTGCTCCTGGAATCACATCAACTCCAGGTTTTGATGAGTGTGAGGTAACTCCACGATTACCTCATGCTCATCAAAACTCTCATTGGTAGGTCTCTCTCTCTCTCCCTCTTTCTCTCCTTTCCCAAATGACTTATATTTAATCATCAGAAGCAAATGAAATGGAGCATTTACAACAGAGAAGAGAACACATCAGTGCCTTTTGCAAACGGCCCCGGGGCAGAGAGGGTCCAAAGGCTGCCCCCTAACTGATCCCCACCGAGCAAAGATGCCTGCAGTGGCCCTCGCAGTCTGTCCCAAGAAAGGGGAGGTGGAATCTGCTGCTCCTGTGGGCTCAGGTCTCCCTGCTCCTCGCTCGCTCCTGGCCAGTGTTAGAAGTCCCCCATGCCATCTCTGGTCGTCACCCTTTGCTTCACAGCTCGGAGCAGCGCTGTCAACCTGCAGAACAGGACTGCTGTGTCCCCGGGGGTCTTTGCAACTTCTCGGCCAATGGCTACCAGATTCTTTCATGTCCTCCAAGATAACTATCCCATCAGATCTCACAGTTCTCCTGGGGGTAGTTGGCCCTGAGGGAGGTAAGCAGAGGATTATCTCTGCTACACCTATTTACCAAAATGACTCCAGGTGGGTAGCTGTAGAGAAGACATAATAGAAGGGAAGGCTAAGCACATTAAGTCTTTGAAAAGAGGGTCAATGAAACCTAAGCTCTGCCAACAGAGTTTTGGAGTGGCCTCTACGACTTAACTTGAAGGAATATGGTCCGATATGGTGCTTCCCATCCTCTTTGCTGTCACAATACACAGAGAGTATGTTCATACCTGAACCACACACCAGGGGACAGAGTAAAATTGTGTCCACTCACAGCCAGAAGCAACAGGCCAGGAGGCTCTGGAAGCCCCAGACCCACCCCCACCACTCCGAAAACTGAGGGACCAAAATCTGGGTACACCTTTGGGAACCTCTGGACAAGCCGATAGAATGGTCTGCTGAAAGGTCAGAGGGGCCCAGTCCTATTACTATTGATGATGTGGATATCTCTCCCTCGGGCAGCTCAGGAACCAACACTACTATTTGGGGTCTGGAGCAAGGTCTTAAACCCTCCCTTGTCTGAGCCTAAACCCCACCTCAGTCTAATCCCCCAGCAATACTGAATTCCTGATGGTGAAGAAGGGTCAACTGGACGACACAGCATCAATTCCATCTCTCTCAAACAGCCAGAATGTTGACAGTGCACTAGAGAAAGCCTATGAAGGAAGAATTTTCTCTGATTTCCATCGCTCCTGGGCATTTTGTACCTAATCTCTTCTTTCTATGAAATCTTTGGAAGAAGGCTGCTTTATTTTGAAATTCAACATCCTACCAAAAGGTCTCAAGATATATCTTCTATTTTATTTCAGATAATCCCGTCCTTGCCACATCTCAGGTCTAATGTAAAAAGTTGATCTAGAAATTTTTAAGTGGCCATATTTTTATAATTTATTTTACCTTCAACTAAATTTATGCTATAACTCAATACTACAAAGATATGCGATATCCCTAACTGAAGTCTGTGGAACCATAGTAAAAATAACCTAACAAAGGAAAGAAGTGACCTAAACTTGCTTACATCAGTTTATAAAATTTAACTTAATAAGTGGTTTTGATATGACCCAGCAATCCTACTCCTAGGTTTATATACCCAAGAGCAATTCATGCATAGACCTGCCAAAAGGCATACACGAGAATGTTCTAAGCAGCTTTATTCATAACAACTCAAATTGGAAACAACCCACACGTCCAGAGAATGGATAAGTAAATTGTGCTATATCCAATCTCTCCCTGTCTCTCTCTCTCCCCACTCCCACCGCCAATTCGAGAAAAACATCCATCTGCAACCCTGAAGAGGCTCCTCACCGGAACCTGACCATGCTGGCACCCTGACCTTGACTTCCAGCCTCCAGAACTAGGCCCAGTTTTGCAGCGAAGACGCACAGGAGCCCTAGGTCAAATTCTGGGTAGCTGAATGGTGCTGCTGGAAAGGGACAACAGTTGGTCTCCCAAGCCTTGTTCTTTCCTTCTGAGGAGAGTGTGTCTGGAACAGACAAGATCTTGCAACTCACAGGCCCACCAGCAGGGATCCAAGAGGCCCGATGTCCTGTGTGGACGGACCCCTAGGCCATGCTCCTTCCCCACTTTGGCTCTCTGCTCGGACCAGAATAACCTCCCTGTACCAGTGGTGAATTCCCCCTAGCCTTCCCTTTGAAGCCTTCCCTAAGGCCCAAGGAGAACAGATGAAACCTCAGCACTTTCTGCATTTTCTTTATTTAAAATACCCGTGGGGCTTCCCTGGCGGCGCAGTGGTTGAGAGTCCGCCTGCCGATGCAGGGGATACGGGTTCGTGCCCCGGTCCGGGAGGATCCCACGTGCCGCGGAGCGGCTGGGCCCGTGAGCCATGGCCGCTGAGCCTGCGCGTCCGGAGCATGTGCTCTGCAACGGGAGAGGCCACAACAGTGAGAGGCCCACGTACAGCAAAAAAAAAAAAAAAAATACAGGTAACTATTTACCCATTAATCGTCACTCCTACATATATTGTGAACACACTGAAGAAAATACATATTTCTTATTCCACCCCCCCAAAAAAATTGTGCTATATCCATATAATGGGATACAGTTCAGCAAGAAAGGCTACAAACTACTCCCAACAACATAGATAAATCTCACAGACATTATGTTGAGCAACAGAAGCCAGACACGAAGGAGGGTGTATTGTAAGATTTCACTTGTATGACGTTCAAGAACAGATGTCTGGGGCTTCCCTGGTGGCGCAGTGGTTGGGAGTCCTCCTGCCGATGCGGGGGACACGGGTTCGTGCCCCGGTCCGGGAGGATCCCGCGTGCCGCAGAGTGGCCGGGCCCGTGAGCCGTGGCCGCTGAGCCTGCGCGTCCGGAGCCTGTGCTCCGCAACGGGAGAGGCCTGCATACCACAAAAAAAAAAAAAAAAAAAAAAAAAAAAAAAAAAAAAAAACAGATGTCTGGAGTGGTTACCTCCAGGTGGAGAACCAAGGGTTGACTGGAAGGAGAACAAGGGACTTTCTAGACACATGTGCTGGACATGTGCTATGTCTTGATCTGAGTGGTGGTTACAAAGGTGTACACGTATTTGAACCTGGAGCAGCACACTTCAGATTGGTACATTTTATGCTCTTTACTGTTATATCTCAATTTTTAAAAAAGGAAAAATAGATCTCACCTCTATTTAGTGCCTAGGATAATTCCCCTAGTGACTTAACTTTCCCTTTTGTTAAAAAAAAAAAAAAGATATTAGAAGTTGAACCAGACAAGGCCAGGACCCTCTGGGAGAAAAGCGGGGATTGAACGTCACATCAGGATCAGCTGGAAAAACCACTGGGTGAAATCAGCCAACACTTCCTCTGCTGACTTGGCCCATTGTGAAGTCTCAACAAGGGGCTCAGTCCACCCCTTCTGCTTTCCACCTTCACATTTTCCTATCTGAGGCTTATTACAGACTGAATTGTATCTCCAAAATTCATACGTTATAGCCCTAATCCCCCAATGTGACGGTATTTGCAGATAGTCTTTAAAGAGGTAATTAAGGTTAAGTGAGGTTATGGGGGTGGGCCCTGATCCAACCTGACTGGTGTTCTTCTAAGAGGAGATTAGGACACAGACACACATGGGACAGACCACGTGAAGACATAGGGAGAAGATGGCCATCTGCAAGCCAAAGAGAGAGACCTCAGAAGAAACCAACCCTGCTTACACCTTGAGTTCAGACTTCTAGTCTACAGAACTGTAAGAAAATAAAATTTCTGTTGTTAAGCCAGCCAGTCCGTGGTGCTTTGTTATGGCACCCAAGCAAACTACTCCAAGTTCTTCCCCTGGTTGAGATGACTCACATTCCCGCTCTTGCTTCCTGCTGGCTGTGGTGGTTTCACCTAAGTAGCCTTAACCTATCCTTAATCTGTGTCCAGACCTCAGTTCCAGAAGATGTTTGGCATTCTGGACCCAAGACATACTCCAAGAACAAACCACGTTAGGCAAACACAGGAAGCCCAAGCCCCATTTTCTGAGAGAGGGGAAAAAAGAAAAGGTAGAGAGATGGAGTCTAACAAGCTCACAGTAACCCAAGCAATGTCTAAGTCTCCTTAGCTTCAAGCTTCTCCCCAAAGGAAGTGACTGTTTTGCCCTATTTGGGGACTTAAAAAAAAAAGTAAATAAGAAGTGGGAGATGGAGCAGATGAGGTCCAGAGCATCAAAGAGCTGTGTTTTTTTAATGAAAAAAATTTTTTAATGTTACCGTATTGCAGTCTCAAAAAGCTGTGTTTTTTTAAAAATGTCAACATTGTTAAAACCATAAGAGACTGATGTCTACTTCCAGGAAGATGGGGTAGTTGCAATCTTCTCTATTCCTTTTGTTAATACAACTACAAACCCTGGATGTTACGTATAACCACAAAAGATGGAAAGAAGAGGGCAGATCAGCTAGAGACCTGGGGACCCAAAGAATGAAACAGTAGTGAGTTCCTGAATTTTCTTTTTGCTTCATGTGTCCCAGACTTGAGCTGAAGAAGCAGGCAACTGGGAAACACCAATGCGCACAGATAAGAGAAAGTCCCAAGTGAAGCTAGCCCTCTCCGTGCCCTCTCTATGCCCTCTCATGTCCTCTCTATGCCCTCTCCATAACCTCTCTATAACCTCCCTATCCCCTCTCCATGCCCTCTCTATCTTCTATGTCCTCTCTATCTTCTCTCTATGCCCTCTCCATGCTCTCTCTAGCCAACAGAACAGGGACAGGGCCACCTGGGACGACAGGTTATTTTAGACAATAACTGTTCTACTCCAGTCAAACACAACAGAAAAAACTGTGACACCACCCATGTCAGAAAAGGCCAAGTAGGGAGCTTAGACTTTCATCTTTACAGGCTTCGAAGAGGGACCCCTCCCTCATGCACTTCCCTATCTGCATGGGGGTGATATCAGAGGAACTTGAATAGGGAGCTGGGACTTCACCCCACTGGGTGGTAACACCACTCAACAGCAGCAGAATGCACATTTTCTACAAGTGCCCACAGAACAGGTATCAAGATAGACCATATTGGGGCCATAGTGGAATCAAACTAGAAATCAATAACAGGAAGATAACAAGAAAATCTCCAAACACTTGGAAACTAAAGAGTTGATTACTATGTCTTCTCAGTGGATTGGCCTTTTAAGAATTATATAATCTCCTTATCTGTCTCTGGTAATTTTCCTTTGCCTTGAAGTCTTCTTTATCTGATATTAATATAGCCATTCCTACTTTTAAATAATGTTTGTATGATATATCTTTTTCCATCTGTTTGTTTACAACCTGCTTATATCATTTTCTCTGATGTGGATTTCTTTTAGATAGCATATAGTTGGATCATGTTTTTTAGTTTACTCTGCCAATCTCTGTCTTTTAATTGGTGTACTTAGACCATTTGCAAGCACTGAGTGTTTTCCCCCTAAGATTGGGAACAAGTCAAGAATGTCCACAACCACTAATCTAATTCAACATAGTGCTGCAAGTTCTAGCTAGTGCAGTGGACAAGAAAAGGAAATAAAAAACATACACATAAGAAAGGAAGAAATAAAACCGTCCCAATTTGTAGACGGCATGAATGTCTACATAGGAAATCCCAGGAATCTACCCCCAAATCACTCTAATTAGTGAGTTTGGCAAGGTCACAGGATACAAAATAAACATACAAAAACCAACTGATGGGCTTCCCTGGTGGCGCAGTGGTTAAGAATCCCCCTGGCAATGCAGGGGACAAGGGTTGAGCCCTGGTCCGGGAAGATCCCACATGTCACGGAGCAATTTAGTCCGCGAGCCACAACTACTGAAGCCTGCGTGCTTAGACCCCGTGCTCCGCAACAAGAGAAGACACTGCACCGCAATGAAGAGTAGCCCTGTTCACCACAACTACAGAAACCCCTCCCGCAGCAACGAAGACACAACACAGCCAAAAATCAATAAATAAAATAAATAAATTTATATTAAAAAAATTGACACTGAAATTAGAAATACAGTACCATTTATAGGTGCTTAAAAAATGAAATGATTGGGCATAAATCTAGCAAACCATGCATAGGATCTGTATGCTAAAAACACAATGCCGAGGAGAGACACCTCATGTATTGGAAGACTCAACACAGCAAAGATATTAATTCTTCCCAAATTTATATACAGGTTCAATGAAATTTATATCAAAATTCCAGCAAGATTTTTTATAGTTATAGATAAAATATTATTCCAAAATATATATGAAGTAGAATAGCTAAAAAAAAGATTTAAGAAGAATAAAGTAGGAAGAATCTGTTTGTCTATATGATTTCAAGACTTATTATGTAATAAATAATATTACATAATAAGTAATCAAAATAGGGTGGTATTGGCAGAGGGATAGACACACAGATCAATGGAATAGACTATAGAAACCAGAAATAGACAATATGCCCAACTGGTTTTGACAGTGATGTCAGAACAATTCAATGGAGTAAAGGCAGCCATCTTCAACAAATGGTGCTGAAGCAATTAGACATACGTAGGCAAAAAAATGAACCTAGACCACAGTCTCACACCTTCTACTAAAAATAACTCAAGATGGACCACAGACTCAAATGTAAAAATACAAAACTTTTAGGAAAAAAGTAGAAAATATTTGAGATCTAGAGCTAGGCAAAGACTTCTTAGATTTGACATCAAAAGCGCAATCCATAAAGGAAAAAATGGATAAATTGGACTTCATCAAAATTTAAAACTTTTGTACTATAAAAGACTGTTTTAAAAAATGAAAAGACAAGCCACAGACAGTGAGAAAATATTTGAAAACACACATCCAACAAAGGACTAGTATCTAAAATATATCAAGTACTCTCAAAATTCAACAATAAAAAATTTTTTGATTAGAAAATGAGCAAAAGACATGAAGAGGTATTTCAAAAAGAGATATACAGATGACAGATAAGCACACAAAAAAATGTTCCATATCTTTAGCCATTGGGCAAATGAAGATTAAAACCACAATGAGATATCACTACACATCTATAGGGATAACAAGGATGCAGATATATTGGTGAGAATACTGGTGGGAATGCAAAATGGTACAGCCACTTTGAAAAACATTTTGGCCGTTTCTTAAAAAAGACAAACCTGCAGCTACCTTATGACTCAGCAGTTGCACTCCTGGGCATTTGTCCCAGAGAAGTGAAACTTATGTTCACACAGAAACATGGCCACAGACTTTTATAGCAACTTTATTCATAATAGCCTCAAACTGGAAACAACCTATATGTCCTTTAGTGAGTGAGTGGTTGAACAAACTCTGGTATGTTCTTACCGTGGACTACTTTTCAGAAACAAAAAAAGAATGAACCTTCATACACACAACAACCTAGTTGAATCTCTAGAGAATTATGCTGAGTTTAAAAAGCCAATTCTATATTTGATTCCACATATATAACATTATTGAAATGACAAAATTATAGAATGGAGAACAGAGTAGTGGTTTACCGTGGCTCAAGAGGGAGAGAAGTGAATTTGGCTATGAAACATCAACACAAGTGATTCTTGTGATGATGGAACTGTTCTATACCTTGACTGTGTCAATATCAATGTCCTGGTTGTGACACTGTTACTATAGTTCTGTAGAATGTTACCCCTGGGGGAAACTGGGTGAAGGGTACACTGGATCTCTCTGTATTGCTTCTTACAACTGTATGTGATTCTGCGGTTATTTCAAATTAAAAAGTTTAATTTAAAAAAAATACAGAAGAGAGAAAGAAGTCAGTACAAGGGAAAAAATTCTCCATATAGACTCTGGTTCAGCTTACTATTTATCATCCTGGTGCATTTTATGACAGGCTTTCTTAGAGTTTAGTTTGGACTGATTCAATATGGAAAGGAAAGGAATAAAACATCAGCATAAGGAATAAGACATCAGCAGAGGGAATTTGTTTTGCTAATGTAAACTTGTTGCTCACCAGCAGCTGACTCTTCATTAAGAAATGGAGTGTAGCTCTCGGTGGTACTCAAAGTCGACCCAGAAGAGGTTCTCCCAGCCGTGTGTTGGCGTCTCTTTGTAAACATGTAATGAAAGAGAAGCTGATAAGGGTCTTGTTTTTGTGAGCCCCGTGCCCCTGATTCCCGGAAAGAAGGGGAATGTGGCACAAACACATTTCAAGATTTGAGAAGACTATCCTTCAGTCAAACATCAGATCCATCTTTGCTTCTTTAAATGATAGAAGAAGCTCATCTTTGACTTCTGCCTAGTTTCCTGGTATCATCAGTAGACAGATGGGGTGGAGATGAGCACACATGCAGAATCGCTCCTTATTTCTGCCCAGAGCACTGCGGAGGAAGTGCAGCCCACCCAGGGGTGCGGCGTCAGGGGGACATGACTCTGGGAAAAAGGCACAGGGAGTGACTGGCCAGTGACAGTGCACAGCCCCTACTTCGGTGATGCTGGTCCTAATGTCTATGGAGATGCTCCTTTCTCACCCTGCAAGGCTGCTAGCATGACCTTCCTCGTCCCCCTTCCTACCCTTCACATTGTCAAGAGGGAAGAAGGGTAGACCAGAGGTCTAAGGCAAATGGGAGAGATTCTATTATCAGCACCCAACATCTGAGCCCACGGCACACTAAAAATTTCCTTGAGGTTGCTTATTTGCACAGAGCTCCATACCATATCTGTTTTATCACTGTAAAAATTAAAAGTGATGGGTTGAATTACTCACCATCCAGCAACCTGATCTTTCAGAGGGATGGCCACACTCAGCTCTCAGCTATGGACACAGAGGTTGTGTCATGCTGTAGCTGAGGGTCTGCGCTTGGGAACCAAACGGCCTGGAGGCAAGGCCAGCCTCTGCCTCTTGCAAACTGGATGCGACTGGGCAAGTTCCTAATCTTTCCGCGCCTCAGTTTCCTAATTTACATTAAGTGGATTACAGCAATGCCTACCTCAGAGCTTGCTGGGAAAATAAGAGTTAATATGCATCAAACACTTGGTACACGTGCTCAATAAATGTTAGTCGGTATCGTTATGATTTACACTCCGGCATTTCACACCAGTGCATAGATCCCTCTAGAAAAGCAGTTGATAGCACAGCAGAGATAAACTTGCAAGGTAAAAATCCTGAAAAATTATTCCTACTTCAGGATAGTGAATTTAGACCTAAAGCAATATGTTTTTGCTGGGTTCGCAAGTATGTTTGGGCATAGACATAATATGGCCACTTTAAAGTGAGAGTTCTGAATCTATTTGGCAATTAAAACTGCCTCCCCCTTTTCACCAAGCCGCCAAAGGATTTGGGCTCTGAGAAACACTGAATAGTATAAATGAGACCACTCAGAGCTTGGGCCCCTCAGATCTGCATGTCAACACTCTGCATACTCCCCTTGTTAATAAATGGGTGAATTCTACATTTCAACAACAGTGACACTATCCATGTCCTCCACGGTGGCTACTTTGTTGGCTGTGCTCAGGAAGTCTGAAAGGCTGTGGAGAACGTTAACAGGCCTCAAATGAGGCCTTTCGTGGCAGCTCTTAGTCGGAATGTGGTGCAGCGAGAAGCTTCTGAAGCTGGCCCAAGCTAAACACAGGATTTGACACATGCATGGCAATGACATAAAACTGGCGTATGCCGGTGCCCCTGGTTTTCCTGAAATGCGAGACTCTACCCCAACCCTCTGTATTAGGGACGGCTGCTCTAGTGAGCTACCTTTGCATCAAAGATCCTTAGAAGCCAGAATCCTTTGTGTTGTATGAGGAACAGTCACCAGCTGTTTTCTGTTTCCACTAAGGGCAGGACGGGCGGAAATAAAACGGATCAAACAGCACAGACAGGATTTAGCTTAGATTCAAAAGAAAACATCCTGACAGGGAGAATCATTGAACAGTCAGGGAGAGCTATAGGGGAAGCATAGAGTCCTCTTCTCTGAATATCCTTTTTAAAAAAAACCTCGGCATGGACTGAGGGGGAGATGATGCTCTCTGAATCAGTGATCAGCAATCAATTTCCTAAAAGGGCTACCTTTTTACTAACTCCTCCTTTTCTGAAATATTGGTGGAGAATGAAAAGCCCTCTGGACTAAACAGTGCACTAAACACTCCCCAAATTGTGGTTATGGCCTTCTCTTTTAAAGGGTAAATAATGCCAAATTGTAGGAACCAACCATTCCTACCAATGTGAATCACAGGAATCAGATAACTTCTTAAAGCCCAACCACTTTGCTTCGCCCAGGGAATGAAAGTTTAAAGGACTCAGGAGAAAAGGCCTGGGTTCACCCTGAGCTACAAGGTGAGATGGGCGCTTGGGTGCCAGAAAGAAAGAGAGCCGATAAAGTCGGAGAAGATGAAAGGGGAGCAGGAAGACCCCAGAATCATCGTCTTCATGGTTTTCTCAAAGCTTCTATCAACTCACACAAGTGCTGAGGAACACTGAACATCCTCTCCGACCCATTGTGTCTGGCTCTATGCTGTGAATTCCTAATGTGAGAATCAGAAGATGGCCCAGATTCCCTCCACACTTATCATTCTCCGGTCCTGGGATGCCTCTATTTCCCAAAAAGTCACAAACTCTGTCTTCAAGGGAAGCTCAGAGAGTCCCCAAGGGGAGGTGCCATGACATGGATAAGCTCAAAATGGAGTCATCAAGGGATGCAGGTATGGGGCCACCATAGAGGTGGAGCATTTACTAGAACATAAAGACAGCATATATAATTTTATAACAATAGCTAAAATTTATGGAGAACTTAATATGTGCCAGGAAAATATTCCAAGCACTTTTCATATGTTATCTCATTGCATCCTCACAACAGCGCTTCAGTATCCCTATTCTAGGAAACCCTGTGTGGAAACTGTTACACCAAGTGGTTAGGAATCCTTACATCTCCCAGTTGGTAAGGAGAGCAGCTGGGTGTCCAATCACTGTGCTCCCTGGGATGTGCCTGGCAAGTCTCTCTTTTCTCTTTTTTTTTTCAAAAATTAATTGATTATTTTAAAAATAATTAATTGATTATTTTAAAAATAATTTTAAATTAATAATTTTATAATTATAAAATTAAATAATTTTAAATTATTTAATAATTTTAATATATTAAGTTTTAATATTTTTATTTAATTATTTAATTTATTTATTTTTGGCTGCATTGGGTCTTCATTGCTGTGCACAGGATTTCTCTAGTTGCAGGGAGCGGGGGCTACTCTTCGTCACAGTGCACGGGCTTCTCATTGCGGTGGCTTCTCTTGTTGTGGAGCACAGGCTCTAGGCACGCGGGCTTCAGTAGTTGTGGTACACGGGCTCAGTAGTTGTGGCGCACGGGCTTAGCTGCTCCGGCATGTGGGATCTTCCCGGGCCAGGGCTCGAACCCATGACCCTTGCATCGGCAGGCAGATTCTTAACCACTGCACCACCAGGGAAGCCCTCTTTTCTCTTTCTTGAGTCACCCCTCCCGTGGTTCTCTCGTGGCTTGTCTCTTGCTGAGCTTGTAGGGCAAGACTGGATAGTCATGACTAGGAGGCACCAAAGGAGCCTCGGGGATGAGAGGAAGGAGGAAGAGGCTTAGACCAGCTCAGTTCTAGGAATCGGGAGAGCAGACAGTAGAAGGAGTAAGACCCCAAGGGCCAAAACTCTTGCTGCCACTCCTGGCTCCCAGGCCCATCCGAGACCACCCCCGCCTCACTGAGCCAGGAAAAAACCTCAGTCTTTGTCAACACAGTACTCTAGGCATCCGGGACTGGAACTGACGATCAACTTGAAAACTTTTCACTTGACCTACCTAACACAGAGCTGGTTTTCTTTTGAAACATCTCAAACCCACTTACACCTCCGACATAGGACTTATCATAGCAGAACTGCCCAACTGGCAAATCACAATGACAAAAGGTGTGACCAGATGGTCACACACAGCTTTGCTGAAACACCCACTCTTTCCTTGGTCCTTAGTGCATCCCCTGATAACGCTCTGAAGTGCTCTTCTAAGGACACCTCCTTTTGCTGCCTGGGCCAATTCATGATAGAGGTAGAAGCAAACACCTGTGGAAAGAGAAGAGAGCACTGGAGAGGGGCCCAGGGGTCTTGGCCTCAAGCTGGAAGTCCTGTGTGCTACTCCCAACCCAGGCTGGGAGGGGAAGCAGAGCCTCTGTAGAGATTTCCCGGCCTTGCTCCAGCCCTCAACCCAGCCAAAGGATCTCGTCACCAGACAGAGGGAGAATGTCTGGGACGTTACTCCAGGGGACTCTCCAGCTTTTCCGACATGGTGTTCACCTTTTCAATGAAAGGACCTTCAGCCCAGTTAAAACATGCTCCAGACACCTCTTACCTCCCCACCTCAAAGAAGAAAAATACATCTGAAGAAACAAAGAAAGCCTGCCCACAGGAAATGTCGGCATATCAGAAGGACTTGAAATTGGTTTGCAGAAGTAACTGAGAATTAATTCTAGACCTTAAAGAAGAAATGTTTCTGAAGAACGAAGAGTCTAGAGGGAGAGAATGTTTAAGACAAAAAAGGGGCTTGGTGACTACCCTTGGTCACAGCAGATAGAGCAGGAGTCTCTCTAGCTCTGTCTCCCTCAAGGGAAACTGAAATGACTTGGAAGCTTATGGTATTTCTTAGGGTGACAAAGCAGGAAACTTTTGCTCATTGCTTTGTCTTTCAACTATTTCCCCTCCAGGAAAGAGGTTAATAAAGCAGTTGTGTGCAGGTGTGAGTTTTTCTTTTTTGTCCTTTAAAGTGGCTAGCTAGCTATCCCTGCTATATGTGGAGGTTGAATTCCAAGTTCACCTTCTCAGACAAAGTCCAGAATGGTAACAATAGAGCTCTTTAGGAAAAGAAAAATTTTTTCACCCTTAGGATATGTTTCAATAAAACTGCAGAAAAAGATGATGTGGGAAGAGAAGAGTTGCCATGACTCTGGTAAAATGCTGACAATGAGAAAAAGAGACAGGAGCAAGAACCCACAAAAAGACCAAGAAAGATCATGAAAGAAGAAAAAAGAACAGAATCATGGAGAATGTCTGAACATCTGGACCCACCATCTGTTTATTCCTTCTTTTATGTCTCCCATTTGGCTAGGTTGAATCCAAGAGAATTCAGGGAATAAAATGTTCAAACACTCATGTTTTCACTGCAAAGTGGAAGCTGACATATCATCATCATCATTGTCTTCTACATTCAAGTGCCAGCTTGCTAAGATGGCCCACACTTTCTGCCATGATAACTTGGAGAGATGAGAAAAGGAAAGATTCCCGGAGAAATGCAGGAGATGCTGCTGGGCTTGTTCTTACCTGAATCTGTTGAAAGTCAGTGACGGTGAAGCCAAGTCTCCCTAAAACTGAGTTTGTGATTAACCACTCTATCAAAAACTGTATTCCCTTTCTTGTCTTGCCCCTGTTCCCCTCAGGGTTGAGGAGTATCAAAGAAAAAGGGAGTGGATTAAAACCAAGCAGGACCCTGTGGGGCCCTCCTGGGTACAAAAACCCCTCCGTGTCCCCCATTTCTTGTTTGTAGAGAAAGGTTTTATTCCCCTAGGCCTTCCCTGAGTTCCAAAAAGCAGACTTAAGCAGTTACTAATTAGGGAAGTGAGGGAATGAAGAAACCAAGGGAAAGCAGTCAAGCAAGAAAAATAATGACAACTTAAACAATAGTTCAGTGATAAAACAGAGTCCTAGTTCCTCCTCAGGTGATATACATAACAATCCAATGCATATCTTTGAGTTATTCTGAAGAAACTAAGACCCCCACCCAGGTGTAGGACGGTGACAACCTGCTGACCAAAAGCACATAACCCCAGACTGGTTGGAACCAAAATGTTGATGATTAAGTTCCCAAAATGTCACCCTGTTACCTCACCACCAACCAATCAGAAGAAAGTCTAAGAGCTGCAACCCTCTCCCAAAATGTTCCATTAAAAACCCTTCCCTGAAATCCATCAGGGAGTTTGGATATTTTGAGCATGAGCTGCCCATTCTCCTTGTTTGGCTTGCTGCAATAAATGCTGTACTTTCCTTCATCACCACACAGAGTCACTAGATTGGCTTTGCTGCATGGCAAGCGAGCAGACCCAAGTTTGGTGCAGTAACAATTTAACGGAAAACTACCTAGAATTTAGGGAGAGACTTAAAGACAGCTCCAAGTCTCAAGAGAGAAACACCCTTTGGTACCATCTCTGGGACTTGTAGGTAGGTTTCTATTTTGAAGCCCTGGATTTTCAGATAAGTAAAATGTTACTAGCAAAAGTAGTCTGACTATCCATCAGGCAACTTTCATGGGTTTCAACTACTTTCAGTAGTTCATTAGGAGCAGAAAGCCACTAAAGAGGGTCTTGACGTGATCTGGGGGCCCCCAAAACATAAAAAGATCTACATCCTAAGTAATGCTTGGCTCTTGAGTGAAAGAAGGGACGCACTGGGGGTTCTGGGGAAAAGACAGAACACCGACAGGCAATAAAACTGAGTTTCTGAAGTTTACACAGGAGGCTTTTACATCCTCCATGTATACAAAGATATTGAAAAAAGACATTGAGTTTTCCACTGTTAATTTCTTAACCTATCTAAAACAAACAATTAATGAAAAGGAAAACCTGCATAAACAAAATTTCCTTTAGACTAGCCCATTAAAGAAAGAACTGTACATTTAATTGCTGCACACTAACCAAATAATAGTCATTAAACAGAAAGATAAGAAAAAGACCCCCAAAAGAAGAGGGCCGGGGAGAGATTCTAGATAAAGAGCTGTATTTCCTACCCAAAAAGTATGTAAACAAAATAGACCAGGCAAAAGACACTAAAGGAAAAGAGAAGGAAGCTAAACAATGGCTTTATTGATTTAAGACATGTGGATTTCATTAGGAAAGCTGAATGCATAAAAATGGGTTGTGATATCTGAACCGAGGCAAGGAGCAAAATTAGGTCACAGAGCTCCTCGGACAAAAGGAATGATGAATCTTTATTCTGTAATTGGACTCAGAGGTAGGAGGAAAAAAATAACTCTTTTCCTTCCCAACCCCACTTTGGATAGTTTTTAAGCTTTCAAAGGTAACTCTACATGTTGAACTAAAATGGCAAATCCCAGAGCCCCACTTTTTGGTACAGCATCTGTATTGCCAAGGAATCCCTGAGCCAGAAACTGGAGATTCCTGGGAAAAAAACACTCATGCTGATATGGAAATAAATAATGTAGAGATCAAAGTAATTCTTGTAAGATGCCCTAGTGGCCCCAGTGCAAGGCTTCAGCTGAATTTGAAAGTAATAAAGTAGCAATAATAATATTTTTTCACTTGGATAGACATTTTCCTCTGAAGAGCTCATAACCCATGGTAGCTTATATAAAGTTGATAAGCTATTCATATGGGAGCCTCATTTTAATAATAATGGACAAGAAGCAACAATCACCAAACTGTTCAAATGAGAAAATTTGTACTTCAATAAATACGTAGAGAGTGTGATGGGAATCCTTTTGTATAAACATCTGAATTTAATTTTTGACCCTTTGGCTTGGCAGGTCAAGCCGAGGCAAAATTTTTAACTAAGAGAAACGGTCTTTTTAAACTCATAACTTTCTTTCTGTTCTCTTCCCTCTGTGCATTCCTTTTTCTAGAAATTTCTCACTTTTATCTTGTGACCTAGCTGCCTCTTCCTGTTTCCCACCAACAACTATGATCCCATAAGCTGGCCCTTCCCTGAAACCCTTGTCTGCATGTCTGATCTCCCCAGGATCTGGTTCCCTTGGGACAAGCCCGGGGAAGGGCTTCTCCCATCAACCAACACAGGAAGGCCTAGTGATGGATCCCTATCAGATAATACTTACACTTGAATAGTTGCTTTAGATACATTTCAATACACAATGTTATAAATTGAACTAAATAACTATGGATGAATTTACTGACTGAAAAAATTTGATAGCCTTTTATATTTAGAGGAGTAAATGAGTTTTTAGAGCACCTGATTTGTGCAAGGTATCCTGCCAAATTCTTTGAAACGACATCCACAAATACAACATGTAACCAGCCTGTTACCAAGGATTTGAGACTTACTGAGGCAAGTAAGTCAAGTAACTTTAATGCAAGGCTGGTGTGTGGTGTGAGGGAGGGATACAGAGACCTAGGGCTGGGAAGAGTTCCCTCCTGGGTGAAGGGCCTGGGGGCAGATACACAAAATAGTGCCTTTGTCTATGTTTTGAAGAAGGGTCAGATTTCAATAAGGTTGGTCAGGGAGGATAAAGGCAGACCAAAATGGTTGAGTAAAGGTGAGAAGGGTCCTAACAGGAGCTTGTTCCTTAGACAGCCTTCAGGGACGTACCAGTGATAGAAGGCCTGGAATGTGTAGATAAGGAAAGAGGGGTCCCAGCGTCAGGTCAGGCGTCCACCTCATGGTCTCCCTTCCGGCTAGCGCGGTCCAGGCTGTCATCCATAGGACTCCTGATGGAGGATACATTCAGAGAGGTGTGGGAAAAGAAAGGGCTGGAAAAACATGTTGGGATTCCATGTGGCAGACCCCAAATGCCAAGCCAAAGAGTTTGAACCTAATTCCAAGGGTATTAGGGAGCCTCAGAAAGCACAATAAATTAACTTTTCAGACTCACACCTGTGCAAGTGTGTGTGACTGTGCGTGTGTGCATGTGTGGTATGTGTGCACCTAGGTGTGAGTGCGAGGCTGTGTGGGAGATCATATGTATACGTGTGGGTCTCTGTGTGTGTCTGCGGATGTGTGTGGGTGTGTGCGAGTATGTCTACCTATGTCTGTGTGTGTGTGCATATGTCTAGATGTGTGGGTGTGTGTAAGTGCCATGTGTCTGGGTGTACGTGCGAGTATGAATGTGTGGGTATGTGTAGGAGTGTGTGAAGGGGGTCGGGGTGAGTCAATGACCGTGATGGGCTACTCAGAATGGAGCGAGAGCTGAGTTTCGTGCAGGGGGCAATTGATGGCTCTGATATCAACCAATACTTCTCCCTGATGCTGGACAGAGCCCAGCCTTGGGAAGCAGGGCTGACAGCCCCAGGGGTCTCTGCTGCCCTGGCCAGGAGCTAAGCCCTGGCACTGATCCTCTGTGACATCACCTGCCCATCAGTGAAGGATGGTGGTCAGTGAAGGATCAGAGCCCCTCCCCTGTGCACTTCACCACTTAGGGGAACACACGTCTTCCTTTCCTCATCCTTTTCTCTTCCATGTGCCCTATTCTTTTAAATTTCATACACACACAGACACACACACACACATATATGTGCATGTGTGCATATATAATGTTAAAAACATAGAGCACAAGGAAGAGATGTGTTTTGGGGTTTTATTTGGATCCTGTTCCAACCTGTCGCTTATTAACCATGTGACCTTGGACAAGTTACATAACTCGTTTCTTCATTCTACAAAAGTTTGCCTAATATATACCGAGCACTATGCTTCTTTGCTAAAGTGACTTTTATGAACAAAACAAGGGTGGGGCTTACTGTCTAGCAGGGGAGCTAGATGTTAAAACAAATCATCCAAATCTGTAAATATACACTGAGAAAAATGTTGAATGAAAGGTCCAGAATGCTATGAGAGGATATATTTGGGGGGGCCTACTTTCCTCCAGAGGAATGGAAGGAAGCTTCCTAATGTTAATTGGGAGTATTGGCACTGAGCCGGGGGGTTGCTGTGACAATTAAACGTGCTTGTGTGTGCACCACGGCGCCTGATAAAACAGTGCTTATATTATTGTGGTGAAGGCAGAACATTCAGGAATGTATCCTCTTGGCTCAGGTTATGGACAGAGGAGGAAGGACATTGGCTGCTGATGGCTTCTCCCCTGAACGGAAGGGTGGCTATCCCCCAGCAGGGCTGGCCAAGAAGGCCAGGAAGGTAGCTGAGCTGTGACACACATAGGACTGCAGACCCTCGCTCAGAAGGAAAAGCATCAAAGGGCTGGAGCACTGAACTCTGAAAACCAGTCTCAGAGCCAAGCCTGGGGAGAACCCCAAGGGCAAACCACCTGGGGGCCCCCAGGGCAGGGAGGGAGCTGGCACCGCCATGGTCTCCTGGCTTCCGGCCCAGAGGCTGCTGCAGCCCCTCTTTCCCACTGATACACAGCACCATCTTGAAACACAGAGGTGAAATGTGTGTGAATCTGAATCTGATCCACACAGACTTTTCCAAATTAGAAATATTTCTCAGGTCACTCCCCAACTTCTGAAGTGTTCAAGGAAATTGAACACAATTTTTCCACCACCTGGCAACTCCTAGTAACAAGAGAATACTCTGTATTCAGTAAATCACAGGCCTATTAAAGAGAATCCTAGTAAGGTTTTGCTTGTTGAGGTGGTGGTGGTTATTTGGGGGTTGTTTATTGTGATAAAAACGTACATAACATAAAATTTAACAGTTTGGTCATTTCTAAGAGCACAGTTTAATGCTGTTGTGCCACCATCACCACCTTCCATCTCTAGAACTCCTTTCATCTTGCAAAACTGAAACTCTGTACCCATTAAACAACAACTCCTCGTCCTTCCCCCCCTGCGTCTATGAACTTGATATTCTAGGGACCTCATGTAAGTGGAATCATACAGTATGTGTCTGGCTTACTTGACTTAGCATAAGGTCCTAGTGGTTTTCAGAAGTTAATGCAGCTTCCACATGTCTATGAGCCTGGGAAACAGGTTAAATACAGAGCACAGCTGGCCAGAGACGCATCACAGCCGAGCGTGACGGGAGCGAGCAGTTGAGGCAGACTGCCTGGTGTGAAGCCTGGTCCCACGTTCCGTGCTGTGTGATTTGGGGCGAGTCATTGAAACTCTCTGTTCCTGGGTTTCCTGACATGGAAAATGGAAATAATGACAGTGCCTATTCATGGGGCTCCTGTGAGGCTCAAATAAGCTAATGACTGTAAAACACAACGGTGCCTGGCACAGGGCCTGCTCTGGACAAATGTTAATATGATTTAAAATAAATGACATACAGGTACATATGTCTAAATGTAAAATTATAAAGTTTATACTCTCATGCAACACAAATAGTTTGAACCAATTATTATGAAGAAGGCAAAAATGTCTACTCTCAGAAGAACGCCTTACATTCATTTGGATATTAAACGTGAATTTTCTATTTGAGACATAGAAAGAAAAATTTGTTAAATACAGCAGCCCTCAGTCTTGAGCAAAGATGAGATCTAAAAGGATTGGGGGAAGGTTTACAAAAGAGATGCCTCAGACCTCCACCTGACAGACACCACAGCCAGAAGGGTGGATAAAGTAGGTCCCATTCAAGAAGTAAAAAGTAAAACTTAAGACACTCAATGATGAAGCAAAATCCCCCACTCTTGCTCATTTTCAGAGGTTGAGATTTGGAGATAGTATAAGCAATGAACTCTCAAAGAGAGAGAAAAAAACCCCTCTATTACTGCATATTTATGTTAGAAATTTCCCCATTATTGAGCAAAGAGGTGGTGGCTGTTTAACTTTAAAAACTCATTTTATAGGTTCTAAAAAAACCAAAAATCTCGTTTTGAGTGTAGATACTGCAAATGGAATTCCTTATCTACATATTAACTTTCTCGGCCCAGTTTTTGTTTTCTCATCAGAGGTCATCACTGTGGCTTGTGGCTTAACGATGCAGATACACCTTCTACAGTCCTGTTGTCTGCTGTCCTAGGACTTCTGCAGGGGAGCCAAGCTGCCCCCGTGGTGGGGCAGTGGCTTCCCAGTACCATAACCGGTGAGATTTGCATCGTCTCCTCATATGGTCACGGATCGGCATTTTCTTCCCCCATCCCTTTTACACATTAGGCGCACAATGAACTTTGGGAGAGACCAAAATCAAAAAAGCCTAACGTGGTTTACTGCGGAAACATGGAGAGTGCCATTTGAGTCAGGCCATGGGTTTAAGAGTGGGACGGCCAGAGCTTAAGTCCATCCCGGGTATGAAATCAAGTGGTTCTTCACTTACAGCAGGACTATATGGACAAAGAATTAAATTGCTTTGACTCCACAGAGCCCATTTCAGAAATATAGCTTTCTTTTAAGAGAGAATACTCATAATTCTCTCTTATCTTAAGCTTTTACTTGGCCCTTTTGGTGCTATGCTGGCCCAATTAGCATCTTAAAGGTTTTTTTCTGAAATGTTTACTCAGGAAGCACATGGAATGCACTCTGACAAGTAAAGCCCACATTCCCACTATTTACTGAGCCTCTTTGTTTTCATGTATCAGGTATCTCATGCCTTTACCCAAACACTTTATTTGCCAATAAAGATTCAAGACTTCAGCCACAAGGAAAGGAAAGGGGGACCAGTGGAAATTAGTGGAATCCCTGTAAAAGGGGAGATGTTTTATTAATTTTTTTTTTTAAAGCAGGTTTTCAAAGGCCCTAGAAAATTCCCCTAGAGTTGTTTCATTAGAGAGAAAACAGTATGTGTCAGGGTATGATAACAGGAAAGGGGTGAGAGAGTAGCCATTGTTTGATCATCTCAATCAAGGGGAAATTTGTCTGAGGTAAACAGTTCTCAGAAACTGCAATCATTTCATGAACTTGATTTTTAAAATGGTTGTGGTATCTTCCCAGTCAGGCCTGGACTGAAAGTCCACACTGTTCAGGGATATGAAAGCCGGTATAAGTCAGTAGATTATCTTAAGACTTTAAAGAATTAACTTGGGACCCAAAGTGGTGATGATTTTACTATCAGGGAGTCACTTAGAGACAATAAGGTCTAATTGGTGGTGGTGGTGGTGGTGGTGGTGGTGGTGGGTGCTTCCCTGGCAGTCCAGTAAGTCTAGGGACTTCCCTGGTTGTGAAGTGGTTAAGAGTCTGCCTGCCAATGCAGGAGACATGGGTTCGAGCCCTGATCCAGGAGGATCCCACATACCACAGAGCAACTAAGCCTGTGAGCCACAACTACTGAGCCTGTGTGCCACAGCTACTGAAGCCTGCGCACCTAGAGCCCGCGCTCCACAACAAAGAGAAGCCTCTGCAGTGAGAATCCCACACACCACAGCAATGATTAGCCCCCACTCGCTGCAGCTAAAGAAAGCTCACGTGTAGTAACGAAGACCCAACACAGCCAAAAATAAATAAATAAATGTATAAAAAATAAAGGCTCTAATTTGTGGAGATTAGAAAATAAAACAAAATTAAATTAAATATCTGACAATAAGAGCATGGAAATTGATTGAGAGGCAATTGTAGGTAAGACATCTGGACATACTTGGATTATTCAAAAGGATAAAATATTAACATTAGAGTTGTTAATTAGATATGCATGATAAAATTTCTAGTAGAGCCACTGAAAGACTAGAAATAGAGGGTATAACTTCCAAACTAGTAGAGGGGAAAAAACAATACAGAGAAGGAAACTTGTCTCATAAACTAATATAAACATTATATTGTTTACATCAAAAAAAATTACTGGACTAAACATTTGATTTAAGAAGTTAACTATGAAAAACACAACAGAATCCAGCCAAAGAGCATAGGAGAAAGAAAATAATAAAGATAAGAGTAGAAATTAATGAAACAGGAAAAATAAAAACAATAAAGTAGATCAAGATGCCAGAAGTTGGATCTTTAAAACACAAATAAATGGATACACTTCTAGCAAAAGTGATCAAGAAAAAAGATAGATGACATTAATAATATTAAGACTAAGAAAAGAAAAGGACCAAACCATGGATGTAGCAGAGATTACAAATATAAAGAAGAATATTATAAACAAGTTCATAAAAATAAATTGAAAACTTGGATGAAGTGGACAAATTCCCAGAAAAATATAAATTACCAAAAATGATTCACACAGTAATAGAAAATCTAAGTGGTTTGATAAATACAAACAAATTAAATCTCTAGTTTAAAATCTTCCCACAATAAAACTCCAAGCCTAGATGGTTTTACAGGTAAGTTCAAGAACAGATACTTTCAATCTTGCCAAACTCTTTAAGAAAGCAGAAAAAGAGGAAATATTACCTCAACTTATTTTATAAATTTAGTATAATTCATTTTTTAAAAAACAAGAAAAAATACCCTACACATGAAAATAGAGGCAAAAATTCTAAAATAAATTGGTAAACTGAATTCAGTATAATATATATTACATTATAATCAAGTAAGATTTATTTTAGGAATGCGAGGTTAGTTCAAACTCAGAGAATCTATCGATAAAGATTAAAGGGAGGAGGGTATGTGATCATCTTAATAGATTCAGAAAAAACATTCAACAAAATTCAATATGCAGCAGATTAGGAATAAAAAAGAATTTCCTTAATTGAAACAAAGGTGCCCATAGAAAATTCCAGTAACTATTTCATTTAATGTTGAGATATTAAAGACTACTTCCTTTGAAATCAGGAACAATTCAAGGATATCTATTCTCACTTCTATTTAGGATTGTTCTAACAGTTGCAGTCATCCTAGATAAGCAAAAAAAATAAGAATTGGAAAAGAATAAACAATATTATTACTATATGCATATCCTATGATTGTCTGCATAGAAAAACTGAAAAAAACCTACAAATTATTAACATTAGAGCTTCCAGCAAGGTTACTAGTCATAATCCCAATTTGTAAGAGTCTCTCTATACCAATAACAAACATTTCGAGTTTTAAATTTTAAAAAGATACCATTTACAATATCAAGATATATATATGTATACATAATATCAATTAGTAATAAATCTAAAAAATACGTGCAATATCTTTCTGTCAGCAAAGGTCTATAAATGTGTATTAAGAGACATTTTAAAATATCTAAATAAATGGAAAGACATTACTAACTTCACAGATCAGAAGGCTCAGTTTTGCAAGGATGTCAGTTCTTACAAAACTTATTTATAGATTTAATGAAGTTACAATCAAAATCCCCAAATGATTTTTCTTGGAAGTTGACAAACTAATTTTAATAATTATACGAAAGGTCAAAGAGCTTATGGTAGTCAAAACACTCTTTTATTTTTGACTTTTCAATAAAGATATAGTTTATTTTAAATTGCATAGGTACACACTCCACTTTAGTATTCAAAACACTCTTGAAGAAGAAGATAAAGAAGGTAGGAGAACTTTCTCAACCTAACAGCAAGGCTCACTACAGTACTATAGTAGTTAAGTTAGTGTGGGCAATCTTAATAGGATGGACAAACAGACCAACGGGATACACTAATCAGCCCAGAGCCATGCATGTGTAAAAACTTGATATTTGTTGGAAGTGTCATTATAGAGGAAAGCTTTGACTCTTCTCAGATGGAGGGTGCTATTAGTTACCTCTATAAAAAGTCATATTGGATCTCTACTTCACAACTTACTCAAAACTTAATTTCTGAGGGAGAAAGGATTTAAATGAAGAATACAAAATTTTAAAACTTTTAAAAGACTATCCCTATTTTTAGAAAATACACACTGAAGTATTTAGGAGAAAGAAAAAGATTTATTTACCTTATCTTCAAATGTTTCAGGACAGGAAGAGAGAGGGAATGCAAAAGGAAATAGAGGTAAAAATGTAACAATATGTGAATCTGTGTATAAAGCATACTGGTGTCCTTTGTACTATTTTTATCCTTTCAACTTATCTATAAGCTTGAAAGTATTTCAAAATAAAAAGTTTTGTTTTCCCAAAGATCTTTTAGAAGAAAATATAGAACATCTTTATCACCTGGTTTAAAGCCAAGTCATTCTTAAATACAACTCCAATTATGAAACTTATAAAGAAAAATATAGAGAAAATAAATTAGATTAAAATAATTTCTGTTCATTGAAAGATACCATAAAGAGGGTCATCAACTGGGAGAAGACATTTGCCACACACAAACTGACAAAAGGATTAGGATCATGAGTATGTAAAGAACTCGTATCATATAGGAGTATAGTTCTTTTTTTTTAACATCTTTATTGGAGTATAATTGCTTTACAATGTTGTGGTAGTTTCTTCTGCGTATAGTTCTTTATATAGTCAAAAAACATGTATATTTATACATATTTCTATGTGCTAAGCTCTATTTAAAAAGTAATAACCAACTGAATGGAAAAACAGGCAAAAAAAGAACACATATTCCATAATGGGGGGAACCAAATATTAATAAACATTCTAAGATGCTCTACTCATTTGTACTCAAAGAAATGCAAATTAATACCCTAATGAGACATAACTTCAGGCCCACATGGTTGGCAAATTTTAAAAATCTTGCCAATATCAAGTGTTCATAAAGACCTTTAGTAAGAGGATGTCTTATATGCTGTAGCACGGTAGAAATCAGTTCATCACTTATTAAAACCGACCCATCAATTCCATTCCTACATACTTATAGACACTAGCAAAATTCTTGCACAAGTACAACAGGAGACAAGTATACAATTATTTATAACAGCATTATTTGTAATAAATAGAAAGAATGAAAACAACATGAAATTTCCATCAACAGTGAAATGAATAAATAAAATGTGACATAGTCATAGCATGGACTACCAAATAGCTGTGGACAGCAGCCTAAATTAATCTCAGTAATGTTGATGGGGGGAAAATAAGTCCCTGAAAAAATATATTCAAGCAGTCAGGAAAAGATGAGATTTTGAAAACTGAGGAGTAAGTTAGACAAAGAGAAGAAGGGACGTTACAGTCATAGAGACAAGGAACAGCAAGACTCATTTAGGAACTGCAGATACATAATACCTCCTCCATTGCATGTGTCCCTAATGCAGACTTCTGGTATACCTGAATTCACTGCTCAATACCTTTTTTTGAACGATGAGAAATTCTGTAAGTGAATTAATTGCTTGTTGGGAATAGTTGCAGAAGAGTGAAGTTGGAAAGCCAATAAAAGAGATAAAGCAGTTAGGAAAGGAATAGAGATGTTTACAACTAATTCCTCTCTAGGAAGCCAGGTAGGGGAAACTAAATCTTGTGTTTCTGCCCACCCTCCAGTGGCATCCCCAAGGAAGAAAGGAGCAAAGGAGCAAAGGTCAGTGTCAGTCAGGCTTCAGTGTCAAGATTACCAATATTGAAGGAAGGTACGCTAAACTGGAGATAGGAGAGGGATCTTGAAAGTCAGAGACAACTAACTTAAGATTTTCTCTGAGCTTTTTCCATCTCAAGCACTTAAGTTACTATATCTCTGATATCACAATGGGAATGATCAATGGAGTTTTTAAAAGAGAATTTTTGTGTCCCTAAAGAAAAGTTTTCTGTAGCAGAGCTTAACATTAGTGCTGAATTTATTAAAGCTATAAATTCAGAATCTCAGTTTTTATGAACGTTTAAGTTCAACTTGTAAAACTTGTTTCTTTTTTTTTTAAGAAATAGAGTAATTGTCCAAAAATAAGAAAAGTTGTTTTTATGTTTCTTAATTAATGTTTAAATTAACTCATAAATTAAAGGACTAATTTCTCCTCTCTTAAATTACCAACAAAATTTCCTTGGACGTTTCATACTACAATTATATATTTAGCACATCCATAATTAGTACATCTTGTCAAATACCTGTCAAGTAAATTTAACAAATTTATTTTGTTAGTCACTATTGTGACTCTAATAAACTTTAAAATATAGGAAACCATTAATCTCACCTATCTTAAAATCAGATAAAGTATATGCAAAGTAGTATAGTAATGACAACACATTACGTTCATATGATCCCCACAAATACATATCTTACATAACAGCATCAATATTACATTAATCTCTTTATCCTGGATTTACAAACGTATTCATTGAAGACCAGCATTCGCACTTCTGGCTGGCTGCAGCAATATACCATTGGGCTGGCAGGGAACAATACTACCTGAGCTACAGGCCAACAAGTGGAGCCCTGGTTTAACTTTAGTCTCTGTCAGCTTACCCAATCATTTACTGAAATACCTTCATAATATTTTTCGGCTTACCCACACTCTCCTCCAATTCCCTGCCCCACCCAGATTGCAACATTTTTCTCTTTTTTTTTACCCAACAGGAAGTGTTTTACAGATCAGTTTATAAGGAACTTCCTCAGTCTTTTTAATGGGTGTATTCGTTTTCATTGTATGAATATATGTACCATAATTTAGGTAAGTACTCCTCTACTAATAAATATTTATATTGTCTCCATTCTTTTATTAATACAATCAATGATGCAATATAAAACTCTGTTCATATGTAACTACTTTTTTGTTTGCTTTGGGGTTTTTTTAGCTTTATTGAGGTACGATTAACAAATAAAAATTGTAGGAGACCTTAAGGTGGTGGAGGAGTAAGATGTGGAGATCACTTTCCTCCCCACAAATACATCAGAAATACATCTACATGTGGAACAACTCCTACAGAACACCTACTGAACGCTAACAGAAGACCTCAGACTTCCCCAAAGGCAAGAAACTTCCCACGTACCCGGATAGGGCAAAAGAAAAAAGAAAAACCAGAGACAAAAGAATAGGGACGGGACCTGCACCTCTGGGAGGGAGCAGTGAAGGATGAAAAGTTTCCACACACTAGGAAGCCCCTTCACTGGTGGAGACGGCAGGGGGTGGTGGTAGTGGTGGTGGGGAGGAAGCATTGGAGCCACGGAGGAGAGCGCAGCAACAGGGGTGCAGAGGGCAAAGCAGAGAGATTCCCGCACAGAGGATCGGTGCCGACCGGCACTCACCAGCCGGAGAGGCTTGTCTGCTCACTCGCTGGGGCGGGTGGGCGCTGGGAGCTGAGGCTCGGGCTTCAGAGGTCCAATTCCAGGGAGAGGACTGGGGTTGGCTGCATGATCACAGCCTGAATGGGGCTAGCGCACCATGGCTAGCCGGGAGGGAGTCCGGGAAAAAGTCTGGAGCTGCAGAAGAGGCAAGAGACCATTGTTTAGGGGTGCACGAGGAGAGGGGATTCAGAGCACCGCCTAAATGAGCTCCAGAGACGGGTGCGAGCTGCGACTATCAGCGCAGACCCCAGAGACGGGCATGAGACGCTAAGGCTGCTGCTGCAGCCACCAAGAAGCCTGTGTGCGAGCACAGGTCACTCTCCACACCTCCCCTCCTGGGAGCCTGTGCAGCCCACCACTTCCAGGGTCCCGTGATCCAGGGACAACTTCCCCAGGAGAACGCACGGCGCGCCTCAGGCTGGTACAACATCACGCTGGCCTCGGCCGATGCAGGCTCACCCCACATCTGTACCCCTCACTCCCCCGGCCTGAGTGAGCCAGAGCCCCTGAATCAGCTGCTCCTTTAACCCCGTCCTGTCTGAGCGAAGGGCAGACGCCCTCAGGCGACCAACAGGCATATGTGGGGCCAAATCCGAAGCTGAACCCCAGGAGCTGTGCGAACAAAGAAGAGAAAGGGAAATTTCTCCATGCATCCTCAGGAGCAGTGGATTAAATCTCCACAATCAACTTGAGTTACCTTGCATCTCTGGAATACCTGAATAGACAATGTATCATCCCCAAATTGAGGCAGTAGACTTTGGGAGCAACTGTAGATTTGGGGTTTGCTTTCTGCATCTAATTTGTTTCTGGTTTTGTGTTTATCTTAGTTTAGTATTTAGAGTTTATTATCACTGGTAGATTTTTTTATTGATTTGGTTGCTCTCTTCCTTATTTTAAAAAAATATAGATATATATTTTTTTTCCTTTTTCTCTATTTGTGAGTGTGTATGTGTATGCTTCTTTGTGTGATTTTTGTCTGTAGAGCTTTGCTTTTATCATTTGCCCTAGGGCTCGGTCTGTCCTTTGTTGTTTTTTTTTTAGTATACTTTTTAGCATTTGTTATATTGGTGGATTAGTTTTTTGGTTTGGTTGCTCTCTTCTTTCTTTCTTTCTTTTTTTTCTTTTTTAATTTCTTTTAATTTTATATTTAATAAATTTTTTATTTTAATAACTTTTATTTTCTTTCTTTCTTTTTTACTCCCTTTTCTTCTGAGCCATGTGGCTGACAGGGTCTTGGTGATCTAGCTGGGGGTCAGGCCTCTGCCTCTGAGGTGGGAGAGCTGAGTTCAGGACACTGGTCCACCAGAGACCTCCTGGTTCCATGCAACATCAAATGGCGAAAGCTCTCCCAGAGATCTCCATCTCAACGCTAAGACCTAACACCACTCAATGATCGGCAAGCTATAGTGCTGGACACCCTATGCCGAACAACTAGCAAGACAGGAACACAACCCTACCCATTAGCAGAAAGGCTGCCTAAAATCATAATAAGGTCACAAACACCCCAAAACACACCACTGGACGTGGTTCTACCCACCAGAAAGACAAGATCCAGCTTCATCCACCAGAACAAATGCACCAGTCCCCTCCACCAGGAAGCCTACAAAACCCACTGAGCCAAGCTTAGGCACTGGGGTCAGACACCAAAAACAATGGGAACTACAAACCTTCAGCCTGTGAAAAGGATACCCCAAGCACAGTAAGTTAAGCAAAATAAGACAGAGAAACACACAGCAGAGGAAGAAGCAAGGTAAAAACAAACCAGACCAAACAAATGAGGAGGAAATAGGCAGTCTACTTGAAAAAGACTTCAGAGTAAGGATAGTAAAGATGATCCAAAATCTGGGAAATAGAATGGAGAAAATATAAGAAACACTTAACAAGGACCTAGAAGAACTAAAGAGCAAGCAAACAATGATGAACAACACAATAAGTGAAATTAAAAATTCTCTAGAAGGAATCAATAGCAGAATAACTGAGGCAGAAGAACGGATAAGTGACCTGGAAGATAAAATAGTGGAAATAACTACCACAGAGCAGAATAAAGAAAAAAAGAGTGAAAAGAATTGAAGACAGTCTCAGATACCACTGGGACAACATTAAGTGCACAACATTCATATTATAGGGGTCCCAGAAGAAGAGAAAAATGACTGAGAAAATATTTGAAGAGATTATAGTTGAAAACTTTCCTAATATGGGAAAGGAAATAGGCAATCAAGTCCAGGAAGCACAGAGAGTCCCATACAGGATAAATCCAAGGAGAAACACATCAAAATACATATTAATCAAACTATCAAAAATTAAATACCAAGAAAAAATATCAAAAGCAGCAAGGGAAAAACAACAAATAATATATAAGGGAATCCCCATAAGGTTAACAGCTGATCTTTCAGCAGAAACTCTGCAAGACAGAAGGGAGTGGCAGAACATATTTAAAGTGATGAAAGGGAAAAACCTACAACCAAGACTACTCTACCCAGCAAGGATCTCATTCAGATTTGAGGGAGAAATTAAAACCTTTACAGACAAGCAAAAGCTAAGAGAATTCAGCACCACCAAACCAGCTCTACAACAAATGCTAAAGGAACTTCTCTAGGCAGGAAACACAAGAGAAGGAAATGACCTACAATAACAAAGCCAACATAATTAAGAAAATGATAAAAGGAACATAATATCAATAACTACCTTAAATGTAAATGGATTAAATGCTCCCACCAAAAGACATAGGCGGGCTGAGTGGATACAAAAACAAGATCCATATATATGCTGTCTACAAGAGACCCACTTCAGACCTAAGGACACATACAGACTGAAAGTGAGGGGATGGAAAAAGATATTCCATGCAAATGGAAATCAAAAGAAAGCCAGAGTAGCAATTATTATTTCAGACAAAAATAGATTTTAAAATAAAAACTATTAACAAGAGACAAAGAAGGACACTACATAATGATCAAGGGATCAATCCAAGAAGAAGATATAACAGTTGTAAATATTTATGCACACCCAATATAAGAGCACCTCAATACATAAGGCAAACACTAACAGCCATAAAAGGGAAAATCAACAGTAACACAAGACAGTAGGGGACTTTAACGACCCACTTTCACCAATGGACAGATCATCCTAAATGAAAATAAATAAGGAAACACAAGCTTTAAATGATACATTAAACAAGATGGACTTAATTGATATTTATAGGACATTCCATCCCAAAACAACAGAATACACTTTCTTCTCAAGTGCTCATGGAACATTCTCCAGGATAGATCATATCTTGGGTCACAAATCAAGCCTTGGTAAACTTAAGAAAATTGAAATTGTATCAAGTACCTTTTCCGACCACAATGCTATGACATTGGATATCATTTACAGGAAAAAGTCTGTAAAAAAAATACAAACAAATGGAGGCTAAACAATACAGTACTAAAGAATCAAGAGATTACTGAAGAAATCACAGACAAAATCAAAAAATACCTAAACAAATGACAATGAAAACACGACGATCCAAAACCTATGGGATGTAGCAAAAGCAGTTCTAAGAGGGAAGTTTATATCAATACAATGCTACCTCAAGAAAAAAGAAACATCTCAAATAAACAACCTAACCTTACACCTAAAGCAATTAGAGAAAGAAGAACAAAAAATCCCCACAGTTAGCAGAAGGAAAGAAATCATAAAGATCAGATAAGAAATAAATGAAAAAGAAATGAAGGAAACAATAGCAATGATCAATGAAACTAAAAGTTCGTTGAGAAGATAAACAAAATTGATAAATGATTAACCATACTCATCAAGAAAAAAAGGGAGAAGACTCAAATCAATAGACTTAGAAATGAAAAAGAAGTAACAACTGACACTGCAGAAATACAAAGGATCATGAGAGATTAGTACAAGCAACTATATGTCAATAAAGTGGACAACCTGGAAGAAATAGACAAATTCTTAGAAAAGCACAACATTCCGAGACTGAACCAGGAAGAAATAGAAAATATAAACAGACCAATCACAAGCACTGAAATTGAGACTGTGGTTAAAAATCTTCCAACGAACAAAAGCCCAAGACCAGATGGCTTCACAGGCGAATTCTATCAAACATTTAGAGAAGAGCTAACACCTGTCCTTCTCAAACACTTCCAAAACATAGCAGAGGGAGGAACTCTCCCAAACTCATTCTATGAGGCCACTATCACCCTGATACCAAAACCAGACAAAGATGTCACAAAGAAAGAAAACTACAGGCCAATATCACTGATGAACATAGATGCAAAAATCCTCAACAAAATACTAGCAAACAGAATCCAGTAGCATATTAAAAGGATCATACACCATGATCAAGTGGGGTTTATCCCAGGAATGCAAGGATTCTTCAATATATGCAAATCAAGCAATGTGATAAACCATATTAACAAACTGAAGGAGAAAAAACATACGATCATCTCAATAGATGCTGAAAATGCTTTTGACAAAATTCAACATGCATTTATGATAAAAAAAAAAAACCCTCCAAAAAGTAGGCAAAGAGGGAACTTACCTTAACATAATAAAGTCCATATATGACAAACCCACAGCCAACATCATTCTCAATGGAGAAAAACTGAAACCATTTCCTCTAAGATCAGGAACAAGACAAGGTTTTCCACTCTCACTACTATTATTCAACATAGTTTTGGAAATTTTAGCCACAGCAATCAGAGAAGAAAAAGAAATAAATGGAACCCAAATTGGAAAGAAAGAATAAAGCTATCACTGTTTGCAGATGACATAATATTATACATAGAGAATCCTAAAGATGCTACCAGAAAACTACTAGAGCTAATCAATGAATTTGGTAAAGCAGCAGGATATAAAATCAATGCACAGAAATCTCTTGCATTCCTATACACTAATGATGAAGAATCTGAAAGAGAAATTAAGGAAACATTCCCATGTATCATTGCAACAAAAGGAATAAAATACCTAGGAATAAACCTACCTAAGGAGACAAAAGGTCTGTATGCAGAAAACTATAAGACACTGATGAAAGAAATTAAAGATGACAGATGGAGATATATAGCATGTTCTTAGATTGGAAGAATCAACATTGTGAAAATGACTATACTACCCAAAGCAATCTACACATTCAATGCCATCCCTATCAAACTACCACTGGTATTTTTCACAGAACTAGAACAAAAAATTTCACAATTTGTATGGAAACAAAAAAGACTCCAAATAGCCAAAGCAATCTTGAGAAAGAAAAATGGAGCTGGAGGAATCAGGCTCCTGGACTTCAGACTGTACTACAAAGCCACAGTAATCAAGACAGTATGGTACTGGCACAAAAGCAGAAATATAGATCAATGGAACAGGATAGAAAGCCCAGAGATAAACCCGTGCACATATGGTCACCTTATCTTTGATAAAGGTGGCCAGAATATAGAATGCAGAAAAGACAGTCTCTTCAAAAAGTGGTGGTGGGAAAACTGAACAGCTACATGTAAAAGAATGAAATTAGAACACTCCCTAGCACCATACACAAAAATAAACTCAAAATGGATTAAAGACCTAAATGTGAGGCCAGACACTGTAAAACTCTTAGAGGAAAACATAGGCAGAACACTATATGACATAAGTCATAGCAAGATCCTTTTTGACCCACCTCCTAGAGTAATGGAAATAAAAACAAAAATAAACAAATGGGACCTAATGAAACTTAAAAGATTTTGCACAGCAAAGGAAAACAAAAACAAGAAGAAAAGACAACCTTCAGAATGGGAGAACATATTTGCAAATGAAGCAACTGACAAAGGATTAATCTCCAAAATTTACATGCAGCTCATGCAGCTCCATATCACAAAACCAAACAACTAAATTCAAAAATGGGCAGACGACCTAAATAGATATGTCTCTAAAGAAGATATACAGATTGCCAACAAATACATGAAAGGTTGCTCAACATCACTAATCATCAGAAATATGCAAATCAAAACTACAATGAGATATCATCTCACACCCGTCAGAATGTCCATCATCAAAAAATCTACTAATAATAAATGCTGGAGAGGGTTTGGAGAAAAGGGAACCTTCTTGTACTGTTGGCAGGAATGTAAATTGATACAGCCACTATGGAGAACACTATGGAGGTCCCTTAAGAAACTAAAAATAACTACCATATAACCCAGCAATCCCACTACTGGGCATATACTCTGAGAAAACCATAATTCCAAAAGAGTCATGTACCCTACCACAATGTTCATTGCAGGTCTATTTACAATAGCCAGGACATGGAAGCAACCTGAGTGTGCATCGACAGATGAATGAATAAAGAAGATGTGGCACATATATACAATGGAATATTAACCATAAAAAGAAATGAAATCGAGCAATGTGTAGTGAGGTGGATGGACATAGAGTCTGTCATACAGAGTGAAGTAAGTCAGAAAGAGAAAAATACTGTACGCTAACCCATATATATGGAATGTAAAAAAAAAAAAAGAGTTCTGAAGAACCTAGGGTCAGGACAGGAATAAAGACACAGACGTAGAGAATGGGCTTGAGGACACAGGGAGGGGGAAGGTAAGCTGGGATAAAGTGAGAGAGTGGCATGGACATATATACACTACCAAATGTAAAATAGATATCTAGTGGGAAGCAGCCACATAGCACAGGGAGATCAGATAGGTGCTTTGTGACCATGTAGAGTGGTGAGATAAGGAGGGTGGGAGGGAGACGCAAAAGGGAGGAGATATGCGGATATATGTATACGTATAGCTGATTCACTTTGTTATAAAGCCGAAACTAACACACCATTGTATAGCAATTATACTCCAATAAAGATGTTAAAAAATAATTTTAAAAGAAATTAAAAATTAAAATTGTATATATTTAAGGTATACAATATGATGTTTTGATATATATATGTTGTGAAAATGATTACCACAATAAAGCTAATTAACAGATCCATCACTCACATAGTTACATTTTGTGTGTGGGGAGAGCGGGGAGAACACTTGAGATCTTTCTTAGCAAATTTCAAGTATACATTATATCATTATTAATTACATTCCCTATGTACATTAGATCTCCAGAACATATTCATCTTGCAACTGAAAGTTTGTACTCTGTGACCAACATCAGATTGCAACATAGTTATGTCCTTTCATTTGTGAAATTCTGTATGCTCTTAATATGTTTCTCGTCCTATATTTTAACATTTCTATAATTCTTAATTTACACAAGGCAAACCCAGAGATGGGAAATTAGTGCTCTAAATCATAAATTCAGAAAGAAATGGACACTCAGTTAGAAGATGAACCAGAGACAAAAATTATTCTTAGAATATGAAGTCTCTCCAATAAAGAAAAATTTACAGTCATTTGAAAGTATGGGTAAGGGTATTTCTCAATTGTTCCTGACAAGCAGGGGTTGATAAATAAAATTAGTTCAGTACCTGTGTCTTAGTTTGGGCTACCATAACAAGATACCACAGACTGGGTGGCTTAAACAACCAGAATTTATTCCTCACAGTTCTGGAGGCTGGGAAGTCTTAGATCAAGGTGCCAGCAGGGCCGGTGCCTGGTAAAGGCCGACTTCCTGGCTTGTAGACAGCCCCCTTCTTGCTGCACCCTCACTGGCCAAGACAGCCGTCATCTCTCTTGTGTCCCTTCTCTTAGGGCATTAATTCTAGCGTGAGGACTCTATCCCCATGACCTAACTTACCTCCCAGAATCCCCACCTTCAAATACTGTCACCCAGGGGATTAGGCTTCAACTTCTGAATTTTAGGGGAACACACTCAGTTGACAACAGCTCATTATAAGTAGCTTAAGATCATGTAAAATGTCACTGCTTTTATCTGTATCCAGGGTCGACCTCACTGGGGGGGCACAGATTCTGTTCCCAAAATAGTAGTAATCTAAATATAATCAGTTATTGCCCCTACCTGTTAATGTACGACCGTGGGAGCCCCTACGTTCCACCCAAATATTTTTGGTGGTCCCACGTAAATATCTGATATGTTTTCATAAACAAGTTCACTCATACAGCTGAGGCATCATTAGTTTCAGTATAAGTATTTTTAAATGAATGGCTTGCTCCAGACCCCAAAGCTGTAGTGTTCAGCTGTGTTTCACGTACACACAGGCGGACGTGGGTGACATCCTGCAAGAAGGCTCCAGCGGGACACAGCCGCAATTTTCTGGGTGTAGAGTTTGGAGAAATAGCTTTTCTGTGAGGCTTTCCCAAGAAACCAGATCTAAGATATGACAGTATTTAAGATTTTGGAAGAAGACAGAGAAGGAGAAGCAGCAGATTCTGCTTGTGTCCTTGACAGGTCTCTGAACAATCACATCATCCTCTCCTCACCCACACTTTGCAATTCCAAAATAGAAGCAAAAAGCAAAGCCAACCAGACACTCCAGTCTCCACAGAACCTCATATTAGCTCCAGTACATACATTACCCAGGTAGCGATGGGGGGTGGGGGGAAGGACGCTGACATCCCTCAAAACTCTGTCCCAGCTGCACATGGCCAGGTTCACAGTCTACTATTCACAGAGACCTTCTCAGAAAAACATGAATAAAAGAGCACCTGGCTCTTACTATTTCAACCTTGGACTATGTAACAAGTATTTTTCAGCCCCCTGCTGGGTTAAAAATCACACCAATCCAGACAATATCCAGTTTATTACAACTCTATTCCCACTGGGCTAGCAGAAACAGCTAATATTACTGTTTTAAATATATTGAAACTAAGTTTGGGAGTTAATTTTTGTTCGTACAAGCCGATAAGACAGACTAGCTCCTTTTTTATTCTCCAGAACAATTGGGAGGCGTTTGGGTTTTTTGAAGTTTTTGCTTTTTTAAATCCCAACTGACTCATTTGGTGGCAATGAATTTTTTTTTTTTTTTTTTTCTGTATGCGGGCCTCTCACCGTTGTGGCCTCTCGCGTTGCGGAGCACAGGCTCCGGACGCGCAGGCCCAGCGGCCATGGCTCACGGGCCTAGCCGCTCCGCGGCATGTGGGATCCTCCCGGACCAGGGCACGAACCCATGTCTCCTGCATCGGCAGGCGGATTCTCAACCACTGCGCCACCAGGGAAGCCCGGTGGCAATGAATTTATGTGCAGCATGTGTTTTGACCGATAGAGAATTATCCATAGAAGAAAAATCCATAACATTTTCAAATTAAGGTATATTCAGCCTTGTTTTAATTTGTCCTTGTTCTTTAAATTTTATTGACCAACACCAGGCCATATAAGCAAAGAGCACGTGCCTGAGACTGCCGTGGTAGGAAGATTGATCAACGTCAGTCCCATTGTTTTGGTCGGGATAATTTGGTCATTTCAGTCAGCTTCAGTAAAGGAGTTGTTTATTACAAGAAGAAAGGAGTATTTCATGAAACTTGAAAATGTATACCTAGGAAATTCTGTTGGTAACCAAATGCTTACTTACTCTGTCTCTTTTTTCCACCTTCCCCAACCCCACCCTGATGGTTTCTCACCTCTACTTCTCTCTGTGCCTTTGCTCCATCCTCTGGCTTCTCTTAACAGACTGGCTCTCTGTTTACTCACAGTACTCATGGCCCCAATATGGCTGCACTCATCCAGTCTTCTAGTTGAAAAAATGTCCATGGAACAATAGAGTCTCTTTGTCTCTTAAGTCAAACTTTTGTGATTTATATCTGAATTCCTCAGGTTGAGTCAGATGTCCCTGATCTACTGTTACAAAAATAGTTGCCCAATCCTACACTTAAACAAAGTCTATGAAGGTATTTGTAAGAATGAGGGATGGGCTCTGCAGTCACCCCAAACATGTTTACCACACTTCTTGCATTCACATTTGAACCTCTTAGCACATCCAACCCTATCCCCTGTGGCAGATGGTGAGATGAGAGACAAATTGTCCATCTTAGTGAACCTGTACATCATATTTGGTTTTGCACAGAGGTGCCTAATAGAGATGGGACTAATAATCCCAAGTTTCAGGTGTGTAATATTTATTTTTGAAAAAAAGTAAGTGGGGAGGAATTATGACAGTAATTTTCAGTGTTTCAGAAGAAGCACCTTTTATTTTTAACCAAAAATATATTAATTAAAAGCATGCAAATAATCCCTTGATTTAGGAAATTGACTTCTCAGAAGGTATACTAAGGAAATAATCAGAACAGTACACAAAATGTTATAAAGAAAAGTACCCACTGTAGGTCTGTATAACTGGAAAAAAAGCCAGATATCTATCAATAGGAATTTCAGTGACAGATTTATGTTCCACGCATGTGGTTGGCTCTCATGAAGCCTTTAAAAATCATCTTTTTGAAGACTATTTACTAACATGGGGAAATGTTCATAATATTCTAAAGGAAAAAACCAAAATGCAAAACTATATGCCTACTCCTAATTTTATCTTAAATTATTAGATATAATGCATTTAAAGAAGAGGAGAAGAAAGTATATCAAAATTTTAACAGTGATTATTTCTGAATGGTGGGGACATGTTAATTTTAAATTTCTTCTTGATTGTTATTTTATTTTCCTAATTGTCTAAGACAGATTTACATTGGCTTAATAAGATAAAATATGTTTAAAATACCAGGCAACCTTGGAGATATTGTGGGTTCAGTTCCAGATCACCGCAATAAAGCATATATCACAATAAAGTGTGTCACATAAATTTTTTGGTTTCCCAGTGCATATAAAAGTTATATTTACACTATACTGTAGTCTACTTTGTATACAATAGCTTTATGTTTTTTAAAATGTACATACCTTAATTTAAAACTACTTTATTGCTCAAAAAGGCCAAAACAATTACAATGGTAAAATCAAAGATCAGTGATCACAGAACACCATAACAAATACAATAATGATGAAAAAGTTTGAAATACCATGAGAATTACCAAGATGTGACACAGAGACACAAAGTAAGCAAATGCTGTTGGGAAATGATGCCTATAGACTTGCCCAACTTAAGGCTGCCACAAATGTTCAATTTGTAAAAAACGCAGTACCTGCAAAGGGTAATAAAGCGAAGAGCAATAAAACAAGGTATGCCTGTACGTATTCTAATGGCCTTGCTGCCTGAATTTTCTGATTTGTTACTTCAGCTCTCCACCTTACAACAGCGGGTTCAGTAAAATGAATACTAAAGGGGAAAAGAGAGGGAAGAAACTACTAGTGAACTACCATGAAACATGACCAGAGTTTGCTTTTGTTTTCAGCTTATCTTTTATTCTTGTGGGAATTACCCACAGAAGCCAGCAGTTTCCATGGGGCTTCCATCTGACAGCAGCTGTTTATTTTCTTACTCTTTTTTGTGAATTACAAACGGACCAACCTAATGTTTGTGATCACCAGTAGTCAATTGTGCATTTCTGCTTCCACTGATGCATAGTGAGGCTGGTAGGGTTTGTGAAAATCATCAACCCCATCTTTTTTTTTTTTTTTTTTTAAACAAATGTTAAGTTTATTATTAGAGTGTTGACAAGCATGGCAGGGACTAAAAATATAGTTTCTTTTTGAAATAAAATATTCAGCATTTTGACAGGCTGAGGATTTATTTGGCAATAATTTCTTGGTTAAAATTCCCTGAGGTTTGTTTATATGGCTATTTTAGTTCTTTATTTTAAGTACATCAGCATTTTTCCACAGCCTCAACCTATTCTCATCTCAGCATGCAGGAAGTTAATAGGTAGCACAGAAGCTCATTATTTTAATTCCAGTAAAAACATAACTGGCTAAAGAAGCATGAGTACTAACGCCATTCCTCCTGGTACCCTGAAGGACCAGCGAAGATGACCCCAAACTCAAACTCATCATGGCGATCAGGACCACTGGTCCAGGGGATGAAAGGGATGGGCTCAGCCACTGTCAGTTCCAAATAATCTACAGGCACTGTCTGTAAATATGGAATAAGGACCACTTGGAATTTTGTTTTTCTAATGTGGCAAAACTTCAAAAGATTTTTTTAAAGAAACATAAGAGGAATGTAGTTCCATTTAAGGTGTTTGCCCACCTAGATTATACACTTATTCCAGTGGTACCACCATTCTTCAAAACATCTGTGGAATTCCTGTTTGGAATTGATCTCAGATATAGTTTATGGAATGCATCAGAAAATTAGTCCTGTTGGTTTCTAATCACATATGAATGAGATTAAAAAGTTAAATTGCCTAACTTACTTACCAGACTGGGCTCAGATGCATTTTGCATTTTCTAAATAGCAGATCTTCTCACAACCAAGTTTGGCACCAATAAATCCTTCAAAACCACATGCCTTGGTCTAAGACAGGAATTCCAATAAGAGAATTCCAAAAGGGATTAGAATAATGGCAGAATCATTGGAATAAGTGTATAGCCTTCCAACCTAAGAATTCTGAACTGGGCATTTGGATCTGTAAGATTAGGCATACTTCAATTAAAAAAAAAAACAAAATTCTAACATTTTTTCATTCAACTAGTGGTGAATGAGTGCCAGGCACTGTTCCAGGGGATGCAGCAGCAAACACACTAGATTTAGCCTTTGCTCTGTGGCTATACCAATCTTGAGAGAACCAATTTTAAGAAGTGATCTAAAATGTTATTTTAGAATTATATTAATTTGAACTATCTCAGAAAAAAATATGCATAGAATAGGGTGCTTTGAAAGTTGGAAAGTGAGGGGAAAACTTTTGAAATCCTTTCTTCTGTTTTTGTTTTTTGGTTTGGTTTGGTTTGTGTTTTTTGTGTGTGTTTTTTGTACAGGACTTTGAAGCAAGGCAGAGAACTACATTTGTATCCAGCTAAATTGAATTTGAATGCCTAGATAGCCTCTAAGATTTAGGGAGGCTACTCAAGCAGGAATGTACCACTCAAACTACCTATCTACTTCACAGTGGCTGTTATGAGACAAAGGACTAAAACCTTAAAGTGATGTTTAATTGAAGTATATTTGCTATCATCAGTAACATCAACATTACCTGCTAGTTGAGAGATGTCCTAAGTTTCATCCTTTTGAGGGGTGAAAGCAAAAGTAGTTCAGGAAGGTCAGTTAAATTTAATTCACTTCCAGTCAACAAATATAATTCAGACACCAGGAATGGTGCCCAGATGGGAGGATACAAAAATGAGTGTTCTGATGAGATTTCATCAGTTGCAAGGAACTCAGCCTAGTGATATCAAGTATTGTGGTCTTACTGAGAATAAGTAATAGGAATGCACATTCTCCCAGTTTCAGCTGAACAAGCTCTAGAAGCTCATTCCTTTCCTCCTACCCATCTAGATATTTGGCAATCCCTTAAGCTTAGTGGTGTCTTGGGGTGAGGGAAATGATCTTGTTCATGAGATGACAGTAGATAAGCAGACCATCTCTAGAAAGACAGGCAGCTTGATATTCCCATCCAGAAGACCAGAATCTTATGAAACAGAATTGTATTGCAGTGGGAATACCAGACCACAGAGCATCACCTCATATTGGGGGGAGCTCTTCATCCCTTCTGAGAATTCAAGGGCTGCCACTCAGAGGGCTCCTCCCACTTTCCAAGTCACCCCCAAATTTGGGGGTGAGAGAGATTCAGCTGATCTAGAACCAGGTCCCCTTTTCCCTGCCCCTTTTCCCAAGCCCTACCTTTCTCTCCTTTAGGTCCTCAAGGACTGGTCCATATCAAAGAATAACCTTACACAGTTTTTTCATAAATGATGTTATCATTACATCTAAGAAATGAAAGTGCCTGCCCTCATTATTCGTGTTTATTTCATCTATATTTCTCTTGTGTCCTAAGTTCTTGACTTTCTAAGATTTTCAGATGCTATGTAGCAGGTGTCTGTTGCTGCACTCCTGGTCTCCCCCTACCTGCCCCCCCAAATCTCCTTGATGAGTAAGCACCAAAATTGTTGATACTGAATCTCAGACTAAGGAAAATCACTCATCCAACCCAAGGATTCTCTCTTCGTTAGAATGCATTAATCAATCATCCCCAACTCTTTAAAAATATTAATTGATTACACCCAACTGTCTAAAGATTCATTCCTAAAATCCCACCAATCAAATTAGTTCCTCCAGACCACCTTGAAAAATGAAGAAGTTGTACTGCTTTCTGGAAATACAAGTCCCTTTCAACACACAGGTCTATGAATATGTTAGTATATATAAATATATACAAATTCTCCTTTTAAGTTACCATTATATAAATGAGTAGTGGGTGTAACTGAAATTTAGGAATATAATTGTCACTGTCTACTCTGTTCTTTAAATTAATTTGATATAAGAAATGTACATTCAGTAAAATTAAATTACTGAGATTAATGGTTCAAGATGGGTAAAAATTCAAATAATTTCTTCTCATATAGGGAAGTTTTGTGAGCAAAAAGTGAGAATTGAAATTGACCTGTGCCACTGGCTTTTTCTGTGACCTTATTACTCTCCCTAAGAAGTTAAGGAATATATTTTTAAATCATGCAAATTTGTACTGCCTTTGACATTCCAGTCACCTTAGTGGCCAAGAATTTAGATAATAAATGATGGAAAAGGAAATTGCCCTCAATTTTGTTCAAATCTAAAGATCATGATGTATATTTTTTTCCTTTGCCATCCAGTGAAGAGTCCCCTGCTGTGTCTTATCTTCTAATGTTCTATCACATACCTGCTTTGAATCTACGCATAGTGAATGTTGTATTTACTCTTTCAAAGTATCTTGTAACTGCATGATCAGAATATAGGAAGACTTCAGTCGTTGGTCTATACCTTCATTCCTTAGACATTATACAGTGCCTAATACATGCCAGGCATGGCACTGGACTTTGAAAATATAAAGATGAAGATACAGTCTCTATCCCCAAGGAACTTAAAGTCTGTCTGGGAAGATAGATGGATAGATTACTAATGATGACAGAATGTGATGAATACATTAATGAAAACATGGACAAAGTGCTTTGGAGGCTGAGAGGCGGTAGTGAATAATATATTCCTTAAAAGTTCAGGATTAATCAAAGTTATTTCTGTCACCTTTGGACTAAACTGAAATGGCAGTTGTAAAGTGGATGAATTGTGAACACACACACACACATACACACACACACACATATACTCACCTGTAAGAGTACAATTTCAGATTTCAACGTCAAGTTGTATCATGTACCTATTTCACAGCTGAGGCAATGGAGACATGCACGTCTCTGGAGTCTCAGTCAGTTTCGGGGCTGTCAGGGCTGACCCTGGAATAGTCTGATACATTTATTGGTTTTCTCTGCCTTGTTTGCTAGAGAATATTGTGCAACAGTGGACCTTTGTGATTTCCAAGTATTCAGAAGAATGCTATTTGACCACTGAACAAATTCTTCTTGATTGCTTTGGATTAAGAATTGCTACCCTGCTGAACTTAAGCCAAAGCAGCATTCAGGAAGCAAGGTATTTTATTGGAATGAAACATAAATCAAAGCCGGAAATGGGGGCTGCTTGGGCTCCCCATGCTGGTGCCCGCTTGAGTCTGTGAATTCCATCGCCAAATCTCTGCTTCCAGACCTTGGGAACACGGCTTCACGGATCTGCCTTTTCCAAACTCACACTTCCCATTGCTCTCATTCTGTGGCTTCTAGGCCTGTTTCAAGAATGCAATGCAAAATTATAATTTCATGGAATATTGTGCATTTTTTTCTAGTGGAAGGCCACTTAAATTATCAAATTTCATTGATTACCAAGCCACATAGATGACTGACCAATGGTTACAATTTGAATGGTCCATGAAAGGAAAAATAAATGGAATGATTCCAAAGTAAATATGGGCCCTTTCATGGCTCTTGTTAGGGTTTTTCCTCTTGGGATAGAGATGCAAAGAACTGAATGATGACTGAGGAATAAGAATCACTATTACCTTTGTGCTGTGTCTCTGATGAACACGCCCCCCACCCCCAAGAGATGACAATAGTCAATAGGCCTACTCACTGTGGGATCTTAGTTAAGCTATTTTAGATTCTTCCTAGCTTTGGTAACCCATCTATAAAAATAAAATCAGAAAACTGTATTGAATATTTGAAACACTCAAATAAAAGATGATATAAGAGTAGAGAAAACCCTATTTTTGTTTCATTGAAATAAAACATTGCTATGAACTGAATGTTGGTGTCCTCCTAAAATTCACACTTTAAAGCCCTAATGTGACAGTGTTTCGAGGTGGAGCCTCTAGGAGCTGACTAGACCTCCATGATATGATTAGCGTCCTTATAAGAAGAGGAAGAAAGCTAGCCCTCTCTCTCTCCACCATTTGAGGATACAAGGAGAAGACTGCCACCTGCAAACCAAGAAGAGGGCCCTCACCACACACCAGATCTGCTGGTACCTTGAACCTGGACTTCCCAGCCTCCAGAGCTGTGAGAAATAAAAGTTTGTTGTTTAAGCCACCTAGTCTATGGTGATTTGTTACAGCAGCCTAAACCAAGATAAACATTATTTAGAAAACAATTAAAGTGAGACGTTATGTCAAGAGATTCTCAAACTTGTAAAATTAGAAACTCTTTGTTTTAGCTCTGTGACATCTTTACATTTCTCTCTTTTCAAAAAAAATTGAAAAAATATATAAAATTTATATATTGTGCATTTTTAATAATAAAAGTGATACATGCTCCCAGTAGAATTCGAAACAGTACAGAAATTGAAAAAGCATGAATTGTTACTACAACAACCGCTGCTACAATAAAATCCATATCCATTGGATACATTCCTAGAAGTGGAAATAATGGATCAAAGAGTATGTACATTCAAAATTTTGATAGATATTTGTCAAATATTCTCCAAAATCTATGCCTCAACCAGCAATATTTGTTTCCATGCACCTCCCCACATTGGGTATTATCAAGCTTTAAAATCTTACCAATTTTGTGGTTCTGAAGAACCTAGGGGCAGGACAGGAATAAAGACGCAGATGTAGAGAATGGACTTGAGGATACAGGGAGGGGGAAGGGTAAGCTGGGACGAATTGAGAGAGTGGCATGGACACATATACACTACCAAACGTAAAATAGATAGCTAGTGGGAAGCAGCCGCATAGCACAGGGAGATCAGCTCGGTGCTTTGTGACCACCTAGAGGGGTGGGATAGGGAGGGTGGGAGGGAGACCCAAGAGGGAGGAGAAATAGGGATAAATATATATGTATAGTTGATTCACTTTGTTATACAGCAGAAACTAGCACACCATTGTAAAGCAATTATACTCCAATAAAGATGTTTAAAAATATTTTTTACCAATTTTAGAGGTTTAAAAATATAGTATGTGGGGCTTCCCTGGTGGCGCAGTGGTTGAGAGTCCGCCTGCCAATGCAGGGGACATGGGTTCGTGCCCCGGTCTGGGAGAATCCCACATGCCGCGGAGCAGCTGGGCCCGTGAGCCATGGCCGCTGAGCCTGCGCGTCCGGAGCCTGTGCTCCGCGACGGGAGAGGCCACAACAGTGAGAGGCCCGCGTTCCGGAAAAAAAAAAAAGAAGTGGCCCTTATAATTGTGAGCGGTTACAGTTCAGAGAGGCCACACGAGATTCGACTTAAGCTCAAGGAAAGGTGATTTTAATCTCTCAGGTCAGCCTAGTATAGCACAGATTTGCTCTGGAATAATATTTTCATAATTATGGACATTTTCATTTTTTCCTAAGGGTCTAAAAATGTTAACCTGCCCCCAGGAGGTTGCTTTCAAAGGTGAGTATGAGGAGAGGGGAGTGAAAGGAGGAGGAAGCTATAACTAGCTCTCTCTCCCTCTTTGATCCAAAACAGGTGAAAGGATGGCAAAATGCCAGGCACATGCTTCCCCTTTGGCTGGCCCCCACCCAAGGCCTGGGGCTCCTCATCGGAGGGCCACTGTGAAGCCCTTCTTCTTCTGCCTGCAGCGGTGACCTGCTAGGTGGTTAATAACCAGAGCGGCGTGTGCACCAGCTGGCCAGAAAGGACACCAGCTCTGGTGCCGTGAACCACACCCTGGAGGCCCAGACCTGGGTGCTTGGAGGGACAGGAGCCATGGTGGGAAGGTGGCTCAAGAAAACAGCTAACGACCCACCCAAGTGGACTTATTTCGTATTTTAACAACTGCTGTGGGTACACCAGAGCATACTGGCTGAACGTCAGCCCTGTTTACCTATACCTCTGCTCGGAAGCAACACTTCGCTAATGACACGTTTTCCACTTTCCTGACTCTAGCCGTGTGGGATGATTCGGGTCGGAGCAACTACAGAATCACTGGTGTAAGTAATAGGACAATGACCATCTGTGTCTTGCTTAGGAATAAAAAAGGGGCACCACCACGTCTTTACATACCAGAGTGTTCAGTGCTTTTATTTCATGATTATCATCTTATTTTATCCTCAGAACAGCCCTGTTGGATAAATATGATCACCCTTATATTATAGATGAACATTTAGATCATAGATGGTCAGATTACTAAGAAAGTCACACAACTAAGAATTGATAGAGTTAAATGTACAAGTAGGTCTGTCTTGCTCCCACAAAGGGGCTCTTTCTACTGTACCAGACAACACAGTGGTTGAAAGCACAGGCTCTGGAACCCCACTGCCTGGATTTGAGCCCCATCTCTGTCACTTAGCTTAGCTAAGTTCCTCAGCATCTGTGTGTCTCAGTCTCCTTACCTGCAGCACGAAAATAATGGCATTTTTCTCAGTTTTGTTGGCGGGTGAAATGGGCCATAGTCTTTGGAAGAGTCCTGGCACATATTAATCCCCCAATAAATGTTAGGCTTCTTGCGCTTGCATCCCTCAAGACTGCCACCAAAGTCCAGCCTACTCATGGTCCAGATCTTTCTAGGTCAATGGATCTGAAATCTACTTTTTCTTTTTTCCCGGTATGCGGGCCTCTCACTGCTGTGGCCTCTCCCGTTGCGGAGCACAGGCTCCGGACGCGCAGGCTCAGCGGCCATGGCTCACGGGCCCAGCCGCTCCGCGGCACGTGGGATCTTCCCGGACCGGGGCACAAACCCGTGTGCCCCGCATCGGCAGGCGGATTCTCAACCCCTGCGCCACCAGGGAAGCCCTGAAATCTACTTCTTAATTTCACCTAGTTTCTACACCCAGGCCAAACACTGGGCCCCTAAGAAAATAACTCCTTCAGGCTGCCTTTCATCCCGAAATACATACTTTCAGAGGTAATATTAGGCACTTCTGCTAACTGCTGACTCTTAGTTGTACTTTAATTTCACTGAATTGACTTACTTCTTTAGTTGATGAAGTCACTCATGCTAAAGAGGGGAGAGAACCACCGGGGCAGTGGAGTTAGTTAGGAGTACGGGGGCCTAGGGAGCAGGCTGACTTGGGTAGGGCCCTGGCTTATGAGATTTTTTTAGAACTGAACAGTTTCATAGGTTTTATTATTATTCACGTATGGTGAGGTCAACAGATCCAGAAACGAAAACCATTGAAAAGATAGTTTGTCGCTCACAGCTCCCACGAGGGGTCACACGGGGAAACCTCGGGGTGGGCAGGAGAAGGAGGGAGAAGGGGAACAGCTGTGGGCAAGAGCCTCATAGGGGTTCCTGCAGGAAGGAACGAGCAGGGCAGCGCGTGCCAGGTAGGATCGGGCAGCCTGAATAATTTCAGTGGGCTCTGGGACACAGGGGCTGTCCCTAGTTGTCTGGTGCCTGGCTCTGGCGTGATGAGGCCAGGTGGATAGTAGCCCAGAGTGTGAGGACCAGTTAAAGGAGGTGTTCGGATGTAGATTCTGGATCGGTTGGTTTGTATTTGAAATGTGCACTTGTGGGCAAGTTGTTGACCATCTCTAGGAATTGGCTGTCCCTGGGAGAGTCAGTCCTTCCAGAGTCAGCAAGGACCCAGATGTCAAAGCGTCAGAACACAGAAAACAAGAGACATGGTTACTATACCGAAGTGTGGGGCAGGAGACACCTGCGTTCGAGAGAGGGGAGAATTCAGAGAGTGAAGAAGACGAGCCAGCCCCCCTAGAAGCACCTGGGCAGGCACTGGCATCCTGCCGCGTCCCTCTCCCCTCCTGCGTTACCCCTACCTCCGCACGGGCCTCGAGCACTACTTAGCCAGCCTTTCCTTCTCCCCGCCTGTGTCTTGCTGCCCCTGCCCACCTCTTCCCATCCTCCCCACACACGCCCGGTTGTCAAGGCTCTAGTCTCCCCCTTGGCTGGGCCCCAGAAAGCCTGGCTCCCGAATCCTTGCTTCTCCAGAAGGCAGAGACTCTGTCTGCCACACTTCAATCCTTTCAATTAGAGTATACAAACAGGCCTTTTTACTGAATAGCCATGGGCAGCAAAGACACACACAGACTCACAATGCGGCACATTCATCAGTAAAATGTGAACTTCTGGGTCTGGGCTTACATTTCAATGCGCTTTGTCAAACAGTGATCTGTGCCCTCCCGGAGGGGCAGGGCCAGGGCAGAGCTCTGAAGCTGGCCAGGCTCAGCGTTTGGGCAAGTAGCCTAAATGCCTTCTGGGGGTGGTGGGTCCCCCGAGTCATCTTGGTGCTGTACCAGTTGGGCAGAAGAGTCAACGACACCAAGGAGACCCCCCCCGCCCAGACGTGCCCTTGGTATGCCTCACTTTGTGGTACTGGTAGACTCAGTGTGGATCGTTTGCAAGTTAACTGGGAGAAGGACAGGAGTTTAGGGTCAGGATGGCAAGAAGTTTCCGTGTGTTCTGGGGCTGTCCCGAGGTCTGTCTGCTAAAAGCCAGTTTAACATGGATGAGAAAAAGGCAGCCATGCTTCCTTCCTTCTGGTTGACACTTTGTAAACCGACATAAAGCCCTAGATCTAAAACCACCAGTTTTCCTACCCTATGGTAACATTCTCAAGTTCTGTCTTAGGACTGGGAAGGTTTCCGTGAAGTTCCCTCAGCTAGAAACTTTACTGCTAGTAAATTAAAGTGCATAGACGTGAGACAAACATGAATATAATTACATAACTGTTTTCTCATCGAGAAACCCTCCCATGTGAGATATTTCAAACCACTTTGGACAAGGCAACATTTCCTTCTATAATTTAAAAAAAAGACCTGACACAAAAAGATCAAAGAAATTGTATAAGAATTGCCCTTTTAAACTCTGATTTTTTTTTTTTTTTGGTTTGTATCTCAGTATTGCTGTATACAATATTGATATAAGGTTTTACAATAAAACATGCGTTTAAACACTTCTGCCGTAAATAAGCCCAGATTATCAGCAGTTATTACAAAATCTGGAGTGTGCGGAAAAGATTCCTTTGCCTCCCATTTTTCTCAGAGTGTTTGTAAAACATGAAGTCCAAATGCCCGAGCTTTTCCCAGCATCTCTACACAGTTTCTGCTTCTCCTGATCACGTCTTTCAATCTCCCACTTCATTCTGTCCACCTAGAAAGACCCCCAGCCTTTCATCTGCTAACCTCTTACCCACCCCCATGGTCAAGCCCGACTTCTTTTCTGGCCGCAGTTCCTTTCTTCCAATGCAGAACGAACGCTGCTGATGGTATTGCCTCGGCAATTAGCCCAGGATGACCACGAAACTGTTCACCCATTGCTCTCTTGCAAACTGTCACTTAAACACTTTAATGCTGTTTAGTATTTCCCTGAGTTACATCTTATCTTCCCACGTGGACTGTAAGTTCCCGACGGGTCAGCACTTCTAGTTCTTGTATCCCTGAGAGAGCCCAGCAGAATGGTCCTAGGAGGTAACTTCACTGCTGTGAGGTCTTATTTTTGCCATTTAATCCCTTACTGCCTGTGTTCTGTGAGCCCACTTAAACGTTTATGAACTGCCATGTGCTTTACATCTTTCTGGTAATCTGAAACTTTTAGTTCTGTTTGTTTTGGAACCTGGAACACATATAAACTGTTCTGTGAAGAACTTTCTTTAAAATGGGAAGATTAGAAGATTTGAGTAAATAAGTTCTTTCCCATCAATGACTTTTGAAGATTTATAGACCAATATAAGTTAGAGCTTAGTCAATGTTACTTCTTAAAAATGTCTAACTTATATTTCCGGATTCTGTCCTAATCAAGCTTTCTCATGCAGTAAGACAAGCCAAAACATTTCCAGAGCCCTGATTAAATGAAGGCAAGCGAGATGCTTTTGAGCTGGTGAGGCTGAATTACCCCTATTCACTTCACCTCCAGAAATATTAGAGGGTTCGGCTAACGGCACTGACTTGAAACATACCAGGGAGACCCAATCTATGAAATGGTAAGAAAGATTTTTGTTTTATTGCCAGACTTGAAACCAGGTCTGAGTGGTACTTAACATTTCAATTACATGAGCAAAGGGGCTTCTTTACACTTGAGGAGGGGAACTCACATCTCCAAGTTGGAATAGGTTCAACAAAGGGGGTCTATGAGCCATATGTTGGCGGCCTCTACTCATCCTGAAACAAGAGTGCCTGCTTCAGCGGCTTAAAACACAAAACAAAACAAACAATCAAGCATACATCCCCAGAGCTGGCTCTCACGCTTGGGGACAGAGCCACTCTGAGTGTTCTCTGTTACTCCTCTTTTCCTCCAGAGATGCACCAGTCCTGCAGCGTCAGAGGCACAAGCATCTGCCCCAGCACAAAAGTGCCAACTAAAATTGCAGGAGTCGCCTGTAAGGGTGCTGAGAACTCTAAGTCATTTAGTCCCTAATCTGGTGGTAGCCCCATCCCAGAAGAACCAGAGGCAGCATCTGTGCTGGGTTTTGAGAAGGCTTGGGGTGTCTCAGCAGCCCGCAGTCAAGCTTCAAATACCACCATTACAGAGGCGGCCCTTCAGGTTAGACCACCACCTCCTATTAAAATGCAACATAAACACAAACACACATGCACACGTGAGCATACACAACCCTGGGACCAGGGGAAATGAAGGCAAATACCCCAGGCCTTACCCTCACAGGGTGTGACCCTCACGGGGCCTGCCCTGGAGCCTGAGTCACTAAGAATCTCTCCATAAGGCATGTGTCTCGGTCAACACAGTCTGCTGTAACAAAATATCACACACTGGGTGGCCTAAACAACAGACATTTATTCTCACAGTTGTGGAGTCTGAGAAGTCCAAGATCAAGGTGCCAGGGAGAGGCCGCCTCCTGCCTTGCAGACAGCCATCTTCCCACTGTGTCCTCACATGGCAGAGAGAGAGAGCGCCCTGGTGTCCCTTCCTCTTCTTATAAGGGCATTAATCCCATAATGGGGGCCCCACTCTCATGACTTCATCCAAACCTAAGTATAGGCAGACCTCAGAAATATTGAAGGTTCAGTTCCAGACCACTGTGATAAAGTTAATATTACAATACAGCAGGTCGCGTGAATTTTTTCATTTCCCAGGGCATATAAAAGTTATGTTACACGATACGATTCTCTTAAGTGTGTAATAATTATGTCTAAAAAACCCACTGTGCATACCTTAATTAAAGAATACTTTATTGCTAAAAATAGCGAACCCTCATCTGAGCCTTCAGCGAGTCACAGTAGTAACATCAAAGATCACTGACTGCAGATCACCATATCAAAAATAATAATCATGAAAAAGTTTGGAATACCGTGAGAATTGCCATAATGTGACACAGAGACATGAAGTGAGCAAATGTGGTTGGAAAAATGGCACTGATAGACTTGCTCGACGCTGGGTTGCCACAAACCTTCCATTTGTAAAAACGCAATGTCTGCGATACAGTGAAGCACAAGAAAACAAGGTATGTCTGTACCTCCCAAAGCCCCCACCTCCAAATGCTTCCACGTTCAGGGGTAGGACTTCAATGTATAAATTTCAGGGGACACAAACACACAGTCCATAACAGCATGAGAACTAAGAAACATGACAAGAATGTGTCAGTTCATGGTACACCATGTAGCTGAAAGGTCACAAGGCGAAATCAGACCTGGAAAAGCCAAATCAGAAAGAAGCTGCAGTTAGGGTAGGGGAGCAAAATCAGTGAGAAGAGATTGGAAATCACTTTTTTTGTGAGGCCAAAAAAAGGCAACACTACATTCCGATTGAGGTCTGTTAATGACAGAGCACAAGAATGGATCTCCATGCCTCCGGGCCTCCCGAAATCAGGAATCTCCTTCTCGCTCCAGGACCAACCCTATTAGGCTCCCATTCCAGGAAGTCATGACTCATTTTTATTGTAGACTCCTACCTTGAGATGTCCTTCTTTACCTGAGTTTGTCTGAGTCAAGATTGACTGGAACGGCCACTGAGATCAAGTACCATCTCAAAGGCTGAGTGAGCTGACAGCCAATCCGTGTGGAAAGACGGCTGTTATGGGTTGAATTGTGTCCCAAAAAAAGGTATGTTGGAGTCCTAGCCCTGGGTACCTAAGAATCTGAACTCTTCTGGAAATAGGGTCTTGGCAGATGTAATCAAAATGTAAGTTAAGATGAGGCCATATACTGGAGTAGGGTGGGCTTTCCATTCAATGTGATAAGAAGAGAAGAAAAGAGACACAAATACAGACACCCACGCAGGACGCCATATGAAGATGGGGACAGGGGCTGGAGTTCTGCAGCCAAGGGAGTCCAAGGACTGCAGGCAAAACCAGAGGCTGAGAGGAGGGGATGGAACAGATTCTTCAGGCTCTCCTTCAGAGAGCATGGCCCTGCTGACGCCTTGGTGTCAGACTTCTAGCCTGAAAGAATAAATTTCTGTTGTTCTAAGCCTCCCAGGTTTTGTAATTTGTTACAGCTGTCCTAGGAAGTTAACACAGGCGCTCCTAAGGAGTTCAGAAAAGTCCCAGAATGCTGAGTTTTGAACAAAAAGGGCAGGTGTGAACAGATGCTAGAGCAGGAGACTTTGCATGGAGGGGCATTATAAAGATGCTGCCTTCCTGCCTGGGGTGAGGCAAAGAAAAGAAGAGGTAGAGGATGCAAAGCAGGGCCCACGTTGCAGCCGCTCACCCCCTAAGCACTCACGGAGAACACCAGAATGGCCAGTAAGTAAATGCTGGCTGCAAGCAAAGAGGGGGAAGGAGGAGGAGGAAGAGGAGGAGGAGAAGAAAAGAATAAGCGGATGGAGATGAAGAGGGGAAGGGGGAGGGGGAGGGGGGGATGAGGACCCGTGCCATGTGAGGTAGCGTACGCACAGGTGTCTGGGATTAGAACTTGGATATCTTTGGGGAGCCATTCAGCCTACCACTGGGTCTTTAAGTCAGTGCACGTTTACACAGATACATAAATATATCTTTCTCTACTACAGCTCAGAAAAGAATTGAATTCAATCGAATTGCCTTTCAGTTGGAGAGATCATAAAATAGAACTTTCCGCATTTATTCCGCTCTTCTTCCTTTCACCACCTATACAAATCCCCGGAAGAAGAAACAATCACCTGATAACCTCAGTGATAAGACAACCTCAATCATCGACTTTAACAAATGTTTTCTGAGCCAGCATCATGGCCTAGCCAATCCACCTTGCTTCATTTTTCACACAGGGGTCAGCAGAATGCTGTAATCAGCATAACACTCAGTATTGCCTTAAACTGGCAGTTTGCACTACAGTGTTGGGTCACAAAACAAAGGGTCAATTCAGAGGAGAAACAAAGGAGTAGCATTGGTTGTTGGACTTTCACGTAGGCAAAACAACCATTTGATTGATGGACTCTTTCATTTTTCATAGTTATTTTAGCACCTTATAACTGCAAGCTAAGTGTGCCATTTATGTAACGGTACAGTGGTCTACTTACAGGATTAGCAAATGTTTTAATTCATCTATGAAATCAACATTAACCACTCCCAACATTTATACTTGCCTGCGGTGCACCCAGCCTTCACGAACCCACTCACCACCTCCATTTTTCCCTTTAACTCAAAGTAGAGCTCTTCATTCAATTGGGTCACTAATTTTTTAATTTTTTACTCAACAAATATTCTCTGAATGTCTATTATGTGCCCGGCTCTGAGCTGGGTCCAAAGACAGAAAAATGTGGCAGACAACATTTTTTAGCAAGAGATTTGAACAGTCTCCTTTTGGGAAGGCTTTCCCAAGTTCAGGAAGGAGTCATTGGCATGGCTTGTTCTCAGTGTTCTTAGTTAGGCCAATATAAGGTTGGTAGGCACCATTCATCCTGGGAGAAGCAGTACTAGATCTTACTATGGTTTGATCAAATGCACCTCACAGTTTGCAAATGGATAAATTTGCAAAAGTGTCCCAGGTGTCTGCAGGGTAGGAAATGCAGCAATACGACCTCTGAAGTTCTGGTCCCATGAACTAGTTCTTGTTGTAGTATTTTGAAGCTTGGAAAAGGTACAGCTCTGAGATAAAAAGAAGGAAATTCTAGCTACACAGCCTGAGAAGAAAGCCCAAAGAACCAACCAGAAATAAGATTCCTCATAAAGACATATGAAGAGCTATCAGGGGACAGAAATTCAGTCAGGACTTTCAATCTGCCATCTTAACATGACCCCAATGGTTTGGGTCCAATTCATGGAGTCAAATGTCCCAGAGGAGTTCACTCAACACAGTGATATTCAAAGGGCAATCAAGTTACTATATTAATATTGCACACATATTGCACACATATATATGTGACAATTCTGTATTTCATTACCCCTCCCCTTTTGTTTTTAAAAAACGTTGGTTGACCATTAAGATGATAAAAAAATTGGGGGGGTGCTTTAATATTAAAGGGGTTTTAATATTCAGCTACCACCCATTGCTCTTGTCATATATGACAAAACAGGACATATAAAAGAATGGCCCTACAATTCGAAGAAGCCCGTGACTTGCTTTGGTTGTCTTTCAGATAAACAAAATATGAGATAAAGCTTTCTGGAAACAGTTTCATTGATTATTTCATGATATTATTAAAGTAGTGTATGTAGAGCTCTGTGCTAAGATTGGAGAGTCCTGGTCTCCCAGATCTCTTATTGACCAGCTGTTCTATTTTGGGCCCTTGCCTTAATTTATTTCTTCCTCCTCTCCAAAATAAAGAGTTTGAACTACATGATTTCTCACAAGTTCACAGATTTTGCGGTTCTCTTCACTGCCAAGAAAATAGCTTTTTTGAGGTTCCATCTTATGGAGAAGTGATCTAATAGGTTGGAAGGCTCAAGTCCGTTGGCAGGAGACGAGCTCTAAGGCTTCAAACGGGACACCCCCCAGGGATGAATGAGGAGTTTGGATTGATAACCCAGGCTCAACTCCAGCACCAAGTGGATGAGGAAAGGACGGTGGAGGGGACAGGGATGGCAGAGGATGCAAACCCCTCCAGACACAGCCCTTTCAGCACAGAGATTGGGCTTTGGGATCATTTGGCTGAGCATGTGAGTGTAAACTTTAAAAAACAAAATAGTGCTATCAAGACCTGGCAGATCTAGCTAGCTGAGAAAGGGCATCCTTAAAGCACTAGACATGGACACATTGGACTATACAGGTCCATTTTCAACTGTGACAACACAGTAGGGCTGAAAATGAATCATGGTAACCAAAGAGTGGGACCTATAAGCAGACTAAACAGATTTTCCAGTTCCTTACCTACTGACCCTTTGAACTGAACAAGCTCCAGGATGCTTAAGTAATTGTGGGAGTGGGGGTAGGTGAGATCAAGAGCAAGAAATGTGAACTTCCTGCTACATGAAGGAAATGGTGGGAAGTTAAAGCTGTGACTACATTTGTACCTCAAGACTGAGATGTGGGGAATGCACCTCTGACTGTGAATATCCAAAGCTGAATGACATACACGGACAATTATCAGGATGACCGCTGGTGCTCTAGAATGTTTTCGGGCCAGGAAAGAGAGTGCCCTGTGTAAGGAAGGAAAGGCCTGCAGGGACCCGGCAGGGGAGATGAGGCTGGAGACAGCAGGGCCACAGCAGGAGCACCTTCTATGTTCTAGATTGGTAGGATCCTCCCTTTCTTGCCATAAAGAGGGCATGAAAGTGCTGTTGGGCCAGAGCTATGGATTATAACTAGTATCCTTTAACGCAACTAGTCTCTTGTGAGTAATTTGCACTTCTGGAGATCTCCAGATAGATTGATATTGATCTCAAAGTCTCCATACTAGAAAAGTCACCCAAAGGCATTTCCTTTTGATCCTCAATTTACTAAAGAGCTGTCATGTCAAATTTCTTTGGTATAAAAGTACAGCAACACAATTGGTTAAAGGTCAGCTAAAGTCAACTCTTTTAAAATGGAGACCAAAATTTCACACTAAATATAAAACCGTTTGATGGAAACTTAATCTTGAATAATAAAAAAGTTTTATAAAGTTTATAAAGTTTTATAAGTTTTATAAAACTTATAAAAGATAAATTTATATTAAACTTAACGAAATTTAGGCTAAATTGCAATTATGCCTTAAGTTTTAAAGAAAGATAAATTGTGTAAGGTTTTTCTTGAGGGTGAAATTATTATTTTTCAAACAAAATGCATGATGAACATAGTTCACTTGATATTTACATTTGGCTTTTTCAGTATGGCCATAAAGAAAGTAATTTAAAAAGGTATCTTGGGCTTCCCTGGTGGCACAATGGTTGAGAATCCGCCTGCCGATGCAGGGGACGCGGGTTCGCGCCCCGGTCCGGGAAGATCTCACATGCCGCGGAGTGGCTGGGCCCGTGAGCCATGGCCGCTGCGCCTGCGCGTCCGGAGCCTGTGCCCCGCAACGGGAGAGGCCACAGCAGTGAGAGGCCCGCGTACCACAGAATTTAAAAAAAAAAAAAAGAAAAGAAACGCTAGGGTATATTTTTAGGCCCTGGGTACATCATGTGCAGTTATTCATGGTTGGGACATAGTCTACCTTGATCCTTTGGTGGAGACTATTCATGTGCGTAAATCATTTAAAGCAAGCAGGTATGCAGAAGGAGAAAAGACAAAAAAGGAACAGAAATACCAACTTCCTTAATTAGTTTCTAATGTGTGTAGTTTTATTTATACCTATGACCAAAGTCTATCCTATTTTCTGTTCTGTGAGCTTTGGATTTATTACTGTAATAATCAGGCAAAATGTTTTTTCTACGTTGATGACAAAACTAATATTATTCCTAACAAAGTAGTGAGTGTACTGTATCCGAGGGTACTGGTAACCACTGAATTACCATCCAGTCATAAATAACTAGAAAACTGGATGAAATACAGAAAACAGCTATCTTCAGACATTATATAACAATCCATGCAGTACTGCTCTTCCTGAGAAAAGAAATACAAATGAGGAGGGCCCTACCATTGACAAGTCTTTCTGAACTTCAGTGCAAGGGGGTAAAATGCAGACGGACCCCAGCTCTCTTGCTGAGTTGAGGAGACAAAGATATGAAATTGGGGAGTCCAAGGCAACTCTGTGGGGCAGAATATATGAGAAGAGGCAGCCATGGAGAGAAAGAACTCCAGAAATCTGCATAGGGATCCTCTGGAGTCTTTAACTGAATACCAGTCTGGGGTGAAACCCCACAAGGCCAGGCAAAAACAACTTCCAGGGAAAGAACTATCACCAGAGAAGTGTACAGAGACAACTCCCAGAGTTCATACCAGGGTTGGTAATATTTCAGGTTCTCATGAGGCAAAGTAGAGAAACTTCACTGAATACACAGGACATTTAGTAACTATTCTGGGAGGGCCATGCTCTAGAAATAGATCTAAAGTAAAGGCTAATTTAGCCCTACACCAAAGGAGTTGAAAAATAAAACACAAAGGGATTAAACCAGACTGCAAGTAACTTCTAATTGCCTGCTGTAAGAAAAATCCAACACTCTTTAAAGGAATTTAAGAAAATCCGACCATTAACAATGTAAAATTCATGATGCCTAGTGCTTAGTCAAAAATTACCAGGCATGAAAAAGAGAAGGAAAATATAATTCATAACCAAGAAAAACAATTAATCTATAGAAAAAAACCCAGAAATGACAGAAATGGAATTAGCAGTCAAGGATTTTTAAACTGCTCATACAAATATTATAATTATGGTCAGGATATATGGAAAACATGCACATGATGATGTGAGAAATAGAAGATATGAAAAAGACACAAATGGAAATTCTAGAAATGAAAAACGTTACATCTGAAATGAAAAAATATACTGGTTGGAAAACCAGTATAAAAAAATATGAAACACAGAAGGAAAATTTAGTAAACTTGAGCATAGCAATGGAAATGATCTAAAATAAAGAAAAAGAAATGGAAAATATATTATTTTAAAAACCCAATTTTTACTCTTTTAAAATATTTTTAGAAATAAGTCTTCAAAATAAAATAATGGCAATATATTATCAGGAATCAGGATGCTTGAGTTGTGGGGTAAATCAGCCCTAGAGTGAAGGTGACCATGGACCCACCATAACAAGCTCACAAGAAAGTCTTGATAAAATTGATCCCAAATAACCTAACTGCTTGCCAAGAGGAAAGCCAATGCTCATTAAAAGAATACAGCAGGGACATGGAATGGAATGGAGAGAGGGGAAATGTCTTATACATTCATTGGAGTAGTGATTACACAGGTGTACACATTTGTCAAAACGCATCAAACTCTACACTTAAAATAGATGGGTGCATTTTATTTCATGTACATTATACCCCCAATGAGTTTAGGGAGAAAAGCAAAGAAATGGTTATATTTAAATCTTCTTTCAAATGTGTGTTAAGGGGAGGTGGAATTTTTTTACAGCAGGTCTAGGCTGGTCAAAGCATTTAAAAATCCTATGCAATACTGTCTGGACTAAAGACCCACTGTTTTATTCTTGGAAAGTCTCCCTATTCTGAGCATAAATATTATTCAGTGCTCCAAGAAACATCAAAGTACGTTCAAAATAAGTGTTATCTGTTTTTTAAAAACGTCATCATCTCTATCAGTCTCAGAGTGAAATGCTTTACAAGTTTTAAAAGGTAAATTTAAATAGCAAGTCTTTTCAAAGTAAGGGAGAGGAGCTACCTAGGTGTTTTTGAACTTCGTGCCTTAGTAGTGTCGGTGTCCTTGACTGCAGTCATTTAGGGATAAAAAATACAAAAATATCAGTGTGTTACTAAAATAAATGTGGGGCACTGCCCAGCTCTCCCTTTCAGACCGAGGTACTCAATCCTCCAGCAGCTGGGAGTGGTGACCTCCAGTGGCTTCTGGAATTGCCCTATGCTGAAGGGACTGCCTTGTCCAAGCTTATACCTCCTCCTCAAGGGCAGCCCATGTCCAGTGAGAGGTCAATGCTAGGGTTCAAAGATCAGGCCCTTTTTTTGTCTTATCTCAAGTCAGTACAACTCTGCAGGGAGATCTTAGCTCTAGAGCTCCCTCTGTGACCGTGTGAGGTCTCTGTTTCAGCCCCACTCTGGTTCAATTTCTCCCTCTCCCAACCCAGCTTCCCTTACCCCTCCCAGATGTTTTCTTGAGGGAAAACTGCTATAAATCTCCTGTGCACATGAGATCCATCTTCCAGGCTGTTTCCCAGGGAACATGACCTATGACAATCAGTAAATGTGAAGGGACTCACCTGTGTCTGGTGTGATATTTCTACGCCCAAGTGAAAAATAAATATCCACAATCACTAGCTTTCTTGATAACCATAATTAACCAGCTGTAAAATATAATGAAAAAATCCCAATCACAATAACAAAAAATACACAGAGAAAATATCTAGGAATAACCATAACAAGACAAGCGTAGGATATACATTAATAAAACACTACTAACAGTCATTCTAAAAGATGTGAGCAAAGGGGTGAAGGTATACTGTTCTTAAGAAAACTCAGTCCTGATAAAGAGAGTGATGCTCCGTAAATCTATTCAACAGAGTCCAAATTTAAAATTTGATAAAAATAATCCATAGTTCATGTAGGAGAATAAACATAGAAAAATGGGGCAGGGGAATTTAAAGGACAGGAATAGGCGAACCGGAGAGAGGGTGAGCTTTATGCTGTCAAATATTACAATGTAAAGCTGCACTCACGTCCACCAGGATTCTTTCTCCTTCCAGAGGCTGATTCCCTCTGTCGTGCTTCTCTACCTCCCCTCTTTCCTACTGTATACCAATTGCCTGTTTATTTTGTCTCTCCCATTCTGCTGTAATCACTCAAGAGAACAATCTATGCTTTTCAAGATATGTCTTTAGCACCCAGCCCAGTGCCTGCACAAAGTGATGAATGAGTGAATGAATGACCAATTAAAGGGACAAAAAAGCAAGCACAAAACTGGCTACAGTGACGCTTAGTTCATTCCTTCTGAGATATCTAGGAGTCACTGTCATTACAATCTAAGCTGATGCTAATGCCATCAAGTAGTAAACACTTATTTCCTGCGGATATGCCCCATTTCTTCTGTGTCTAAATTTACATTTAAGATGATGCATACACATATTGTGCAGCACAGGGAATATAGCCAATATTTTATAATAACTATAGAGTATAATCTATAAAAGTTTTGAATCACTATGTTGTACACCTGAAGCTAATATAATATTGTAAAACAACTATACCTCAATTTAAAATTTAATTAATTAAAAATTTTTTTACTTTAAAAAGAAAAGAACCCTTGCATTTGTAAACATGTCCATGCTTGAACAATTAAACTGCATGTCAGATTATGTTCCTAAGACTGCATGACAATGGAGACTTTTAAAGGTCAATGTCTCAGCCCCCTTTATGAGAAAAGATGCTTTCGATATTGTAGTTGAGAAATAAAAGCCAATGCCATGAGATCTATTTTTCCTTGAGAAAGTCAAGGAAGGGCACTGCATTTACACAAGGACGTGCTGACAATGCCTAACTACATCGAATCTTATCTACACGAGCAGTAAATCCCCTCACCCACCAAGCTGGTAAGAGGGCGGGTTTGCTCCACAACAGCTGCCAGACAAGTTTTTAGCCCTTCCGCTACCTAAGAGGTTTCATTTCAGGATGGAGATGATAACGTGCCCAAATAGTACAATCCAAGTCCCAATGAATTTTAATAACGGCAACTCCCTTTGCAAAGTGGGAGAGAGAATACGCTGTCCTACTGTAAACTTCCTGGAGAGCCACACGGTAATCTGCGTCCGTGTGCCCGTACGGGTTACCAGAGGGCAGGATTCACCCAGGTAATGAAAGGTTAAATCTGGACTTAAAGTTACACACACCTCAAAGCACATTTCATTTTGAGTTGTGTAATACAGCCCCAGTCTACCAACTGATGACTGGGTAGATTTTAAATTTCAGCTTTTATCAGCGTGTAGCTCAGAGTTGCAGAATGCCAGCTGGGCAAATGACTTTATGAAAGCAGAATGAATACACAAGCTCTAATATTCCTAAAAGATGCAGTGAAGTTTTTTTAAGGAAGATAGGTAAATCTGATGAAAAAAAATTTAGTTTAAGCAAATTGTACTTTACAGTGCCCTTGAAAACATAATAAAAAACTCTTCCCAAGTTAGAGGTGTACACATTTGGGTCTTTCACAATCTAGCCTTCACATCCGTACAACTTCAGGGCCTGCACTTCTACCACAGGTGAGCCAGCCTGCAGATTTGATCTGGATGCCATAATGAGGATTCAGTCCATGGTCCTAAAACTTGGAGCTAGACTCCCCAAAGTCTGAATCTTTTAAGGGAAACAGCCTTGTTGGTGTTTATTTGTGTATTTCCTTTGTTACTTTTGGCCCCAATTGTCTCATAAAAGAGCTTGAAGAACATGCATGAAAATATGCATAACATGCATAAAAGACCTTGAAAAACATATATATTGAAGAACATTCATAGAATTTAAACAAGGCTGATGCCTTTTTTATCTTCATAGCAACTCTCTAAGGTAGGTATTGTTATCATAATAACCAGCCCCAAGATTCAAAAAGAACATACTTGAGGCAAAGGGGCTGCTGACTTACCCTAGAGAAGGAAAAGTTAAAAGTTTTCTGATTTCCCTTAGGTTGGAGGAAGATATCTCATGTCCCAGAAATCTCTGAGTCGGAGATGCCTGGAAATAGCTGTTTCTGAGGAAAGCAATAGGCTGAATCAAAAGTAACATACTAATTCTAAATCCTGGCAATTACATGTTGAGAGCTTGCCTAGATATTCTAGGTGCCACCATGCAATAGGCCAGTGGTGTCGCTGACAGCTCAGTGCATATCAGGGAAAAGACACACTCTCAGTGGGCGCCTCTTATAGCCACATTAATCCAACTGAAGTGTGATTCTGGATCACAGCCAGTCTACCCCACTGAGGCAAGGCTCCATGGAACACCAAGCTACCAAAGGCGGACCTGACCAGCTAAGGAGATGAAGGATAGGAGAAGCAGGATAGTTAAAATATCTGTATAGTGAGTTTTCAAGCATCACTGATATTAAAAAGACACATGGAGTCCCAGCATCCCATGGCATCCAGTGGAAACAAAGGCAGTCACGTGACTCAGAGGGCTGAGAGTGATCTGAATGAGGGCTTATTTTGAGCAGAAGCCGTGTGGGCTTCAATGCAATGGTGTTAAATCATGAATATAGAACAATGCTGGCTAACAGAATGTCATTGACCAAAAGACAGTGTTCATACTTCCAGAGTGACAGCAGCAGATATTCATAGTCTGCCTATCTTTCTCAGCCCCTAACAAGACATATGACAAGTTCCAACATAGTCTTGATCTGGAGGAAGGATGTCCAGCCACAGAGACAAGAGTAACACTCATCAAACCAGAAAAAGGCATACCGCAATCAGTATGTCTGAATTGGCTAGCCCAAATGGCAAGTGCCTGAACAGTTCTGAGGACACAGAAATCCTTAAGGGTGAGCTGGACCCTCAAGGGTACATGACTTTAATTGGTAGGGAGGCAAGCATTCCATGGAGAGGAAGCAGCATGTAAGAAGAAAAGAAGGTGTTGGACATTGGGAACATGGAGAAAATCAAACTGTACAACAAAAACTTGACCCCCAAAACAAAAGCTTCACAATTGATGATCAGATCAGTGATTTTCAAACAACTTGAAAATTTCTCTAAGTAGTCATAGCAGAAAGTAATGAGAGAGCCAGTGGAACCCCCTATGCCACCCGACCCTACCGCCACCCCTGCCAAGTATGTTTTAATCAGGAGATTCACCTTTGATCTGTTTTGTGTATTCAGATTCCAAGTAAGATTTTGCTTTAAAAAAAGCTTTAAAACATTAGAAGGACCCTAACAGCAAGAATAAGCAAGATAAGCTACAAAATCATAGTTTTTCAAAAGCCATACTCAAATGAAACTTAATTTCAGAAAAGTGACAAATCCTTTCTGGGAGAGAAGAGATCCATAGTGGCTTTTGTACTTGGCAGGGTGGTGGGAAGAGGAAAAAAATCTTTCATAGATGGGAATCAAGAGAAGCCGGTTGAACTTTGAACAAACATGTAACAGTTACATAGGCTCACTTGATGGACTAGAGTCCTAAGCAGCACCAGCCAAAGAGCCAACTCTTTCTAATAGGCCTTCATCGAGATCATGAAAAAGTCCATCCAAGACTGAAGGCAGGGATGGAGCTTACACTTGATCTTAGCCAAAAGGCCGAGAAGCGATTAGGGATGGAGCTTAAAGAGAGATTCCCGCTGGGGTACACAGGCCTTCTCCAAATACTAGGTAATGGCATGCTGATGGCTGGAAAAAGGGCAAGAAAGTGGAGAGAAATCCCTGCGAGGCACACTAGGCCTTTGCTGAGTACATAGCAACAACCCTGTGAAGTCTGGGATTGGGGTAGGAGGGGAGGGAGGAATCCCTCTAAGACACTCTGGACCTTCACTAAATGGCCGGTGGTGGCCCTCCAATGTCTGATGTGGGACAGAGGGCACAGAGAGATCTCCCAAGGAGTAGAAATCTGGGATGAAATTGGGAGCAAAGAGAACTCTGCAGAGACCAGAAATGTTGGCAACCAGCTTGTAAAGCAGAAAGCCGTCTTGTGTGGTTTGGAAAGTTGGTGGCCAGGCTCTAAAGGTTGAGTCATAGGATGAGTTCTTTGAGCATCACAAATGAGAGTTGCTTTTTTTCTTTTTCTTTCTTTTTTTCTCCAGTGAACCTGAGCAGTAGGAAAGCTCTGAAAATCCTTCCCACCAGGCCCTGAGAACAAGCCACTGAGAAAACATCTTTTCTTCTCCTCTCTTCCATCCTGCAGGATTCAATGCCCCAGCACCCAACAGTGGGACACCAGATTAATCTGAAGAAGAGGGTGGAGCACTGAAGGACAAAGAGAGCTCCATGTGTGGTGAGGTGGGACTCCGGGATTGGGAAGGGATAAAGAGAACTTACTCTGACACTTGTTAAAAACAGCAAGGAAGACTTTATTCAAGACTACTGCAATAAGGGAGAGAGATTAGACTTACCTCTGAATAACAGGCACAAGCAGGAATTCATAGCCAATAGGCAGGGTCTGGGAGTGGATGGAAAATTACTAAGAGGAATAGTTTAGGTATCAAGGGTGGGGCAATTCTCAACAAACTGGCTTAGCAGGATGCTTTGCTAAAACTGGAGAGACTCAGCAAGCCAAGGACAGGACCAAGGACGAGGCCTACTCGAAAAAAGGGTTTAGAGGAGCCTGACTAAAATTTAGTCAAGGGGAGAGCCCCTGTCATGAGTAAAGGGGGTTCAAGGTTTGAGAAGCCATGGGAAAGGAAGGAGGTGTGGAAGGTAAAAGTCAGACAGGGTGACTGGATACACAGGGGTGGCCACATGGGTACCCAGAGAATTGATTACCAGGCCCTCCCAGTGAGAAACTAGGCACTTGGATAGAATCAGGAAATACCCAGAGCAGGACAGAGAATGGAATGTATAATCCAAATTCAAAATAAAGGCCTATTTTACACATTTTTTTCTGTATTCTGTGTGCACTTGACTGGCTAACAGTCACGTAGGGGAGGTTGACTGCCCACTCCCTTCCACATCCGGGAGTAGTGCTGGGCTAGTATTCATACTTTGAACGGTTACTTTCTTTTTCCCATTAATTGCACTTATTAACCTCTTTCTAGACCCCTCTCCTTAAAGATCTCTCAGCTGTTTAGAACTGATAGCTGGAAAGAGAGTTTTAACGAGTGTTTGTGATTCCGAGGAGATAGCTACACACAAAGGAATTTCCAGTCTACACGGTCACTGGCCATCAGACCCAATGTCTCCAGTCCATGGTAGCTGCCTGACCAATATCTAAAGATGGACAGAGATAAGTTGGTACCCTGTGCCTGTGTCATCTCTTCTATTCTGAACTCTGTGATACTTTAACTTGTTCAACCACTAGCAACATTTTCCTGGAAAACTGCTGATGAATCAAAATACAGTGCTTTGTGGAGCCTTTGTTGAGTGCTGATATTAGTGTAGGTGAAGCTGAGATAAACCCTGAGAAGAGCCCTACCCATCTATCAACATAAGAGGCAAGCTGTTGAACACCAAATGGCACCTTGGAACCTTCATGTTCCATCAAGTCATTTAAAGTTTGTCAGTGAAGTAGACTACAGGGTTAAATTAGAAATCTCACAGTTTCCAGATTCATTTAAATGGATTTCTATTTATTAAACATACCTAACTTTAAGGAGTTAATTATTCATTTTGATTAATGAGAAGCAAGCCGGACTAAAACGAGTGCTGTTTGTCTGAATTTAGTGGAGAGATTTTTGGACTGAAGTTTCTGTTTTTATTAAAGCTTATTCCAAGCAATGCAGATAAGGACCTGGTTCAAACGATTCCCCGCAAAAGGCACTTTGCTATTATTGTTGCTAGGGCTAAGCAAAGGGGCGCTAAGGGAATGAAATATCCTCCTTCCCACTGTTCTGTTGTCTTTCAAAACAGCAGAACTGCCAAGATCAGGAGATGAAAAGCCTCCTTGGAGGTGTTCCTCATCCCTCTTTCACTGGCTCAAGCAAAACAAGCACCTAGACTGGGTGCCCAGTACCCAAGGGGTCACCCAGGAGGCGACACAACCAGTACAGCAAAATGGACAGTAGCACAGTGAAGGCACAGAAGCCACGGGCTGCCAGGGGTCAGATCCAGGAACTCAGAAACACGGGCTTAAGTCACTATAAATACCCTTGAAAAAGTGACGGGGGTGGGAGAGAGCAGGAACAGGTGGTCGGGGGGCCCTGTATGCACGTCACCAGCCTAGAACAATCACTCTGGGGGCATGAGCCCTGTGTGCTGTATTCCAAGTCCACATTTACCCAAAGATGGGATAATTGTCTCTTTTTGAGGCTTGATGCACCTCTCCCTCATGCTAAGGATTGGTTTATATCTTCACAAACATCTGGTATGATTTTTTTATACTACATCATGTGTGCCTTCACAATTTACAATCCCGAGGGGGGAAAAAAAAACCCTGTCTCCATCACAAACATGACAGAAAATCTTTCAGAGCACAATTAGGGAGGAAAAGAACCTCTCAAATCTTCTAGGGAATATATAAAAAGATAGCAGAGAAATAAAAGAAGACCAACCAAAGAAGAACAAGCAAAGGCTATTTATTCAGAGTTGCTATATAGCAAGGGAGTTGGCCAAAGTCATTTACATTTTGACTGAGACTCAAAGGCAGGCAGAGTAGTGGGAATCTCTTAGTGGAAAAAAGGGAAGGCTTCGGGTGTGCCCTTGTTGGAGGTCATTGGCCCGGGGAGCTGTAGGTGAGCTAACTGTAAGTGAGGCTCCCGTGGGATGGGCTGGGGTACATATTTGGCTTTGCCTGGTTGATCCTAAGCTGGAAGCAGCAACAAAAATTAGAGAAGCTGGCAGTTATTAATCAGGTTCTGGTGATTCCGGGCCAGTTGTCATAGAAATTATGCTTTAGCTTCCTGGATTGTTACTAGAGATAGCAATCCGCAAGTCTGACTCACAGCAGGCTGCCTGCCTGGGTTGTTTATTGTAGATAAAGGGCTTCGTTTCCTGGGCATGTTGCAGATCAGAGTTCTGTTTTTATATATGCTCTGGCCATTGTCCATCTGCATATCCAGTCGCTCTGTATTTTCTGAAACAAGGAGATCAGCAAGTAGGAAGAGCAGCTTATGAGTAAAGCCATGTCATCTCTCTGGAAGAAACCATAACTGGGATTTCATGAGGCTGGGTTGAAGTCAAGATGTATTTTTTCCTGTATTTTATAATTCTTCCAAGTATTTGGTTTACTTGATCGTGTAGCTTCTTGGCCCATATTCTCCCATGCTTCATGAAGGGGGGATCCAGCATCCTGCAGAGTGGAGGAAAAAAAAAAAAAAAAGGCTGTTTCTTCATTCTTCCCTGGAATTCAGGCTCCAGACGTGCTTTCCCTGAAGACAAAGACAACCTTAATTTGGGAGGAATGGAGAAATTCCATTCTTAAAAAATAACTTTTACTTGGATTAAAATAACTCCTAGCATTCATAGGTAGGACGAGAGTTTGATGCTGGATGTTGCATTGGTCTGCTCAGGCTTCCATAACAAAGTACCACAGACTGGGGATGTAAACAACAGACATTTATTTTCTCACGGTTCTGGAGGCTGGAAGTCCACAATCAAGTGGCCAGCAAGTTTGGTTTCATACTGAGGCCTCTACTTTTGGCTTGTAGGCAGCCACGATCTCACTGTGTGTTCCCATAGCCTTTCTTCTGCATGAGCACTGAGAGGGGTACAAGCTCTCTGATGTCTCTTCTTGTAAGGACACTAATCCTATTGGCTCAGGACCTCATTTAACTTTAATTACTTCCACAAAGGCCCGATCTCCAAATACAGTCATACTGTGGTTAGAGCTTCAGCATATGAATTTGGAGGGGTCACAAAATTTCAGTCCATAATAGTTGTGGAAGGTGGACTCATCTCTCTGTAAGGTGGTATCCTATTTGCCGATAGGTGTTCAGTGAGACGACCCTCAAATGTTCTTGCTGAATTAGCCACACCGAGCTCCGTACAAATGAGGATATGAAAAGTTGAAGTTGTAGAGTTTTGTTCTGTTTTTTAGACTGAATATGTTTTGGATTATGAGACAGAAATCTTCACCTAAAGTCAGATGTGCATTGATAGAATAATCACAATCTAAGCAAATCCCAATAACTTTTAAAGCATAATTGGGTTTAAGTTGTGCTCTTTTTTTTCTAAGATAAGATTTTGAGATAAATTTGTAATGAGGTGGATGGACATAGAGTCTGTCATACAGAGTGAAATAAGTCAGGAAGAGAAAAACAAATACCGTATGCTAACACATATATATACAGAATCTAAAAAAAAATGGTTCTGAAGAACCTAGGGGCAGGACAGGAATAAAGACACAGATGTAGAGAATGGACTTGAGGACACGGGGAGGGGGAAGGGGAAGCTGGGACGAAGTGAGAGAGTGGCAGGGACATATATACACTACCAAATGTAAAACAGATAGCTAGTGGGAAGCAGCCGCATAGCACAGGGAGATCAACTCGGTGCTTTGTGACCACCTAGAGGGGTGGGATAGGGAGGGTGGGAGGGAGACGCAAGAGGAAGGGGATATGGGGATATATGTATACATATAGCCGATTCACTTTGTTATGCAGCTGAAACTAACACAACCTTGTAACATAATTATACTCCAATAAAGATGCTAAATTTCAAAAAAAACCATAAATATAAATACAACATTTAGGGAACCATGGGTCCCAAAAGAGAAGTCAATTTTTATTAAACACACCTCTCCCATATTACTCTTCTGCTACCAAACTTTCCTTTGTTTTCCATCCCCTACAGATTAATGTTGAATCTCTTGAATGCCAGTGTATCTTTCTGAAATTCTCTCCTACTTTTTCTGCACTAATAACAGTAATAATAATGGTTATCACTTGTTATGTGCTAAACCCCCTCTGCTAAAGGCTTTATATGCACTGTTATTAGTTGTTAGTACTTGCAGTAAACATATGAATAGGTACTGGTACTCCCTTCTTCAGAAGAGGAGGTTAAGTAACTTGCCTAAAATCTCAGCAGTTATTCACCCAGCATTCCCATTTGAGAAATGGAACTCACACTCAAGACTATCTGACTCCAGAGCTCTAAACCACTATATATTATATACTCTTCCTCATTGACAGCTTGCTTTTCTGCAAATATTCCTTTGCAGCTCTTGTTCTCTTTAAGATTGGTATGTCTCACACTGCAAGCCCCGCAAAGTATATGTTACTAAAATGTTGAACCACGTTCAGAAAACCAACTCCTTGAAGTGGGTAGACTTTCCTAAACAAGAAAGTCAGAAAGGAAAGGAAAGACATATTTGATTATATAAACTGTTTTTTAAAACTCTTTTGTCTTTTGCCATTCAAAAAACATGCAGTAGCCTGAAAAACTATTTGTTATACATATGGCAGGCATAGGGTTATATCTCTAACATGCAAAAAAATGTCTACAAGTTGACAAGAAAAGAACAAACGAGCCATTAGAAAAATGGACAAAGGATATAAACAGGAAATTCACTGAAGAGGATCTAAAGGCTAATAAATCTATGATGAACAATTTCATTAGGATTCAGGGAACTTACAATTAAACAACACTAATTATCTATTTTCATTCATTAGATTGGCAAAAGTTGAAAACAGAAATAACTCCAGTGCTGATAAAGACGTAGAGAAATAAGCTCATTTATATACAGCAACTGAGAATTGGGACTGCTATATTTTTGAAAAACTGCCAATATCTTTTGAAATTTAAATACGTATATATTTTAACTAAGTAATATGGCATTTGGGACTCTATCCTAAAAGAAATAAAAGCACCAGTACATAGAATATATGAAAAGAAATGTTTATTGCAGCATTGTTGTATTGGGAAAAATAAGAAATAACAACTATCAATCACTTGGGAAATGGTTGGATGAGTTTAATACATACACACTATGAAACATCGTGTAATTGAAAATAATGAGTTAGATATAGCTCTGACCTGGAAGGAATAGCAGAGATGCTGGCCCTGCTACAACTCTGTCTCAATTAAAACTGTGCCACATGGCCACTGTCCCCCGCAAAAAGAGGCTAAGGAAGCAAATATTTGTTTTTTCCAGTATTCGAAGGGAAGGCAGAGAAGGAAAAAGGGATTTGAGAATGGGTTATGGATTAACCAATAAGTGCCTCCATAGGACCCATGTCACATATTTCTTGGTCGTTCTCACCATGCTTTAGCAAAGGGCAACACACAAGGTAAGCGCTCTCTAAATTTTTATTGAGTGAATGATTAAGGAAGCTTTGGAGCAAAAGGTGAGACACCTTGGGCATCTCCTCATGGAAGATACCATAGGGAAACTGAGTCTGGAGCTCTAGGCTCAGGAGAAACAGAGTTAGGGAGAGCCTGAATTCAAAGTATCAGGACTCCGTGAACTAGAGCCCAGATGACTGCCACCAAAATTTACACTGGGCAGTGGGGTGAAACTGGAACCCTGCCAGAATGGATATTACTTCTCCAGGAAGCTAAGGGACTGGGCTCTGCTATGACCATGAGCTGTGAGATGGCTGTGAGAACGCATAAGTGTTGTGCTGTTGGAAACTGAGCCTCTGCTCTTCCAGGAGCTAGAACATGACCTTGGTGTCATACTGACACTGCAGAAGCCAGACAATAATTCCCATTCCTATGGAACACACAGTATCGTAAAGAACACAGTTTTCCAGTGAAGTCAAGTAAATTCAGCCAGCTCAACCCTTAGAAACAGTAGGGTTTTTATCACCAAACCCAGTCTGTTTTGCACGAAGCCAGAAAAATGAGCAAGTACGTGCAGACTTCTCTGGGATCATAACATAGAAAGTCTTGTTGAGAGAATCCTTAAGACAAGTTCCTGCTTTCTCCTTCCCCCAGACACACAAAAAGCAAGATGTAGCTTTACAAGGAGTGTTTCCATTGGAAATCATTTTACTGCCACGGAGGTGGAGAAAAATAATTCAAAACAGCTAAAAGGGTGGACCTGGACACTTCATTTATTTATTTATTTATGGCTGTGTTGGGTCTTCATTGCTGTACGTGGGCTTTCTCTAGTTATGGCGAGCGGGGGCTACTCTTCATCGCAGTGTGTGGGCTTCTCATTGCGGAGGCTTCTCTTGCTGCAAAGCGCAGTCTCTGGGCTTCAGTAGTTGTGGTGCATGGGCTCAGTAGCTGTGGCTCGCGGGCTCTAGAGCACAGGCTCAGTAGTTGTGGTGCATGGGCTTAGTTGCTCCGCGGCATATACGATCTTCCCGGACGAGGGATAGAACCCGTGTACCCTGCATTGGCAGGCAGATTATTAACCACTACGCCACCAGGGAAGTCCCAGTTTTTTTCTTTTCTTTTAGATCCTAAGCACTATGCACTTTAATACCACAAACCCATGTAAGAATGCCATTCAAAATAATGGTTTTATATTTTCTAAATTTTTAGTATTAGTCATTTTGAGGGAGTATCATATATCAGAAGGCTGCTTTTATTTTTTTCCCATCAGACAAGAATACCCTAAACAATTACTAAATAGCTGATTCAGTGCTCATGATAAGAACATATGGGAGTTCTAGCTGTCATGTGGTTCTGTGGTCCCTTTAAATCTGGCGGGTCTGTAGGCACATAACTAGTAATTTTTCTCAGAGCTAGTGGTCAGTCATGTCTCAGGATGTTGGTACCACATGGGTTTTTGTGCATGTTGTTATTGCTGTTTGCTTTTTAAGAACTCTTAGAAATTTTAGAAACATAGAATGTGATTAGCCACAGGAGCAGAACATATTATCCAACACTGGTTATTTATAAGAGACATTAAATAACATTGTTCTCAGAAACGTTAACCATGAACTATGATAAATTAATCATCTAAATCTTAAGGAAAGAAAGGCATGAGTTCTCTGTCTAGATAAGATAGGTATTTTCATAGACAAGCCCCAGCATTCCAATTATTTTGACAAGTTATATCAATCAGTAAGTTAAAACTCAAAGGTTCCCTCTTCAATAAATGGAGTGTTGTGATCTCTTTAATGCAAAACCTTGTTTTGTGTTTGATTTGCTGTATGTGTATTCGCTGTATTCATTGTATGTGTAATTGGAAGATCTCCCCCCTGGACAGGAGGAGGTGAGGATGCCCTAAACATTGAACCTCGCCCATGTTGGGTGGTAGGGTTCTTCTTTAGAATGGCAGATTGAGTGCTAATGTTTACTTGCTCTCCTTCATGGAATTCCATTGAAATGACACTTGCACTGGAATGAATTCATAATAGTACTGAGTACCATGGACCAGAGATTTTGACGGGTTTTTGAAAACCAAAAAGTACATGAGATCATATGGATTTAAAATCATTGCTGAGAAAGTTGTAGCCTAGAATACATGTAAGAAGTGAGAGCACTCTTCCCAGGAGAACCGTGTGCTCATCTCTCTTAGTTTCCTAGGGCTGCTGTAACAACGTATCCCAAACTGGGCGTCTTGGAACAATACAAATGTATTCTCTCTCACTTCTGGAATCTTGAAGTCTGAAATCAAGGTACTGGCAGGGATGGTTCCCTCTGAGGGGTATGAGGGCGAATCTTTTCCACTCCCCTCTCCTAGCTTCTGTGACGACCAGCAGTCTTGGGCATTGCTTGCCTTGTAGATGTGTCGCTCTAGTTTCTGCCTCTGTTGCTCCATAATGCTCCCCCTGTGTTTCTCTGTGTCCTCCACCTTCTTGTAAGTACACCAGTCATATTAGATTAAAGGCACACCCTACTCCAATATGACCTCATCTCAACCTAACTAATTATATCATCAATGACCTTATTTCCAAATAAGGTCACTTTCTGAGATACTGAGGGTTACAACTGCAACATGTCTTTTTAGGGGGACATAATTCAACCCGTGACACCTCATCCACCTGTTTGCTCTCAGATCCTCTCCCTACTAGTTCTGTCTCTCATGCTACTAACCCCGACGATCTACATTTTCCAGACTCCCTTGCCAAACTGGCTTCTGGCTAGTTTCAGCTAACAGGGGCCACTGGTGAGGCTGTCAGCGGGAAGAGAGAAGAAGCCAGGGTGTTTCTTTCCCTCTTTCTTGGCTTTGAGCCGTGTCTCCATCAGTAGCTAAATCTTCTCCATGGTCCCATTTCCTACCTGGAGGCCTTGCTCCAGCTGCGTGACCTACTCTGGAGTTCTGACACCCAGCAAGGGGGAGGCTGAGCTACTAAACTCTGGGGATCCCATCCCCTAACTCTCCTCTGTTTCCAAATTCTGAGCTGTTTCATCATCCTGTTTGCTGTCAGCTCTTCCAAGGCCTTTGCAATTAATTCCCCTAATTAGATTCCCTCTATTGAATTATCTGGCATGAGTTCTGTTATCCTGATGAGACCCTGGATTGACATAAGTTTCAAGAGATGCCAAGCTCTGAGTCAACCAGTAGAGAACAGGAGTGAAGCAGGGGTCAGGCACCAGGGTAACTGTTGAAAGGACTGCCAATGGGATAGATGGGCAGACACTGGTCTTCTCCCTTCCCTCCCCAGAAAATGCAGTACTATTGTCAGGAGGAGGGCATGGGGGAAATAACAGTTGTAAGTATGCAAAATCCTTCATCTTTCTTAGTGGGCAACCAATAGATACTAATCAAAGTTGAGAAATTAAGAAAAAGAAGTGTAAGCATATTTCTTGTAGTTCCCCAAATAATTTAAACATCAATAAATAAAGGTAGATATCTCTCAGGCCTTAGACTTGAGATTGGAGAGGAAAGGTCTTATTTCCTTCCTAAAATTATATCTCCTTCTACACTATTTGAATTTTGTAATGCTTGTGCCTCTATTACTTCTTAAATTTTTAGGCAATAATTTCAAAGATTTGATTAAGTCTTAGAATAGCTAAGGAGCAAGTGATTTTTTTTCTTCAGTTCAAATTCTTATTTTCTGGTTGGACAGGGCAGGGGAAAGTAAAGAGTGAAGAAGTAAGAAAGTTTGAAAGCAGTCACATGAAAAAAGAATCTAATAACACTACTCATTAATTAAATGAGTGAATTGCTTTAAACTGCTTTATATATTACAACATGGATGAGGGAAATCCATGCAGAGTGTGTTTCAAGTTGGGAAAAATGTCTCTCTCTCTTTTTTTTTTTTATTTTATTTTTTTTTTTTTTTGTGATATGCGGGCCTCTCACTGTTGTGGCCTCTCCCGTTGCGAAGCACAGGCTCCGGACGCGCAGGCTCTGCGGCCATGGCTCACGGGCCCACCCGCTCCGCGGCATGTGGGATCTTCCCAGACCGGGGCACGAACCCGTGTCTCCTGCATCGGCAGGCGGATTCTCAACCACTGCGCCACCAGGGAAGCCCTCTCTTTTTTAATATGGATGTTTCTGAGAATTATCGTTTGTTCTTGGGAGATGTGTTCAGTATATTCAATCTAATTTTTTAAATCCCCACTCTTACTTCCCTAACATGGGAAAGGAAGCAGTCACCCAAGTCCAGTAAGTGCAGGGAGTACCACACAGGACACAGGATCAACCCAAGGAGGAACATGCTGAGACACACAGTAATCAAACTGACAAAAATTAAAGAGAAAGAGAAAATATTAAAAGCAAGAACAATAACAGCAAAAAATCCCCACTCTTATTCCTGCTGTCCAAGATCAGAAAGAATGAGAGGCAGAGACCATGGAAAGTTCCAGAGCTGGAGGGGCACAAGCCTACTCTGGACCTTTATAGTGAACCCAAGAGTTGTTGCATAGGCTAGATAAGTAGTACTGGGTGATTAGAAACTTTCTTCTACAATAACCCAATATATATTTTTTTAATGACATAAGCTTTGGACACACGCAGACTTGCATTTTAATCTCAGGGTTGCACTCTATGACGCTGGGCAATTTACTTGGATTCTCTGAACTTCAATCTCCATTTCTGCCAAGTGGAGAAACAACATTTAGTCCATATGGTTGTCATGAAAAGTAATGAGATAATGTATGCAAGGAGTCTTATAGAATGCCTTGCACATAGGAGACCCTCAATAAAATACAACCATCGTTGATGAGGAAATAGATCAAATGAGGCTCTGCATATTTGAACATGTTCAAAGACCCCATTGAGGGGGTTTCTTATATATTAGTGGGTTTTTCAAAGCACTGGCTTGCTTATTAATCCTTGCAAAACGTATTTACTGACTATTGTACCAAGGGTCTTAAGTAGGATGACAACAGCAGGAATGCTCCCAAGCAGGCCAGCCTTCTCAGACCAGCTTATTGCCAGCTGTGGTTCCAGGGATCAGATTTAGATGAGGCACTTCTCACGAAGATGGGCTGGAAAAGACTGGAGTCCTCAAGACTTCACTCCAGATTCAAGGTGTGCCATTGAGTCTGGGGCTCATTTATAGTGGGTAGGTGGTAAGAAGATATTATCCAAACTGTGGTCCAATGAGGAGACCCAACATCCTTTGACATCTGCTTCCTAATCTCCACATTTCCCCATCTCTTCTGGAGCAAGGCAGGCAAAATGGGAGAAGCCCAGGACAAAGAGAGTGAGTGGGTAAGTGAATGGGTGAGTGAGTGAAGAAAATTCATAAGAATCTCCTGCGCAGTTTAATAAACCTCTAACAGCAACATCAACAAAATGCTTAGGTAATAAACCTATAACAGCAACATCAACAAAATGTTTTGGTGAATGGTAAGTATAGGTGTAACGGCAGACTCACCATGAGCCCTGTAAATACTGCTAGATTCTACGTGTATGTGTATATCTGGAAAACTGGTGAGGCAGACCCAACAGAAGTCTCCTGTGTAATATTTTACTCGAAGAGTTGAGAGAATTAGACAGACAAGCTTGACTTCGTGATTAAAGGGGAAGGCAACTCTGACTATAGCATTGTGTACTCATGAGGATTATCTACTGGTTTCACCCAAAAACAACAGAAATAGTGCCCAACTGCAGACGGTCCCTCAGATGTACTCAGCATCAGCAACATCCAGAGTGAGCAGGAAGGAATTCCTGGCAGAGATGGTGGGACCCAGTGGAGGAGGCTCGTACAAAAGAAAAGATGGAACGTGACATTTGACAGCTACAGATAACCAGACTTGTTCATTACTGTGTAGGAGGCATGCTCTAGGGACCCCCAGGAACAGGTGAAGAGATTTTCACAGGCTCTATATCAGAGAGCAGAAAAAGAGGCAGTGAAACATGGAAGGTTACTATGATCCCAGCTACAGCTTACTCATAGGTTCGTGTGGCTTAGGGGGATTCCAGCACGTGAGTAAATTATGCAGAAATAGTCATTCTTTTGACTGCCATTACGTTGTTGCCTTAAAGGAAAACAACCTTGGTTTCTTGTCAGAAGCCTATTATTGTAGCTTATGGTCCACGACAATAGCTCAATGTGAAGACCTCTGGAAATTTCTGCAAATATATAGACTACGATCTCAAGGCCAAGGCAGACCTTTGCAGACAGCTCTGAGATGGGAAAACTCTGCTGTCTTATTTCAATATCTGCTACGTCTGGGGACTTGCAAAAGACCTTGTCTTTCCTGATAAGGTGATCTCATTTGGCCTGTGTATTAGTCAGGTTAGGGCAGGCTTTGCTACAATAACAGTAAGATCCAGAAAACTCAACGGCTTAACACAATAAAAGTTTATTTCTTGATCACATAATGCCTGATATAGATTGGGTGGCCATCTTCCATCTTAAATGCATGCCAACTAGAACACGTGGCCTCCACTGTCATCACAGAAGGGAAAGAAGAGCCAGAGAATCCTGTGGGATGATTTCAAGTGCCAGACCTAGAAAGGGCTTAGATCACTTCTGTCCATGTTCCCGTTGGCCAAGTAGCCCACAACTCCGTGTGGCCTATGTGAGCTGGGAAATGTGGAAGAGCCCCCGACCACTGGATGAACACTAAGACTCTCACCACACCGTTCCTTTAAACAATTCACTTCTCTAATTATCACCTTATTTACATTGCCATTATTAAAGAAGTTTATTTGTGTCCCTTCCAGGGGACAGAATTAGTCAAGACAGGAGAAATTTATCAAATCATCCCTTTGTACACTTTAAACGTATTACAGTGTTATTTGTCAGGTATACTTCAATAAAGCCGAGAAAAAGAACATAACATAAGAGAGGAAAACATTAAAAACTGGTACCGGATACCTCTTCTTCTGATCTGTCTCAGTATGATTCATATCTAGTAATGAGTTAAATGCTTGCTGTATATTTACCACAGAGAAAGACAGAGCCGCCTTTATGTTCTCAGCAACAGCTCAGAAAGCTGCCAACACTAGAACCTATTTGTTTTATTGAGAAAAGCGATTGTTGGCTGGAACACAAGGGCTCCCCATTACTGTTTCTGGAAAAAGCAATGGGAACTCTCACTTTCCTCTGCACAGCGACCAACATCTATCAGGAGAAACACGAGTTCAACATCTCTTTCTGAAGAGCAACACTTAGAATTCCTAACAGGCCTCCCCGGCCTCTACGGGTGTCAGTAATGGCTCAAGGTCCCAAATCCAAGCTCTTCTGTGTTTAATGAAAGTGCTAAAACAAATCAACCCAGCGAATTGCAAACAGCCAACTGGCCTGACCTAGAATACTAAATGAAACTGAAGTCTGATGGAACTGGCCTGAATGAATAGTCAGAGCCAAGGCTACCCTCACAGGATTCAATCTGAGTTCTGACAGAGGATCATTCTGAGACCCGAGGTGTAAGAGTTCACAACTTGGGTAACTCGAGTTCCAATTGAGTCTCGTGGGCTGAGCGCTTCTGTCTTGAAGGACAGTTCTGGAGGTCAGGAGAAGACTGAAATGTGTATCAAAGTCTTCTGTTTCTCACAGTTGAGTTTTATCAACTCCCTGTCTCTCAAGTTCACCCCTGATTTTCATCTTCCACACAGCTGCCCTCAGCTTCAGGTCATCATCTGCCACCGCCTCATTCACGGAGAAAAACAGAACAACTGGCGGGAGAAATCCCTCAATTCTCTGTCCACACTCTGCCCACAAGTTTTCAACTGAGTATTTCCCACATCCTGAACTAACCGTTTGTCCCTCCACCAACCACCGCCTGACGTCCGCCTCTGCCACCGCTGACACTGCTCTGGCTGCTGCTGCTGCCGAAGCCCTGAACCAAAGGACACTTGTAAGGCCTCCTCTCCTTTGGCCTTTCCTTGGCATCGCGCACTTCCTTTGACCATTCCCTCACTTTCTACTCTGCTGGTTTCTGGATCGCCTGACGTCCAGTTCTCCCGCCACCTACCAAGTCTCCTTAACGTCTACCTCTAAAAGGTTGGCAGTTCCCCAGATTCCACCCTTACCTCTCTTCTAATCCATTCAACCAGACCTTCTTGAATAAGGAAGCACTTCATGGAGATGCTAAAGCAAATCAGCTCCTCAGACTGAAGAGGAGCCCTGGGCTTGGTGCAGGAAACACAGGATGGGATCAGATTGGATCTACCCCGCCCTCAAGGACCTATAGTCTGGATCTCATTTAAAGGCCCCGACATCTACCCAGGCCCCCGGGCTAAAAGACTGACTCAGTAAGGACTTCTCACAGCCAAAACATTCGCCGAGTACTGTCGAATCTATCTTTTGAAAATCTTTTGACTCTGCCTCCTCCTCTTCTTCTAGAAGGTCGCTGGCTGAGTTTCAGCTTTCATTCTCTCTCACCCGTTGGGAATAACTCTTCATTGTTCATCCTGAATCCAGCCTCGTGCCCCTCCAGTCTCCCATGCATGATGCTTTCAGCGTTATCTTCGAAAAATTCAGTGTGGTCACATCATTCTCCATTCAAATGCCTTCAAGAGTTCCGCATCATCTCCTTCCAGGGCCTTCCATGAGCTGGCTCTTGCCCTCTTCTCCTATGCACCTCCTACTCCTCTCCTGCACAAGTCTTAGCTTCCAACATCAATAATCACCTCGGATGTTCACTCTTTATCACACTTCCAGAACAATAGCCTTAAGAAATCCTTTCTAATCTTATGACTGTGGTTTTCTGTATGTGACGTATGTAGTTCACCTTGCATACCATGGGCCTTGCACATAAAAGTGTATTGACTTAAATGCCTAACAGGCATATCAAACTTAACATGTCCAAAACAGACCTTCATGTAAAACCTGCTTTTTCCTAGTCTTCTCCATCTCCGTTGCTCAGGCCAAAAACCTAGGAGGTAAACACGATGCCTCTCCCTTTCCAACATATCCAAGTTATCTGTCAACTCCATACCCAAAATATATTCCCAGGCAATCCACTTCCTTCCCTTGCTGTAGTCCACGTCACCTGTCTCCTTCCTATTGCAAACACTTCCCGGCAGGCCTGCCTGTATCCAGACTTGCCCCCTTAGAATCCATTCTCCACGGTGCAACCAGCGTGAACTCTTAAGAACATCAATCAGATCATGTCACTCCCCTGTTTAAAACCCTCCAAAGGCCTTCTTGAAACTCACAGTGAGATTCGAACGCTTTCAGTGCCCCCTGTGAATCAGCCGCGTCCCCCCTTCTGACCTCCTGTGTGTACTTGCCTCCCCTTCACTCCTCTGCTCCAGCCACACCGGGCATCTTTCCATTCCCCAAGCACCCCAACCTCAGCCCAATCCTTCTCTCAGAGGCTGGCTCCTTCCTGACTCTAGGTCCCAGCTTAAAGATCACCTTTTCAGAAATGCCTTTCTCAATCACTGCGCCTAAAGTAAACTGCATCACAGCCTCCTGGTTTCTTGTTGTTGTTTTCGTTGCTTTTTATCCAAGTTTGCATTTCATTTCTATTGACAGTCATTCAATCCAAAATTAAATATCTTAATACAGTAGTCTAAGTACGAGATGAAAATCAGGAAATGTGTCACCCTCATAGCGTCACCCTGTTTTATTTGTTTTATGGCTCTTTCCAACGCCTGACTTCTTTATTTGTTGATGTTTTTTTCAGTGGACTCTCTCCTCTCAGGAAGACATAAGTTCCACAAGGGCAAGAAGTTGTTTATTGCTGTATCCAGTGGTGCTATTCAAATTATTTAAAACAGTTACAGCATGGACACCAAAGCATCAGAAAAGGACATCAATCTCAACACGCTGGCTGGATGTCAGCCTTCTTATTCTTATTCCCAGCATCCCAACAGAGCCTTGCTCTAAATAATTGTCCACCAAAGGTGTGAATGAATAAATCAACAAATGTTTCTTGGTTAATTTCATTGTTACAACATGAGCACAGGTCTGTATTAATAAAGAAAGGGTTATTAGGCTCCCACCCTGTGTCCAGGCCTGCTCTGCACCCCTCGCGAGGCTCTTGGTTTTCTTCCACTGGTTAATTCTCTACAGGGACTGCTACTGCTGTTTTTCCATTTTATTTGGACTAGTAGCTCTGGTGTTTGGATAAAATCTGTTGTCTTCAGAAAACCCGGACATCCACCAGTGTTGACTTCCTTGTCATACTCTCTAAAGGGACCCAGAGCTGAAAACTAGTAAGAGGGGCAATGAAACTGATTTTTGAAGACCGACTTCAAGTTCCAGCAGTATCACATATGAGTTGAGAGTGGTCAGGGAAATTCCTTAACTTCTCTAACTCTGCTTCTCCCTCTGTAAAATGGGCACAAAATTATACCTACTTCCTAGGAAGGCTGAAGTACATATCAAAGTATCCAGGCAATCACACCAATAGCATCCAAGGTCAATGTGTACTAGTTTTATTCTGCTCAACCCTTCCCTTCAGAGTTTTTATGAAGGCTAAATGAGATAATGCATATACAAGTGCTCTGAAAATCATATGTATTGTTCAGATTATTAATATTCCATCAATAATAAATTATTCCTTTTTTAAACTTATACTTTTTCTATTTTATTTTTCCCAATCTTATTGAGATATAATCAGTATCTAACATTGTATTAGTTTAAGGTGTACAGCATAATGATTTAATATACATATAAATTGTAAATTGATCACCACAATAAGTTTAGTTAACAATCATCACCTCACATAGTTATAAATTTCTTTTTCTTGTGGTGAGAAATTTTAGGATCTACTCTCTTATTAAGTTTCAAATATACAACGCAGTATTATTAACTATAGTCACCACAGTGTACGTTACATCCCCAGGACTTATTTATCTTATAACTGAAAGTTGTACCTTTTGACCCCCTTCACCCATTCCCCCCCCCGCCCACACCCCTGCTTCCGGCAACCTCCGATCTGCTCTCTATTTCTCTGAGTTCGGTTTTTTAGATTCCACATATGAGTGAGATCATACAGTATTGTCTTTCTCTGTCTGATTTCTTTCACTTAGCATAATGCCCTCAAGGTCAACTCATGTTGTCGCAAATGAGAGGATTTCCTGATAAATTATCCCTGATTTGAGAAATCGGGTGGCTTTCCAGGAGTCATAAAGGAGCTGGAAAGGAATTCTGGGCCTGTGGTGGCAACACAACACTCCAGCAGAGGAGGCCCAGGCTTTGCTTAGCTGAGCAGCTCTCCGTGGAGACCACATCGTTCCAGAGAAATCTGTTTCTATGTCATGCAAAGCTGTTAGATGCTGAAAAGTGACTTGCCAGTTCCTGCAGAGAAAAAAAAGCCTCTCTGCTGGGTTCAAGCACTTCCCCAAAAGCAAGCCCCGTCTCCTTTGTCTCACCTCCTACCCAAATGTTTGAAACAAACTTCACCTGGGCTGTGGCCTCCACTGACATAGGCTGAGATCTCCGTCTCATTTCTCCAACTCAGCCAGGCTTTTCTTAGCCTCTGAAATCCTGTCTCTTTCCGCCCTCACCTAACACTGGGACCACCTCAGATGGTGACGCAGAAAGCGTACTGTACAGCCTCCGGGCCCCCGCGCTCCTCGCCGTCCCGTGGTAGCATATGGCCTTCCCAACCAACCCACACCTCCGTGCAAGCGTGCCCTCCCACCAAGAGCCCTCGCCAATGTCTATATAGCAAGTTATCCTGATCCAAAGGAATTAGGGCGCCCAGGAGAGCCCTTACAGCAAGCCTTAGACCAACAATGTGATTCGCAATGTGGCCCGCAACAGGTTTCCTCCCCAGCCATCTCTATGTAAGAGCTTCTTCCCATTTTAACTATTCTTGCTAAGGATGTGCTAAGCTTTTAAACTCATTATCCGTCTTCTGTGCCCTCTAAATTTTTACTGCCTTAGAGCAAATCCCTGGTCCCATGGCTCTGGTTACCCCTTGTCCAGACTTTTTGGGGGAGCAGGGAAGAGAGGGCCGCAAAGTCAATGTCTCCGTCCAAAACCCATCTGCCACTTACCAGCTGTGTGACCCTGAGCAAATCACTTAACTTCTCCGAGCCTCAATTTCCTCATAGATAAGACTGATGAGGATGATGAGACCTATTTCATAGAGTTTTTGCAGCATTAGTTAAGAAAATGGCTGTGAGGTGCTCAGCACAGAGCCTAACACATACACAGTAAATGGGGAATAAATGTTATTTTTAGTATTAGCATTATTGTTTAGCCCAGGAAAAGGCAAACTAAGACCCAAGTGCCAAATCCAGCCATACACATTTACATTTTGTCTATGTGTGCTTTCACTACAGGAGCAAAATGGAAGAGTTGCAACAGAAACAATATGGCTGCAGAGCCTAAAACATTTGCTCTCTGGCCCTTGACAGTTCGCCAACTTTTGGTTTAGCCCGTAGCACCTCCCCCTCCACGACGAGATTAACGTACGAATCATGGGTGGCAGCAGCTGCTCCTTGCATCTTTCCTCTACAGTAACTGAATCCATTTTCAGCCTGCACAGGATTGCCTGGAATAAAAACTGCATTTCCCACACTCTCTTTGCTACCAGATGGAGTCATGTGATTGGGTCCTGGCCAGTGGGATGTAATCTGACGTGCTTTATGCAACTTCTGGAAAGAATCCTTACAGGTCTTCCCTCTCCTCCGTCCTGATACCTAGAATGCAACACGGGGGGGAGAAAGCTGAAGCTGGAAGAAAGGTCTTAAAACGTGACATGACCTTGAGCATGGAGGCCACTCCTGGCAGAGCCACCAGATAAAGCAGCCTGTGTCCCTGTCACTGCAGACCTGCATACTAACCTGGTAGCATCCCCAGATCCCTATTTGGAATTTTCTGTACTCAGCGATGAACCTAATTCTGATAAATAGACTAGTGAAACCCATTTAGAAGAATAGAAAGCTTATCGTTAGCTCTCGAGGGCTCCTATTTCACATACGACCTAAAAAAATGCTTTGTAGTAAATTTGGTACTTGAATAAATTGGTTCCTGGCCACGCAGACCACTTATTCTTACAGAATGCCAAAAGAACATTGCACATGTTTTATACTTATTCAGGAAAAACGATTAATGCTCATTCAGGGGGGAAAAAGATTTATTAAAATGCTTATTCCGGAAAGAATGATTAATTTGGAATCAAGGTTTAGAAGGAGATTTAAAGAGAGGGAGAGAGAGAGTGACATTAAGCCTTGAAGAAAGCATCCAATTCTTGTGCCCACAGTAGATCCAGCTGGGTTGTTGGTCCTCGCAGCCAAAGAGGATAAAACCAGGCCCACGCTCCCAGAAAGGGCTGTCCCCTTAGAAGCCAGCGCTCTGAGCTGGCAGGGTGGAAAAATAAGGATAAAAGGACACTGCTTTCATTATCTCACAGATGAGAAGTCTGAGGCTCACAGAAGCTAACTCATCAGAGGTCACACAGCTGGTGAAGAGCAGACCCCGCCTGCCTGGCCATCACCCTTCAGCACCCCACTCTCCTGGGCAAGGAGGACCTGAGACTGAGTTTGCTTCTCCAGAGCAAGCTGACTGAGAATATACAGAGGGAGGGAACACCCAGTGTTTCTGGGAAAAGGATCTTCTGTGATCTTGGGTCCTAAGACAGCTGAGCTTCAGTGGAGAGGCCTGGGAAATCAACTAATGAGTACAGAAGGGAACTCTAGGACTTTTAAAAATGCCATTAAAATCCCTGACTGCAAAGAAAAGAGACGGCTGGTATACTGCCAGCAAAAACCAGATTTGGAAAAGAAAGAGCCGTGTCCAGGAAACTCGTGAACTCTCTTTTTGTTCTCTCATCTTTTCCCTGTAAACTTACTTTTGTTGTCACTTGCTCAGTTACTGATTACAGTGGTCTCTGGGGAGGGTTTGGGAAAGAGAGGGTTGTCAGTGACAGCCAGATGAATAAAGGAACCCATGGACCCTTCTCGGAACTCAAGCCACGGGAGTCCAGAAGCTTCATAGTTAGAAAAATCTCTGGCACCAGTTGCCATACTTGTGCCAGGTCTGTTCGAAAATTAACTCTTGTTTTCCTAGGTGTTTCATATTCTGGTGTGTGTGTGTGTGTGTGTGTGTGTGTGTGTGTGTGTGTTACTAACATCTATAGAGCACTTACCATGTACCAGGTACTGAGACAGGTACATAAGAATGCAATGCCGGGGCTTCCCTGGTGGCGCAGTGGTTGAGAATCCGCCTGCCGATGCAGGGGACACGGGTTCGTGCCCCGGTCTGGGAAGATCCCACGTGCTGCAGAGCGGCTGGGCCCGTGAGCCATGGCCACTGAGCCTGTGCATCCGGAGCCTGCGCTCCGCAAAGGGAGAGGCCACAACAGTGAGAGGCCCGTGTACCACAAAAAAAAAAAAAAAAAAAGAATGCAATGCCACACTTTATATCTGATAACGGTTGGTGCTACTCTCCCATTTGCCAGATAAGGGAAACACTAAGATTTGCTCAGATTACACAGCTAGTGAAGTGGCCTTGCTGAGATTCCAACCGAGTCTCTGTTCATTTAAAACCTGCGCTTTTAATCACGATTCTTTTTTTTTTAATGAAGAGCTAGAAAAGATTCTAGGACCACTTAAGGAAAAGGCAGCATTTTTAAAGTTAACTGCTGCTTTATGTTGCCTTTATTTGCAGTGACCTGATTCACCCCCGGAACCTCAGACATTTATGTGATATTCTAGAAACAGTTCACCCTTGTTTCAAAGAAACTCTTCCCCATCTCCCCAGGCCCCAAATTCTTCTGTGACTTTGGATAGTTTCCCAGTGTATTTCTAATAGATCTGAGAGCCCCAGAGGCCATTACTGTAACCTGTAGAAAGGCAGTTATCAATTTTTTTGAAATCTCAGGACCCTTTTACACTCTTAAAAATTATTGAGGATCTCAAAGAGCTTTTGTTGATGTGGGTTATTATATCTATTGATATTTTACCATTTTAGAATTTTCAATTGGGAAATTTTTAAACTATTGATCTAAAAATAATAATAACCCCATTGCATGTTTACATAAAGAACATCTTCATGAAGAATAACCATGATGTTAAGAAATTAGCGAGGGCTTCCCTTCCCTGGTGGCGCAGTGGTTGAGAGTCCGCCTGCCGATGCAGGGGACACGGGTTCGTGCCCCGGTCCGGGAAGATCCCACATGCCGCGGAGCGGCTGGGCCCGTGAGCCATGGCCGCTGAGCCTGCGCGTCCGGAGCCTGTGCTCCGCAAAGGGAGAGGCCACAGCGGTGAGAGGCCCGCGTACCGCAAAAAAAAAAAGTAATTAGCGAGAGATGTGTATTTTTACAAATCTCGTTAATGCCCGTCCAGGTTCTTATGTCTTCTGTATTCAGTCTGTTGTAATATGTTGTTTTGGTTGAAAGAAAATTCAGCTCTATACCAATGTGTGTTTGGAAGAGGGAGGAATATTTTCATATCCTTTTCAGATAAACGTGGATATTCCTCTTTGATGCCATACCAAACTCAACGCAAGGGGGAGTTTCTCTTAGAAAGGTGAGCTGTGCTGGGATCTGAATCCATCATTAATGAATTTTTCCCACTCTGTTATTGGACTGTATTTCACTATGAACCCATGAGTGATTTTGTAACGTTATGCACTGGTCATTTGGAAACTCACTGAGTTATTCAGATCTTCCAAATGTTGATGCATTTCATTGTATAATATCCTAAATAGTTTACATTGTTAATATGACTACAAACATCATCAGAAAAGTACTGGAGTTTGGGGAAGCTATGAAGCCCACAGTGGAAGATACAGGTATTTTAAACATCTAATTTTCACCTGAAAGCTTGAATTTTATCATTAGCAGCAAATACTGTGGGTTATTTTCCTTGAAATGACAGCTGGCTTAATTCACTTTCAAGAATATATCTGCCACATATCCGAGTCAGGATAACCAGGGTTTGCCGGTCAGTCATTCTTTCAAGGAAAAACAGCATCCCGTGAAAAAAGCAGCTAGTTAAGCTCACGACTCAAACAGTTCCCCAGGTGTCTTGCCTCAAGAGAAAGTACGATGGTGATGGTACCTTTGTATGCAGCGAAGTGCCTTATGTGCACTTCCCATTTTGTCAAAATATTTTAAAAACCTGTAACCGAGAATCAAGATGAATGCAATTAATACATTTTACTGCTTCATAAGGGCACTCTTAAGTGGAACTAGTGTACATTACAAGCAAGCGCAGGACAGTGAAATTCACAATGAACTGTTGGGACAGGTTGGTACCACTGCCTTGACTTCAGGCATCAGCAGCTTTACCCCCACTGCTACTGCATCATCAACGCCAAAGCCAACCCAGTGAAAACAGCAAGTAACATCTCAGTGTCATAAAAGTAGTTTGACCTGATAAATCTCCCTTAACGGACTTGGGGACCCCCCAGGGGTCCACAAATCACACTTGGAGAACCTCTACCACTATGAAGCTAGGGAGACCCCTCAGAAGCCAGACCCTCAGAGTCTCCAGGCTCTCTGTCCCTGCCCTCCCACAGCGAAACAATGAACACACTCTCTAACTGCAGCACTTAACTTACTGGGTAAAAGTCTACTTATTCTAGGGAGGAGGGAGTACAAAAGCTCTTTATAAAGTTTAGGTAGAATAGGTTCTGCTGGGTAATCAATCCTGGAATGAAAGCAGGAGAGAAATAATTTCTGGATTATCTGAGCCCAGGTCTGACATTCAGAAATGCTAGGATTCCAACTCTTTCCAATTTCCACTTCCACTACCAGACTTGGGGAACATTACTCACCCCCTCTTGACCACATGAATGTATGTAACAGTTACTCCCTTTGAAAATAAGGAACTCATGGCTATTGGAAGTATTACCCATACTTCTCTTACTGATGCCTAGCCACACAGGCAGTAGTGCAATACTCTCTCTCTCTCTCTCTCTCTCTCTCTCTCTCTCTCTCTCTCTCTCTCACACACACACACACACACACACACACAGGCGCGCGCACACACACACACGTCTCAGGTTCTGTACAGTTAGAAAAGCTATTTTGCTGGAATCATTTTTCCTAAGTAATCTATATCCCATCTGTTAGGAATTACTGATTAATAAGCAAAGTTAACAGGAAGATCAAGAGTATTATAAATCCATCTTTCTGTTAGAGTATACAGAATCTACTTCCCTTCTATTCATTATTTTCTGCATCAATCTCATTTTCTGAACCAAGATCAAGTCTAAGAAGAAAAGTTTTTCTTTTTTGCAGAGTAACAACAATCATAGAGCAAATTATAACCTCACAAGCCGATCTCATCAGTGTCAAAAGGAACATTTCATCACAAAAGGCTTTGGGGTCAGAATGTGGGACTTCATCAGCTCTGTTTTAGTGCAAACAGAGCCTATTCTGTGTTCTTCCTGTGACATTTGCTTCTCAGAACTTTCTGACCCATCAGTGAGGACATCTCAGATGATCTTTTCCTGCACCTCCTTTCTTTTGTGTTAGCTTGCAGAATCAGTGTGACTGAAGAGAAATTAAAACAGCTCATCTCTAAAACTCATCCAGCTCTGACATGTAATAGTTCTAGAACCCACATTAGTTTCCAAATTGGAGCCTGTGTTTCTTGCTGTCCATTGTCCCGCCACTTCATGAAGTATGGTCCAGATTCTCTGCCTCATCCTCATCCACTGGAAAATGCTTTCAATTTGTAACGTAAGCTTAGATGGTTATCAATGACAATTCTCTCAACTCAAATCTCCATCATGTAGGTTTTCTGTGGCTTCAGTGACCAAATGCCTGGTGTGGAGTAATTGACCCTATCGTTCTAGAGAGTTCTTCTGTTGTTTCAGTTGCTTATGTTAAAAAAAAAAAAGTTAAGCTATGTGATTATTTGAGAATTTGATTTAGCGATGTTTTAGATGAATGCTTTCCATTCTCGGGACACTTCATTCAATTTCTTATATGCCATAGCTAGTTAAAACTTCAACCTTCCTACTTTAAAGGCACCAGTAGCTAAGACTGCATGCAAATATGCCTTCAATCTGGCTGAGTCTACACCTCTCCCCCATTAGGAAAAGAAAAATAATGGGAGGGACTGTCATAAATAATTTTACTTAAGTGAATGCTGAAATTAGGCACCACATTTCCTGGCTCCTAGGAACCTATTTGCAGCCAGATATGTCGCGTACCCACTAGCCAAAGCCTCGCCTTTTCAGAAATGGAAAGCAGGAAAAACAATACGATCATCTTTTAAAGTGGCATGTTGGACCCATCCCCAAAGTTAAATATACCTAGACAGCTCTTAGTGCAGGAGCTACAGCTGACCTTGGAAGAAAATGATGGTTATAGCGGCCCATGAGCTGGGAAAGGTGATAATGAAAGAGATGTAGTCATGTATTTCTGGCACACACTTTGGATAGTACAAGGAGCTAATTGCATTTAAGTATTAGCTTACAATATTGTGACCCAATCATTTTGGAAGATAACTGAAGTCTCCCCTTGTGGAAGAGATATTCTATTTTTAGCAAAAATGCATTCATGTTGCACTCGGAAACTCCAAAAAACTCTTTCTTGGATCAGGTCAAATTGCATGGATTTTTCCCATAAATCTTCCTATCTGTACTGTCAAATGCTGACATGCGTGTCAGTGGTTCCCAGGCTAAACTCTGAAATGACGGATCCTGTTTTCCCTTTGCTCCTGGTAATCCTTGGTTTAGTGTAATTCACAGCACCACTTACTGTGGTTCTCACTCAGATTACACGAAGGGAACATTCATCCTGCTGGTCAGGTGCCCGCCCATCCAGGGAAGCATGCCAGCCCACAGTGCCACAAGGGGGGAGGGAGACACGAATGTCTCAAAGAACAAAAGAGCAACAGGAAGAAACTAGTCCTAAACGGTGGGGCAAGGGTATTCTTTGCTTTGCCTTTTTAAATCATAGATAGGTTGATACATAGATTAATGCTGCCCTACATACCTTTATGGGGGAGTTGAGCAGACTCTTGAAAAGTGAAAGGGGAACTGACAAAAGAATTAAGGTATTTTTCTCCTACATACATATCAATTACATGTGTCAAGTGTAATTGATAGCATACGATGCTCTTTGACCATTTTTCATTTCTATGTAGATACAGGATGTTGGGATTAATTGGTCTCTTTCTGGAATCTGTGTCTCGGTCAAGTGCCTATAATTTCTATTAAGACTTTTTTAAAGCTAGTATTTTCAGTTAAAATGTATTTATAACCTCAATGTGCTAGGTACACTAAAGCCAAACAAAAAAACTACAAGTGGACACTATCTCTGTTTTCAGGTGTGTACGTGCTACACAACAGAAATGGAGAATTTGTAATTATTTGTAAAAGTAGGCAATAGGGACACGAATCTTTTGAAAGACCCGAAATAACAACCGGAGACATTGCTTCTAGGCCTTCAAAATCCATCTCGGTTTTAAAGCTTTACCATCATTAAATCCAATTTGCACATCAGAAAAGTGGGAAGGAAAATAACATGGATCTGCTAATGAAAAGAAAAAGTGGAACTCAATGGCTCAGGGAAATTTTCAGAATTTGCCAGATTCTAAATGTAGCCCAAAGTTTTTCGACATGACCCAGGGGACACCAGGCAAAGCCAGAGACGAGGCAAACGTCTTCCTGCAGTTTTTGGCAGGATCAGAGCTGGGCTACAAGGTAGCTGGGGGCTTCCCTTAGGACTTCCCACCTCTCGTGGATCAAACACTTTGTTAGTAGAATAATGGGAATTTTACTTGTCCCAAAGCTGGGGACAGCAGGGCACAATTTTTAAACTAAAGGGCCTTACTCATCTCCCCCCTCCACCCCACTGAGTCAACTTTATCCACCGTTAGAGTCACCAGGCAGTGAGCAGAAAGCAGGACATTCTCCCTGCTGGAGCCTGTGAATGAAAAAGTATGTTCTGGTGTTAGGCTATCCCAGTGCTTAACAATCGGGAGAAAATAGAGCGTGGCATTTCAAGCATTCCAAAAACAAGCAGAATTTGAGAAGCAGAATATTAACAGCTAAGAAGCCAAGATCAAAGCATTAGAAGTTCAAGGGGATAAGCAGGGAAAATAAGCAGGCACTAGGCCCAGGGTGGCTGCTGAAGTGAAAAGGACTTGAGTCCTGCTGAGGTCTTTCCCCTCAGAAGCTCCAAAGGCAGAACCGGGGTGGGGGGGTGGGGGCGGGTCATGCAGACAGAGCACAAAAGAACTTGACAAAAGCACAAAAGAGCAGCCACCAGGAGTGGACAGGATTAAATTGGGCTGAGATACAATGAGACGTTCCCGAGTTCTAACCATGCAAGTTTGCGACTGTTGTTTGGTACAGCCTGGGGACCTGGCTTTGGGGCCGGTCATGTGCCTGCCCTTGACTCCAGGACCCAGGAGACACCTCCAGCTAAGGCACAGCTGTGGCTGAGAGGGAATCCAAAAGCAGGGTAGGAAGGGAGGCGTGAGGACCCATCTGCTTCCATCCCTCATTGACACCGAAGAACAGAACGTGATCCTCTCAGCCCTCGGGCAGGGGTGTGTGTGTGTGTCCATGCAAAGGCACCCCAACCGACACCTGTGGTGCTTTTCAGTCCCTGCGTCCAGGCCCCACGGCCTCAGGTCCCTGCACTGTGATACTCACACGCCACCTTATGCACTTACTTAGGATCATTTGCTATTTTAGAAAAATAGATATTTGCTCACTTTCCCAGGAAATGCTATCTTGATGGCGCTGCCTCTGGAACAAGCCAGAAGTTAGAGCTATAGGGAAACAGGCAGATCTTTGACCCTTCAAACCCCACCCCAGGGCCGTGTCTTTTCACTTAACACTGCTTTTGTAAGACAGTAAAGTGTAAAAACAAACACAAGACCTTCATGTTTCCTAATACTGATGTGCTTTTATCCCATGAGATCCATGTCAGTTACAAAGGCCAGCTGGATAATGCTGTATGCACCCAAAACCCAGATTTGTAAATTGTACAAGTTAACAAGGTAATTAGAGCTCAAAAGTGATGAATGAATGAATGAAAGAATGGATGAAGGGGGTGTTTATTCATTTATCAAAAATCCTTTGCTTCTCGAATAGATTTATCTCAAAATCCCTGTGGAGAACTCCAGATTCAACAGAAATTATTTAGCCCTCCCCTCCACCAAAAACAAAGCAAAACAATGTATACGTTGTTTTTTTTTTAAGAACACACATATTATAGAAAGAAAAGCTCACCTCTTATAAACAAAGGTTAATATTACATTACAGAGGATTTTTTTCTGCCGTGTTATCTGAATTATAGTAATTAGAAATGGTAAACAGATTCTTCAGCCTTTTCCTGTACATGACTAAGTATTATGTCCAGGGGCATTATCTTAAAATGACACCCTTTTCTTTGCTCCAGTAAACTTTCATCATCTTAACCACAACGTTTATTGTCTACTTTGTATTGAAGATATGAACAATGAGTGAAGCTTGCTTGTGAAAAGTCTAGCTCCTCGGTGCCCCAACCATATGCTAATACGAGAGACTTAAAAAATTTGATATGGGCTCAAAGAGAAAGAGAGTCATGTTACCACCAACCAGCAGACAAGGCAGATTCCCATGATGCCAGGCCACTGCCGAGGGGTGAAGGGAGGGGGAGGCACTTCAGGGCATTCCTTCAAGAGATTGGTTTCCTAGGTGATGTCACTGGGGGTGAGACCAGGTTGCTACGTGCCCTCCACACTCCCATGAAACTACAACTGCTCCAGAGCACGTCACCAATGAGTCTTGACTGGACTTCGGGTACAAAATGGGCCATATGGACCCTCCTTCCTAAGAGTCGAGAAGAGCTGCTATCAGGCGCTGATGTGTACTGAATGAAACAGATGAAATGATTTTTTAATGTGAGATTTGCTTTAAAGTAATCTGTGGGGATAAAAGAGGATGTCTTGATAATTATTAATACTGGATGATGGGCACGTGAGGGTTCATTATACAATTCTCTTTACTTTTGTGTATGGTTGAAACTCTTCCGAATTAAAGGTTTGTTTTTTAATCTGGTCACACAGTTGGGGCAGGAAGCAAGCATGGCCACAGAAAGGGAACAAATAGACTGTCTACACTAATCTCGTTTCTCAGGATGAAAAAAGCAAATCAGTACCTGTTATTGGGTGAAATACCCCAACCGTTAAGCACTGTCTTATCCAATCAACACTGTGGCAAAGCCATTAAGCCCAGCACCAATTCCGATCAAACAGCTGCAAAAATAGAGGCTGCTCCAACCCTGAAACCTAAGGAAAATAATAATTGAAACTTTTGTAATCTCTGAAATGAATCCATTTCCCCCGCATTTACAATAACAACTTTCCACTTGAATTATGCATCACTGTGACCATTTGAATTACAAATGTATGAATTATTCATTATCCACAATGTGACAGTGTTTGGGGCCCACGCGTTGAAAGCCCGTGCTAAGCTTGCCTAGATCTGGCTGGCCAGGGGAGGGTAGCATCTGCGGACTCTGGGAGGCAGATTGCCCTTCAGAATCCTCGGCCACCCGGGGGGAAAAATGGAAGGGTCCCATATACTGCATGCAGTTGTCAACTCTGACCTCCTTGTACCATAAAACGTCCCCACTGTCTCCTGGCTCCCCAGCCTGTAACAGCTGCTACCCACTGGCACCACCTATATTTTAAACCAGCTGGAGACAGAGTTCTACGTGATAAGCCTGTTATATTTGCAGAGTAAGCAGGAACACCTAATGGCTTGGCCCCCTAACGATTCCGGGGCCGGCCTCTGACAGGCTACAGCACTGTGCACTGGCAAAGCAGAGGAAACAATAATTAAAAGAGTCTTTGTCAAAGCTCTCTCTGAATCAACCTTTTAAATGTGCTCAGTTTAAGAGTCCCAAAGTACCAATTCAATCACACTAGCCTCTAAGAACCACAGACACCCCCAGGATGGCCATGGCCAATTAGTTAAGCAAGAGGGGAGCGTGTGTGTGTGTGTGTGTGTGTGTGTGTGTGTGTGTTCAGAGAATCAACACAGATGCTGAAAGAGCCCCCTGGAGAGAGGGCAAAGTAACCCCCAGATAGAACTGAACTGTTCTTTTTTTGTTTGAGAGGTTGAAACAAAGGGGAAAGGAACAATTAGGAAGATGGTAGTGAAGACCGACACATAATAAAATAGAGTGGGAAAGTTAGCACATAAGGGACCTTTAAAGGAGTGAACCTAAAACTAGTATTCTTAGCAGAATGCACAAAGAAAGCAAACCAGCCAGCCCTCTACAACTGGAGTGGATGAGGCAGGGGAGCAGGAGAGACACAGATAAAAGAAGAAAACACAAGAGATGCCAAAACCAAGAGGGAAGAAAAAATACGGAGTGTCCGAAACCAAACACAAGAGCGAGGATGAAACTGACGACTATGCAAAGTAAAACCCTGAACTGGCACAGAGCTTTCGCTAACAAAGAAAACATGTCCTTTTTGTAGACAGCCCAGCCAACGTGAAGAAAGGCTTGCATATATTTTTTAAAGGGAGGGGTGGTGGCAACAGTGGGCAGCTTTCGCCACCACCCTGGCCCGCAGTTTTCCTTCCTGAGAACTGCGGACCCACCCCATACACAGGAGGCAGGCCGCTGGTACACAGAGGTGGTGTTTGGTTGCCGTGGATGCGGGAAGCCATATCAATGCTGCATGGGCTTCGTTCCACGGGGGAAACTGGAGCCTGCACAGTCAGCTGCGCACAGAGAGGAAGCCTGGCAATGGATGGCTACCCAGAGGAGCAGGGATTCCGGACTTAGTGGGTACTGCGGATGATCGGACCCGCCACCTCCCGCATGGCTGGCTCAGTAAGACTCTGGTCTGAACCCTTGCAAGCTCTGGTCTTCAGTTTCTTGTTTGCACTGCTGGTGACCTACAGTATCAGCCTTCACTCCAACAGTGCCCCGGTAGGTTAAGTTTTCACACCATCGAGCAGAGTGCTGTTGTGTTGGTTTATTTGTTCTTTCAGAGGTCATGCTATCATGTGGACGGACCCAAGTTTTAAATTTCCCCAATTCTAATTGCAGTTGCTTCAGGACATTGGTTAGTTTGAAGTTCTGGAAATATGTTTGAACACCTCTCCCAGAAGTGGGTAAGAAGTTAAAATAACGGAAAGGCTTGGCTCCGAGTTCGGTGGAACGTCAAAAAGCCCATGTTTGGCTGAATGGGCTTTGTGTAATGAAACCCCAGCTCCCTCTCTGCTCTTTCAGGCCAAACGGGTATTGGATGAAACTGATGAAATTCAACAAAGCAAGAGGCTTTGGAGTATTTATTGCAATATCCTGCTGATGAGGAGTATTTACTGCAATAAGCTATCGGTAAGCAACGATGGATATCTCCTCCGTTTCATCCTGCATGAACATGGACAGTCATTTACTAATTCATCTGCTCTTGTGTTCGACGCCCGAGCCCCTCTCATATGCTAGTCATGGCGGGGAGAGCAATGAGCCCCTTCATCAGGACCACCTTCCCTCCGTGCTCATCTCAGGAGCGCTGGCCTGTGGAAAACCCCAAAGTTCTGCAAGCCTGAGAAGTTGTTCTGTTCTGCCCATGGAGGGCGTGCTGCTCCTCACTTTCCTTCTCCCACGTGTGTCAGGGGCTTGAGTTGTTCTACCAAAGGAACTAATAATAAATTGGTCTCTGGTGCAACTTAGATCAATAATAGATGGTCCCTAGGTCAATTGCCTGGAGCAAGGAATAGAGTTTTAAAATAAATTTATTAAAATAAATTTATTGAAAATAAAATTGAAAAAAAATTAAAAATTTTTTAAAATAAGATTTATTTAATTTATTAAAATTAATTTATTAATTTATTTATTAAGCTCACTGATCCACGTGGTGGCTGACTCCATTTCTTTGATGACAAACGAATCGATGACGCAAGCCAGCCATAATCCGTAGAGCACAGGGAGATCTGCAGATTGAATTGGCTGGGCCATCCCACCAGCACACAAGCAAGCTGGCCTCGACAGAAGCCTCTTTGCCCTACAAGGCCATAAGGAAGAGCTGTGTAGTGAACTGGAAGGTCTATTTTCGTCCTAGGAAGTTGACCCCACTTTTGACACACTGGCATGCACAATAAAGGTTAGGTAATTATATTAAGTGTTTTTCTTACGGTCAGGTTGATATTCTGGCAGCCTAGGGGAACTGAAAACAGACCTCTTAGCTCCCTGGAGCTTTCTGTGTATTCACAGCCTGCGGTTTTGCTGCAGGAGAGAGAGGTGCTATGGAATAGAAACCAGGCAAGTTCACCAACTGGGCAAGTCAGCCCACTTCTGACTTGGGGTTCACCACAGGAAGGCCTTCTTTGAGAAATAGAAGACAGGTCTCTCTGCCTTCAGGATACTTCTGTTCTAACACCAGGCTGCCACGCTGAACTTGGACCCTTGATACTAGAGTGCAGTTCTTGTACTTCTGAACTTTGACATCAGTATTTGGGGAACATTAGGAAGGAGAGATGAAATGTGGACAATGATTCTCTTTTATTGTACATGTGACAAGGGCAATGGGGCCAATGATTAATGACCACATGCTCTGCAAACTTGAACAGTCACCACTTTAATACCAAAGACCTTATTTTCTGTTCCACAGAAAAAGCTGAAAAAAGTACTAAGAAAACAGACGTGCATTTGCGGCTATATACTGATGCACTTAAATTATACTTAACTGCATTCTGTAAATTGCATGTATATAGGGAGTTACGGTTTGTTTAACAATGTTTTATGGTGTTTTCTTCTAATTTTTCTACAAATTAAGTTTTAAACTTGATTTGGGGATTATACTCAAAGTAAGTTTAATAATGCTTTAAATATCTTTTCTATATAATATTTATAATCTGGAAAAAGCACTTTAAAATCTCTCTGTATATAATACATAAATGAGTTTACTTTCTCTTGAAAGAAAACTTTAATTAAGCTAAGTTAGCGCTCCTGTATTAACACGATTTAATCAATCAAAGTCTTTTTTAAATGAATGTAAAATTCTCTTTTGGAAAGTTGACAATCAGGAAGAACTCTAGAATGTATCTGTAGTCCTTGGTAGGATGCTCAGCATCTGAGGATATAGGAGGTGTTTACATCTCTTCTTCCAGTTAAAGTGTCACAACTTTGGAAAAGAAAGGAAATGAAGAGTCAACATCTGGCTTTTACATGGTGTCCAAGAGCAGGGTTTGGGTTTCTGGATTAGGGCTCATTACGCTGAACAAGAGGTGGGCAAAGGGCAGCTAACACATCTACAAACTCTAGGAAGAATGTCAGCCAGAAACTTGCTGACCCAACCAAGAGGACCAGAAATGGAAGTTTGAGAGGAAGGGAGAAAACTGTCCAAATATAACTGTGAACTTTACAGGACAGGGAACAAGAGGTGTGCTAGAGAAAGAGAGAAGAAGGATGGTTGAGGAGGTGCCCGTTAAAGATCAGCAGAAAATAGGAGCGATGAAGGGAGAGTACGATGTTGACCTCCAGGGACTGTCGATCAAAGCACAGAGTCAAAGAGAGCTTGATGTTTTAACACAAGATGGAACTATGACCTCCCAAGGGCCATGGAGATAGGGAACTAGGTCCATGACAGGGATATGGTTGGGGAAAGATATGCGTTGTTCCAACAACAGAATTGGTGAGGGGGTATCACTATATTGAATAATAAAAAGAATTAGATGTATTTGGCTCTCACTACTTACTGAACATTATACTCATTGCCTTCTATTCATTATTTCCTTTAACCCAATGAAGTAGAGTTCCATCTTACAGATGAGAAAACTGAGGCTTGGGGAAGTAGAGTTGCCCAGGAGCACTCAGCTGATAAGCACTGGAACCAAAGCCCTTGCTTTTAGCCTTCTGAGATTGCCTCCTGAGAAAGCATACCAGAACAGAACAAGCCTCAGAATGTCTGTCACATCCACTGGTCCTTTGTGAGGGATGCTGCTGTCCTTCTCCCACAACTGGACCTGAAGCTGGACTTGAAGCTGGACCAGAGCCGCAACTGAGATCCCAGCAGGGAGTATCCACTCCCGGGCGAGTCCTCCGTAAGTCACTTTACAATGAGCCTCATTTATCCTGAGGTAAGCCCATCTGTCTCCACACATCATACCAGGAGAGAGATATCCTATATGGAATTCTCTAACCCAAAGGTAGAGGTAGCAGGAAGAGCTTGTGGGTGAGGATAAATGATGAGGGGAAATAACCAATAAAGTAATGACTCCTACACTGATTCCCTGGCCAGGGGAGAGCAATAGGGCTCCCCAGCACAAATTATAATTGGGGGTGCTTAGTACAGGGACAGAATCTCAGCCATCCAAGTGTCCACAGTAAGTCTCCTTCCGCTCAAAACCGCTCAAAGTGTCCTTTGTCCTTTGCTTCTCCATCTTGAGGCCCCTACTATATGTCCTGGAGCCTGTCCTGGGAGTTCTACCCCCAGGGAGAAGCAAACTAACCCTCCTTCCTACCTTGACCTCGAGCTACCCAGTGCCCAGCAACTGCGCTCACCTGTGTCAGACTGGACACATATAAATGCTGTCCAGCTACTTGTCTGTCTCTTTCATTACACTGTGAGCCTCTTAAAGGCCAGGACTGCTTTTTATCCCTGAATCACCCGCACAGGATGTGCCCTAATACAAGAAGCACTAGGTTAACTGTTTACCACACCATCTGTGGATATTACTTATTCTCCAGATGAAATCCCCGCAAGAAGGCTTTCCCTGTATAATTAGCCCTACTCTCCCACCACATAGCTGTTACTTAGATTATACGTTTCTCAAGGCCAGAAACTAACCTTGATCCATATCAAATGCCTGACCCATAATAGACTCTCCATAAATGGTAACACAATTTTCACCACCCTTGTCCTGCAACTCCCTACCAAAGGAAAAAGGCAAAATGCCATTAAGTCACATCTCTCAATCCTATCCTTGCATAATTCACTTTTAAACGTTTTCAAATCTAAATGTAGCATTTTTACATTTATCTCTATGTAATTTCAACAGTCCTTCATAAACATTCCAAATGTTTTTATTCCGTCTCTTAACAGAAATAATCACTCACTTTTGTTATTTATATTTTCCCCTACTTCTATAGCAAATGTATTGTGCGACACACCCAAGATTCACCAAGAGCCTCTAACACAAAGCTTTTCCCGCAGGAGGTTTTCAAAAACATTTTTTAGAAACTTAACTTAAAGGCAGACTATCTGATAAAATCTTGGCTTCTCCTGCTGTTATTTGTAAATGCAAAGGCAGTAGAAATAATAAAGGGAACTATTGCTACTCGTGATGTTTTAAATCAGAAGATTAAAACCATAGTCCCTAGAGGTCATTCTTTTCTGAAGTGGTGCAATGAGGAGTGGCGGGGGCGGAGGGTGGGGTGAGGAATTGGCTACAGGATGCTGGGCCCGCAGGAAGCCAAGCAGGCCCCTGGCCACACATTGCCCACCCAGCCTCACTGAACCGTGAGCTAACCCGCTATCATCTTCCATGTATTGGGGTTTTGCTCAAGGCTTTGTTTGGGGGACCTGGCAGCATTATGAACAAGAAGATAGAAAATCAACCTCCTCGTTTCAGAGATGCCCACCCCACCCCCTCACGTACACATTGCATATAGTGCTTTCAGACAGACATCCCTCAGTGTGTTTCACCATCTTCTCGTGGACGAGCAAGATGGGAAAACCTGGTACAGCGAGGCTGGACTCTCAGCAAGCAATACACTCTGTCAGGATGATTAATGAACTGACTTCCACCTTTGGGGAGGTCTCTGGTGCTGTATCGTTGAACTGAGCAGCACTTTTCCCAATGACCTGAAGGAAACATCAAAGGCATGTTTACCAAATGAGTAGATGACCAAAAAAAAATGTGGGAACTATTAACATTAGAAATAGTCAAAAACAATTTTAATGACACTGGCATGAGAATAGACCAAAACCAAAAGACACAACATTTAACAAGAATAAATGCTAAATCACACTTTTAGATTTTCAAAATCAATTGCAAAAATACAAAATGGGAGACCTGACATCAGCAGTTCTTATGAAAATGCCAGGAGGTTTATTATTAATAATAACCCCAGCCTTTTAAATGCCTGCTATGTGACACTCAATCCAAGTCAAGTGTTACATAAAACTAATAAAATCTAATTCAAGTTCTATTTGCAATCATATAAAGAGAGTATGGAGGTTAAGCAGGGGGGAATTCTGGCCATACTCTGAACTGGTCAAAGTACCAAATAAAGATCATAGTTTCAATCTCAAATGACACACTGCAAGAGGGACCTTGATAAACTGGGCTATATGCCACAAGGAAAACAGAACGGTGAAGCCTCTATAAACCATAATAGGTGAGGATGTGTTCAAGGAGACGAGGATGTTCAGTTGAGAAAGAGAGACTAGGAGGGACATGACAAATGTCTTTAAACATTTCAGAGGTCGTATTGAAGGGGAATTAGGTATACTTTGTGTAATAGCAGAGAGCAGGGCTAGGATCAGGAGGGTAGTTCGAGTGGCAGATAATGTCAGTTGGCATTCCTGGGTTGTAAGCAACAGAAATCACCTGACATGGATAGAGGAGCTCACCAGGCACTGGAAAGGCTGAGAAACCAGACTCGGGGCTGACAAGGAAAGAGTCAACTCTAGAAGATCTTTGGCAACAGGAAGCTCTTGACTGTCTTGCCTGGCACTGCCTCTAGAATAAAAGAATTCCCACTATTTCCCTGGTGTTTGTATCACTTTGTAGCAAGTCCCAGAAGCATGGATTTTACTAGACATGCTTAGGTCACCTGCCTCCCCCTTGACTGACCCAGGGAAATAACAGGAAGAGTTTGGCAGGAGGAACTTCCCGAGATCTCTTGGAGTTCACAGAAGGAGGACATCGAGAGTTCACTGTCCAACACAGGCTGCTCCAATGGAAAGCAGGTTATGCCCCCAAAGAAAATCATGGTGCTCTTAGAAAGAGGGGAATGGATGTGAGGCATCCAAAACAATGAAAAATGACCACTACATAGAGTTCAAGATGAAGAAATACTTTCTAGATATTAAAATGGTCATTCAAGATGTGGCACAGATATACAACAGAATATTACTCAGCCACAAAAAAGAACAATATAATGCCATTTGCAGCAACATGGATGGACCTAGAGATTGTCATACTGAGTGAAGTAAGTCTGACAGAGAAAGACAAATATCATATGATATCACTTATATATGGAATCTTAAAAAAGGGTACAAGTGAACTTATCTACAAAACAGAAATAGAGTTACAGATGTAGAAAACAAATTTATGGTTACCAGGGGGTAAGGGGTGGGGGGATAAATTGGAAGACTGGGATTGACATATACATACTACTATATATTAAATAGATAACTAATAAGGATCTACTGGATAGCACAGGGAACTCTACTCAATACTCTGTAATGGCCTGTATGGGAAAAGAATCTAAAAAAGAGTGGATATATGTATATGTATAACTAATTCACTTTACTGTACACCTGAAATTAACACAACACTGTAAATCAACTACACTCCAATAAAAATTTTAAAAATAAAATAAAGTGGTCCTTCAAGTTATTCAAGCTGGATCAGAGGATCAAACAGGGGGTTCTGACCTGAGGTAGGAGGCATTGCTGGCTGAACTCAGAGAGCCCTTAAATTCTAAGATTCAACAACTCTAAGGAGTTTTCAACCTGGGGACATGTCAGAATCATGGGAGGAGCTTTTTCAAATTGTTTCCACCTAGCTGTCCTCCCTGTCCCCAAAGGTTCTAATGTCCCTTCCCATCGCTCATCTTCTATCTCTAGTTGAAAACCAAGAACCACATCAAATCTGAGACTTCTACTGCTCCGTCAGTACCTTGTGTTGGTGAAATAGCCTGAAAAGGGAGACAGGATGCTAATCAAATGGGAAAATTCTTTTTTATTTAAAAATGTTTTTAAGCACTTGGAATGTCTAACTTGTAGAGTTAAGCAGTGTAAGTAATATCTGTGAAAAATGAAAAGGGACTTGGTTGAAGAAGATTAATAGTTGGAGTTATCTAACAATGCTGCAAATGTTGGCTCCCTTCTACTACTGCTATTTTGTTTGGAATGGGTCCAGTTTTCCCATTGCATAAAAGGAGACAAGATCTGTTTGAAGCCATTAACAGTACCAATAGGAGGGGCATTTGAATTAATAACCAGGAGGCCAGTCAGCCAGGAGCAATTTTGAACATAATCTTTTCTTTTGACTTTTTTTGTAAGACTGATATTTTGCTATATTATACTTGGTCCAATGTGCCACTGCTGAGCCAAATAATTTATCTTTCCAACTCTCTTTACTCTTTAAATGGACCTAAGTAAAATATTTTAATTTATTTGTATGGAGGTCCCTTCTATAGATTGTGTTAGGCGCTATGAAGCATTATTCCTGAGCACAAAGGATTCTTTGGAATTTAGCAAGAAATAACTAGATATCTAAGGGCATAAGCAGATGCTCTTGAAATAATGCTAAGTGATCAGAGTAAAATACAAAACCATATATAATGCATGATCTTCATCTTGTTTCTTTGAAAGTAAATTTATCCAAGAAAAAAAAATCTTACTCTATTTTACTCACCCCTAGTTACACAGCAGCACTCTTTTTTTATTATTATTAATTTTTATTGGAGTATGGTTGCTTTACAATGTTGTGTTAGCCTCCACTGCACAACCGTATGAATCAGCCATACACATACAGATATTCCCTCCCTTCTGGACTTCCCTCCCATTTAGGTTACCATAGTGCATTGAGTTCCCTGTGTTATACAGTATGTTCCCATCAGTTCACAACAGCACTCTTTGCAAAGTCTTCTTGAAATGTGTTTCTGGAGGCCTCAGGGGACTGTCACATGTGCTCAGGAACTGGTCCCCAACCATGCAATGTGGTCCTCTTCACTGTTTTCCTCTTCTCTGGCTCCAGCCTCCTTCCTCCAAGAGGCACTGCATCTGCCTAGCACTCCTGCTGCTTCTCCAGGGATATTGAGTCCCCCAGGCAGCACCCTCCCAGGGCCACTGCACATACCTTTGTGCAATGGAGCTACCAAGGTGCCAAATCTGGGCCAAATTCTGTGCTGGAGTGGAGAAGCAGTCACCCCTGCCTCTCCATGGGCTACTTACTGTAACCTCCTCCCATACAGTCTATACAACACCCCAGGCTGATCTTCCTAAAATTCACATTGGAATCCAGGCCTCTCCTGCTTACAAAGCCTTCAATGGCTTCCTAAGCCCTACACTATGAAATGAAAACCCTTAGCCTCAGTATGTGGCCCCTGCTCAGCCTCTGACAAGGACTCTTTCCTAGCACTCACCCTCTCCTCTCGGAGACACCTAAGAGCCTCCCAGGTGACAGCCAGTCCCCTGGCACGATCCTTACTCTCAGGGGCTTGAGCTGTTCTTCTGACTCAGACGCTTCTCCCATCAAACCCGCTCAACTGACAAACGTCTACTTCTTTAATACTCTGTTCAGACATTTCTTCCCTGTGAATTTTCCTGGACCCGCCCCACACCAGGCAGAAGTACACCCCACTCAGTATCCCCACAGCACTTGGTTCTCCTTTTTCCCTCTATTTCTGTCATACTTAGACTGGGTTCCTACTAGCAATTACTGACACTTGCTAGTCCACTGCCTTTACTAACTGGTGAGCTCCTAGGGCAGGGACCTCCTCCTCATCACCCCAGTGTCCCCAACACCAAGGACAGTGCCTGGCACAGATCACGCATCCAACCGCCTAACAAGAAAGAACATAACTGAACAAACATGCAACTCCACATTGAGACTTTGGAATTTCCAAGAACTCCCTCATGTCCCTGAAAGTCCATGTTTCTTTTCTCTTATTTTAGAGGGCCCCTGGTCTTTCTGCACTCCTTTTCTCTACCCAAGACAGGAGTCACAAGATGTGTTGGGTTTCTGGCCCATGCTCTTCCAGGATTCCAAACCTGGGTGCAGATACACAAGGCACAGCAAAACTGACTGGGTTCAACTGACCAAAAGCTGGGCTTCCCTGGTGGCACAGTGGTTAAGAATCTGCCTGCTAATGCAGGGGACACAGGCTCAAGCCCTAGTCCAGGAAGATCCCACATACCGTGGAGCAACTAAGCCCATGTGCCACAACTACTGAGCCAGCACTCTAGAGCCCACAAGCCACAGCTACTGAAGCCCACACACCTAGAGCCTGTGCTCCACAACAAGAGAAGCCACTGCAATGAGAAGCCCACACACCACAATGAAGAGTAACCCTCACTCGCTGCAACTAGAGAAAGCCCGCACACAGCAATGAAGACCCAATGCAGCCAAAAATTAATTAATTAAATAATTATTATTTTTCTAAAACTCAAAACAATTAAGAAAATGGTAATAGGAACATACATATCGATAATCACCTTAAATGTGAATGGATCACAGGCTCCAACCAAAAGACACAGGCTAGCTGAATGGATACAAAAACAAGACCCATAAATATGCTGTCTACAAGAGACCCACTTCAGACCTAGGGACACATACAGACTGAAAGTGAGGAGATGGAAAAAGATATTCCATGCAAATGGAAATCAAAAGAAAGCTGGAGTAGCAATACTCATGTCAGATAAAATAGACTTTAAAATAAGGAATGTCACAAGAGACAAGCAAGGACACTACATAATGATCAAGGGATCAATCCAAGGACAAGATATAACAATTATAAATATATATGCACCCAAATAGGAGCACCTCAATACATAAGGCAACTGCTAACAGCTGAAAAGAGGAAATCGAGAGTAACACAATAATAGTGGGGGACGTTAACACCTCACTTACACCAATGGACAGATCATCCAGACAGAAAATTAATAAGGAAACACAAGCTTTAAATTATACAATAGATCAGGTAGATTTAATTGATATTTATAGGGCATTCCATCCAAAAACAGCAAGTTACACTTTCTTCTCAAGTGCACATGGAACATTCTCCAGGATAGATCACATCTTGGGTCACAAGTCAATCCTCGGTAAATTTAAGAAAATTGAAATCGTATCAAGCATCTTTTCCAACCACAACTCTATGAGATTAGAAATGAATTACAGGGAAAAAAACATAAAAAACACAAACACATGGACGCTAAACAATACATTACTAAATAACCAAGAGATCACTGAAGAAATCAAAGAGGAAATCAAAAAATACCTAGAGACAAATGACAATGAAAACACAATGATCCAAAACCAGTGGGATACAGCAAAAGCAGTTCTAAGAGGGACATTTATAGCAATACAATCCTACGTCAAGAAACAAGAAACATCTCAAATAAACAATCTAAACTTACACAAAAAGGAACTAGAGAAAGAAGAACAAACAAAACCCAAAATTAGTAGAAGGAAAGAAATCATAAAGATCAGAGCAGAAATAAATGAAATAGAAACCAAGAAAACAATAGCAAAGATCAAGAAAACTAAAACCTGGTTCATTGAGAAAACTTTAGCCAGTCTCATGAAGAAAAAGAGGGAGAGGACTCAAATCAATAAAATTAGAAATGAAAAAGGAGAAGTTACAACAGACACCACAAAAATACAATGCATCATAAGAGACTATGACAAGCAACTCTATGCAAATAAAATGGACAACCTGGAAGAAATGGACAAATTCCTAGAAAGGTATAAGCTTCCAAGACTGAACCAGGAAGAAATAGAAAATATGAACAGACCAATCACAAGTAATGAAATTGAAACTGTGATTAAAAACCTTCCAACAAACAAAAGTCCCAGATCAGATGGTTTCACAGGTGAATTCTATCAAACATTTAGAGAGGAGCTAACACTCATCCTGCTCAAACTCTTCCAAAAAATTGCAGAGGAAGGAACACTCCCAGACTCATTCTATGAGGCCACCATCACCCTGATACCAAAAACAGACAAAGATACTACAAAAAAAGAAAATTACAGACCAATATCCCTGATGAATATAGATGCAAAAATCCTCAACAAAATACTAGCAAACAGGATCCAACAACACATTAAAAGGATCATACACCATGAACAAGTGTGATTTATCCCAGGGATGCAAGGATTCCTCAATATACACAAATCAATCAATGTGATACACCATATTAACAAATTGAAGAATAAAAACCATATGATCATTTCCATAGATGCAGAAAAAGCTTTTGACAAAATTCAGCACCCATTTATGATAAAAACTCTCCAGAAAGTGGGCATAGAGGGAACCTGCCTCAACATAATTAAGGTCATATATGACAAACCCACGGCAAACATTATTCTCAATGGTGAAAACTGAAAGCATTTCCTCTAAGATCAGGAAAAGACAAGGATGTCCACTCTTGCCACTGTTATTCAGCATAGTTTTGGAAGTCCTAGCCACAGCAATCAGAGAAGAAAAAGAAATAAGAGGAATGCAAATTGGAAAAGAAGAAGTAAAACTGTCACTGTCTGCAGATGACATGATACTATACATAGATAATGCTAAAGATGGCACCAGAAAACTACCAGAACTAATCAATGAATTTGGCAAAGTTGCAGGATACAAAATTAATGCACAGAAATCTCCTGCATTCCTATACACTAACAACGAAACATCAGAAAGAGAAATTAAGAAAACAATCCCATTCACCACTGCAACGAAAAGAATAAAATACCTAGCAATAAACCTACCTAAGGAGGTAAAAGACCTATACTCAGAAAACTATAAGACACTGATGAAAGAAATCAAAGATGACACAAACAGATGGAGAGATATACCATGTTCTCAGATTGGAAGAATCAATATTGTGAAAATGACTATATACTACCCAAGCAATCCACAGATTCAATGCAATCCCTATCAAATTACCAATGGCATTTTTTACAGAACTAGAACAAAAAATCTTAAATTTTGTATGGAGACACAAAAGACCCCGAATAGCCAAAGCAATCTTGAGAGAAAAAAACAGAGCTGGAGGAATCAGATTCCCTGACTTCTCACTGTACTACTACAAAGTCACAGTAATCAAGCCAATACGGTACTGGAACAAAAACAGAAATATAGATCAATGGAACAGGACAGAAAGCCCAGAGATACACCCACACACCTATGATCAACTAATCTATGACAAAGGAGGCAAGGATATACAATGGAGAAAAGACAGCCTCTTCAATAAGTGGTGCTGGGAAAACTGGACAGCTACATGTAAAAGAATGACATTAGAACCCTTCCTAACACCATACACAAAAATAAACTCAAAATGGATTAAAGACCTAAATGTAAGGCCAGACACTGTAAAACTCTTAGAGGAAAACATAGGAAAAAAACTCTTTGATATAAATCACAGCAAGATCTTTTTTGACCCACCTCCTAGAGTTATGGAAATAAAAACAAAAATTAAAAAATGTGACCTAGTGAAGCTTAAAAGCTTTTGCACAGCAAAGGAAACTATAAACAAGACGAAAAGACAACCCTCAGAATGGGAGAAAATATTTGCAAACGAACTGACAGACAAAGGAATAATCTCCAAAATATATAAACAGCTCATGCAGCTCAATATTAAAAAAATCAAAAAACCCAATGAAAAACCTGGGCAGAAGAGCTAAATAGACATTTCTCCAAAGAAGTCATCCAGATGGCCAAGGGGCACATGAAAAGCTGCTCAACATCACTAATTATTAGAGAAATGAAAATCAAAACTACAATAAGGTATCACCTCACACCAGTTAGAATGGGCATCATCAGAAAATCTTCAAACGACAAATGCTGAAGGGGGTGTGGAGAAAAGGGAACCCTCTCGCACTGTTGGTGAGAATCTACATTGATACAGCCAGTATGGAAAACAGTTACGGAGGTTCCTTAAAAAACTAAAAATAGAATTACCATATGACCCAGCAGTCCCACTCCTGGGCATGTACCCAGAGAAAACCATAATTCAAGAAGACACATGCACCCCAATGTTCGCTGCAGCACTATTTACAAGAGCCAGGCCATGGAAGCAACCTAAACGCCCATTGACAGACAAATGGATAAAGAAGATATGGTACATATATACAATGGAATATTACTCAGCCATAAAAGTAATATTTTATTTTGGGTCATTTGTAGAAACGTGGATGGACCTAGAGAGTATCATACAGAGTGAAGTAAGTCAGAAAGAGAAAAACAAATATCATATACTAATGTATATATGTGGAACCTAGAAATATGGTATGGATGAACTGGTTTGCAAGGCAGAAATAGAGACACAAATGTAGAGAACAAACGTATGGACACCAAGGGGGGAAAGTTGGCGGGGGGGATGAATTGGGAGATTGGGATTGACATATATACATTAATATGTATAAAATAGATAACTAATAAGAACCTGCTGTATAATAATAAATAAAATAAAATTCAAAACAAAAGAGGCATCATGCCTGCAATTTACTCTCAAAACTGTGTGTATGTGTGTGTGTGTGTGTGTGTGTGTGTGTGTGTGTGAAAGAGAAAAAAAGGATTTACTGTATAACAGAGGGAACTATATTCAATATCTTGTAATAACCTGTAATGGAAAGTAATGACACAAATATATATATAACTGAATCACTTTGCTCTACACCTGAAACTAACACCTTATTATAGATCAATTATACGTCAATTGAAAAAAAAAAGAGTTATTCCTCTGTGAGAAAAGGACCTGAAGGACACAAACCTACACAGTCTGGAAGCTTCCTTTGCCTGTGCACCTCATTTAGGCTTTGTGAACATAGCCACATTTCCTGTTCAAAGGAAGCCTCTTGACTTACCCGTGGAGGTGACCACATCTTAGATGGTACTGCAAGACTTGCATTCTTTTCAACTTCTTTAATGTGCATGTTCAAAACCACCTCACTTTACAGAGCGAGGGATGAGGGAAGAGCTAATCTTAGCAGTAAAACTCACATTTATCATATTCAGATGACCAGTTTAGAAGAGAAGACAGCAGTGGTGGAAATATCTCCGGGACCTCTACAAGGGATTAACTCAACCGACAGTGGAATGCCGGAGCCTCACCAACTGATATCCAGCTCTGAACACGGTTCTCTGTCTGAAACTCAAGTGACTCTTAGAAAGGGATCACTGCAGATATCATACACTCGGGGCATTGGTGTTTCCAGTGAGCCTGACGGGTCTGACTGTTACCGACACAAATGTCATAGGATCGCTTGATAGACAAGCCCAAACTCACGCTGAACCTAGCCTTGTGGTCACCGTTACTTTATTTATTTATTTATTTTTTTTGCGGTATGCGGGCCTCTCACTGTTGTGGCCTCTCCCATTGCGGAGCACAGGCTCCGGACGCGCAGGCCCAGCGGCCATGGCTCACGGGCTTAGTTGCTCCGCGGCATGTGGGATCTTCCCGGACCAGGGCACGAACCCGTGTCTCCTGCATCGGCAGGCGGATTCTCAACCACTGCGCCACCAGGGAAGCCCGTTCACCGTTACTTTAAACCTTGCCCAGGGTTGCCATGGCCAGAGCTTACTGGGATTATGTAGTGAGGTCACCTGAGCTAGTAGATGAGCCAGGAAGCAGAGGCTAAGCCTTTTGATGAGCAGGCTATGGCTCCAGCCATAAAATCACCATCAAAACAATGTCACGGGCAAGCCTAGAATTTGTGGTGATCAAAAAAGGTGCTTGAAGCACGCTAAGACCTTGCCACAATCCTAGGCTTTTGATTAGAAAGGCATATGTAAATGTTTTGACATGGTGTTGGGACATTTCAGTTCAATTTAGTGAGCTTAGGTACTGGCAAGAAAAATCAGACTGTGTTTTATTCAAGCAGCTTCTACAGGCTTCTTTTTTGTTGTTGTTGCAGTATAATTGAGGTGCCATATTATATGCTACCGGTATACAATATAGTGATTTACAACTTTTTAACATTATACTCCATTTAGAGTTATTATAAAATATTGGTTATATTCCCTGTTATACAATATCTCCTTGTAGCTTATTTTATACATAATAGTTTGTACCTTGGGATTTCCCTGGCGCAGTGGTTAAGGATCCGCCTGCCAGTGCAGGGGACACAGTTTCGATCCCTGGTCCGGGAAGATCCCACGTGCCACGGAGCAACTAAGCCCATGTACCAAAACTACTGAGGCAACGTGCTGGAACTACTGAACCCCACGCGCCTATACCCCATGCTCCTCAACAAGAGAAGCAACTGCAACGAGAAACCCACGCACCACAACGAAGAGTAGCCCCCGCTCACCACAACTTAGAGAAAGCACATGCACAGCAATGAAGACCCAAAACAATCAAAAATAAATACATAAATAAATTAATTAATTTAAAAAAACACAACACTGTAAATCAACTATAATTCAATTTAAAAAAATAGTTTGTACCTCTTACTCCTCTACCCTTATATTGCCTCTCCTCCCTTCCCTCTCCCCACTGGAAACCACTAGTTTGTTCTCTATATCTGTGAGTCTGCTTCTTTTTGGTTGTATTCACTAATTTGTTGTATTGGGCTGGCCAGAAAGTTCATTCTGGTTTTTCTGTAATTTTACGAAAAACTCAAATGAACTTTTTGACCAATCCAATACTTTTTAGATTCCACATACAAGTGGTATCACACAGTGTTTGTCTTTCTCTGACTTATTTCACTTACCATAATGCCCTCCAAGTCCATCCATGTTGCTACAAATGGCAACATTTCATTCTTTTTTATGGCTGAGTAGTACTCCATTCTACAGGCTTATTTTGTTCTCTTGTTTGCTTGTTTTTCAGCATGTTAACAAGGGGTGAATTGGACTGGGTACTCGGTTATTTCCTCAAGGCTCAGAATCTCTAAGTGTGAATCCTTGTCTGACGAAGATTTACTGAGCACCTGCTACATGCCAGGCACTGCATAAATCGCCAGGGATACGATGCTGAATGTGGCAGAGGTGTCTCCTGTCCTCACAGGAGTAACAGTCTACTGGACAGTGTGTCCTACAGGGGAACTCGGCCTATTGTCAGGCTTTTCTGCACAGGGTCAAGGCTAGTCTATTCAAATTCCTCAGCCGCAGGACTGGTAGCAGCCCCCGAATGGTAAAAGGGCCCCTGCGACCACAACTGACATCCCAGCTATGGGCACCCCTGAGTTGAAAGTGGTGGAAAGCAGGAATTTCAGGCCTGAAATGGCCAAGCTGACCCTGCTTATGGTTCTGCCAAGGTTCCTGGCTGTGCTTTTATTATTATTATTAATTCTGATAACTACACTTTATTGAAGGTTCTCTAGGGACCCTGCCCTTGGCTAAGGGCCGTACCCATGTAGCCTGCTTCCCTGACTTGCAGGGCTCTTCCTACTTAGCTCAGGAGGAGGGGGAAGAAGAAGCTGAGAATTCAGTCTTACTGTTCCTTTTGCCAGAGAAGTCACCTAGCTTGCTACCTCCTGCAGTGGTGGCAGGATTCTTCCAAGCTATGAAAGAGGGGGGACACTCCCTTCATCCCCAGAGAGACTGTTCCTCTCTTCTGGAAACCTACCTCCATTCAAAAGACACAGGCATTCAGGGAGCCCAGTGTAAACAGGTCAGGTAGGTCTAAAGGTTTTGTAAACTGTGAAGTGCTATAAAACTGTAGAATATTATTATTATTATTAAATGATAGTGGTAACATCACAATTAGACTTGCTGACTAGAGAAATTCAAATCAAGAACCATTACAACTTTATTTTTCTACTCTTTCCATTATCTTTTTAAAAAATTTTTTTAAATTTATTTATTTTATCTATTTATTTTTGGCTGTATTGGGTCTTTGTTGCTGCACGCGGGCTTTCTCTAGTTGCAGCGAGTGGGTGCTACTCTTCCTTGTGATGTGTGGGCTTCTCATTGCAGTGTCTTCTCTTGTTGCAGAGCATGGGCTATAGGTGCACGGGTTTCAGTAGTTGTGGCACGTGGGCTCAGTAGTTACGATGCACAGGCTTAGTTGCTCCGCGACATGTGGGATCTTCCCAGACCAGGGCTCGAATCCATGTCCCCTGCATTGGCAGGCAGATTCTTAACCACTGCACTACCAGGGAAGCCCCTCCGTTATCTTTTTATTCTTTCTTTATTCTGAAGTATTTTATATACCATACAATGAACAGATTTTAAGTATAATAACTGTCAAGTTTTGTTTATTACTTTTGGACTAACAAAGCCAAATAGTTATATTTTAACACATAATACAAAGTCAACTAGTTATATTTTAACTAATACAACTATTTAAAGCTACACATTTAATTATGATATCTGTTATGGACTAAGTGTTTGTGACCCCTCCCCCAAAATTCATTGGTTGAAACCCCATCTCCCACTGTGACTGTATTTGGAAATAAGGCTTATGAGGCAGTGATAAAGGTTAAATGAGGTCATAAGGGTGGGGGCCTAATCCCACAGAGCAGGTGCCCTTATCAGAAGAGGAAGAGCCACTAGGGCTGTCTCCTGGCTACACAAAGAAGAGATCCTGTGAGCACACAGCAAGATGGCAGCCACCTACAAACCAAGACAAGAGGCCTCAGAATGAAACCTATTCTAGACACAGAACTGTGAGAGAATAAATTTCTATTGGTTAAGCCTCCCAGTCTATAGTATTTTGTTATGGCAGCCAGAGCAGACTAAAACAATACATTTTTAACTAAGTTTAATACATACAGTTGATAATATATGTAGGCAAACCACTTTTCCATTTTTTTGGTTTTGTTTTCAAATGGTGTTTTTTTTTCAAATGATGACTTTTTGCCTAAATTTCTTTTAATCAATAGGATGTTGATTCTGTGTACTATAAATGATTTCAATGGTTTTAAATTGTCATTACAAGTAATTGTAATATACTTGCTAGATTTGTTCCGTCAGACATCAATCCAATAAATATTTGAAAAACTTGAATATCTGCAAAGGTATTTTAGTTTGAACATACAAATTAATTCTGTTTACAAGCCACTGATTCAACATTACAGATAAAGAAATAGAATGCAAATGAGATCAATCAGAAAGGAAGGTCAGGCTGATGGCAATCTTCACGAGAACATGTGAGACTCCCAGACAGATATTACCAGAAATTAATCTCACACAATGCTATCTGGAGTGATTTACAAACTAAATTGTGATTTCTATCATAATTCAAGCTGAAAAATTAGACTTTGACTGCATCTACACATAGCCACCGAATCAGACTTCAGGATGGCTTCCCTGAACACATATGTACAAATAAGAAGCAGGAAGACTTGGGAACAGGAACTTGACCTGAAGATGACTCTGTTTTCTCACCCATGCCTCCTCTCTCCACTGCTCAGAAGGGTGGCTCCTGGGGGCCCTAAAGTCTTCCTTGGGTACCACATCCTCTTCTGCCCTCCCCAGCCTTCTGACCTTTCCTCAATCACCCTCCTCATCAAAGCTTATCTGCCTTGTGCCATCAGGCTCCACTTTCTGTTAGGAAACTGATAAGCTAATCTCTATTTAATGGGCAAGTATCTGCTCAGTACATCACTGCTTCCAGCCAGTTAAACATATCTGTATTCGAACAGCACTCTTGCAGACATCATGCTTAAACTTATGCAATCTTTTATTTTTTTTTTATTTATTTTTTTTTTTGTGATACGCGGGCCTCTCACTGTTGTGGCCTCTCCCATTGCGGAGCACGGGCTCCGGACGCGCAGGCCCAGCGGCCATGGCCCACGGGCCCAGCCGCTCCGCGGCATGTGGGATCCTCCCGGACCGGGGCACGAACCCGCGTCCCCTGCACCGGCAGGCGGACCCCCAACCACTGCGCCACCAGGGAAGCCCTATGCAATCATTTTGATGATGCCAATTCTAGTCTTTGGTCTCCAGTTATAATGTTTTTATGGACCCAATATTCATCTTTATCAAGTTTGGTTAATTCGTTTTCTTCACAGGAATATAATTTCACAAGAGTCACTTAGGGTTTGAGATAACTGAAATATCACCCTTGGTCCCATCAATACTAATGTCAATAAGAAGTAATTTTTAAATATAAATCAAAACCAATTAGCACTTTGAAATCTAAGTGAACCTATGTTTTTCTATTTATTGTTAGTGTCTTATTGTCAGTTTGGGCTGCTATAACAAAATACCATAGACTGTGTTGCTTGAACAGTAGACATTTATTTCTCACAGTTCTCGAGGCTGGGAAGTCCAAGATCAAGGTGCCTACAGTTTCAGTGTCTGATGAGAACCGGAGCACTCTAGTCTCTTCCTCTTCTTATAAGGGCATTAATGTCACCATGGGAGCTCTACCGCCATGACTTCACCTAAACTTAATAACTTCCTAAAGGCCCCACCTTCAAATACCACTGCCTTGGGAGTTAGGGCTTCAACATATGAATTTGGGAGGGACACAAGCATTCAGTCTGTAGCAGTTAGTGTTATTACAAGGTACATGAAGTTGTCCTTGAGTAAAATAAGAAATCATTTTCTCCCAATGAAAATTAATTGAAGATTTAATAACTGACTCACAATGCCCAAAAGGAGACATTTCCTCTGGAGTTGAGCTGCCAACAAAATTGGAGTGTCCCAAAATGTATGGTTTCAGAGAATTTCCAATGTGAAACAACACTTTTCTTGGGGAGTGTGTAACTCTTCTCTTTCGGCAATTCCCTGTGAACCCCCAGGCAGCTTCTGGTTCTGGGCTGTTTAGCAGTGGAGAAAAGGATCTGACATAAGCATGGCCCATCTCTTCTCCAGGGGACTGTTAGACTCACCCCCAAGGGTGGCCATTGAATCCCTGGACAAACGACCCAAGGATGGCTAGGCTGGTCAAGTCTCTTCCTCACTGGGAATAACCAGCTGTTGACCCTGTGAAACCAGCCCTTTCATCACTTCATAATAAATTGGAATTCACAGAAATTAGAATCTGAGTCTGAAATTCCAATAGGATCTCCACATGTGTCTGAAATCTAAAGAGAGAGAAGAAATCAGCTATCCCCACTGTTGGTCTCAGCATCTGAAATAGTTCCCTGCTGAATCATAATGTAAACACAGGGGTTAATTCCTTCCTCTGAGAAATCTGCTCGTGTGCACCCAAAATTATTATTATCTGTGTTCAACCATGAGAGCATGACGAGCTGAATGGCTGCCAACATGGCCCTTTGCCTCCCCTGATTTAAATAAATAGATCTGGCTTTGGGCAGGCTTTCCAGACTGACATGCACTCCAGACATGAATGTTATTTTATTAAGATATACAGTGACATAAAATATTTGTATAATCAATATATCTTGCTCAGCTTTAAAATCTAGGACAGGGTTTTCAAGTAATCTCATTTTCACAGATTGAGTTGACTAGTCAGAAGCAATGACGAATGTTGGAGGAGACATCATGTTTATTTATAACAGATTGATATTATATCTAGTTACTGTGTACTAGGAAACGGAAATAGGTTTGTGCAAACCCTTCCCCGCCCCCATAACTTAAAAAACGGGAAACACCTCTTCTGAGCCCTTTTACTATATCATGTAATATTTTAGCTTTAAATGGAATAGGGGTGGTCTGCCTTTGCACCTTATTGACTTAACCCAAGCTTTTGGTTTGACCTGAAGGATTTCCTGATAGACTAAAGGGCTGTTCTTTGAAATGAATCTCTTCCTAACAAGGTCCCTTTAACAGGTCCCTTTTAAATAGCCTACCTTTCCTAACTGTTTTTGCTTCAGTAGACCATCAAAGGAGAGGAGCTGATGAAAAGAAATGAAACTGACACGTGGACCCGGGTAGAGGTGACTGAAAGTTCTTCATTTAAGGGGTTGGTTCCTTTTCTCTCATTATGTTGTAGAATCTGAAAACACCCCCTTGAGATTCTGGTCACTGTCTTTAGGACATCCCAAGAGAAGTCACCTCCACACCTCTTCCCTCCTAGAGTTTCCCATCCCATTTGGCAAAAAATACGCTCAGACTCTCCTAGTGGGCAACTGAAAAAGACAACAAAGAAAGAAAATACACACCAAGAACCAGGAAGCATGCAATTTAAGCTGGAACATGACTGTATAAAGAGAGATCAATTAGACAATGTATACCAATAACATGTAAGTACTAACAGGTGCACACACAAGCACTGAGGCTTCCGGGAGTATTCGGAAACAGCCTAAATAAGGAAGGGTCTCCAGAATGGACTTACCCATCCATGTTTCTTCCAACACTTTGCCATCAGTTTGGCCTCTACTCTATGCCAGGTGCTGTGCTGAACGCTGGCCACTCAGAGATGAAGGAATCTCGATTCCCGCCCTCAAGTTACTCAAAGTCCAAGAGTGAGGAGTGAGGGTAGACAATTTAACAGAGAGAATCATGGGATGAAAGGTATGCAGGCTGCTGAGGGAACAAGAGGGGAGGAGTCTAAAAGCTGGGTCCTGGAGAGCCCTGCTGCCCAGACTGACTCTGGAGGGATGAGTGGTACTAAAGACAAGCAACATCTATAGCAACACATGGCAGAAGGGGTTTTAAGCCTCTTTTAATGCATTAACTGGTTTCATTCTCATGAGACCCTGTGTGTAGACACCAGTATGATCTCTATTTCATGAAGTGCCAACAGATCAAGCAACCTGCCAACTGAAACAGCTCTCACACAACAGAGCTGGGGTTTGAACTCAGGCATTTCGCTACAGGGGCCACACTCTTAACCAAGAGGTTAAGAGTTTGCCAGACAGGCATGAAGTGACATTTTTTGAAGAGTCATAGATTTTGTGAAGTGGCGGAGGGGAGAGCATGACATTAGGTGTCAGTGGCGCTTAAAGTCCAACTTTGGAAAAGTTGTTAGGTGTTGATCTAACACCTAACATGGAGGTGGCCTTTGGCTTCTCAAACTGGGCTTAAGAGCACCCTTGGGTGCATGCAGTCACGACCAGAGGACTCAGGGCCGTCGGATCCACATGCTGTGTTGTCTGCTTCTCCCAAAGAGGAGAGCTTTTATGTCGTAGCACCTCATTTTAAAATGCAGTTTTATATTCTTGAATAGGGTGTGAAATCACCAAGACATTTTTTTCCTTGTTTCTTCTTCCTTTTGCTCTCTGATTCCAATTGTTTCCCTAATGTATTTAAAAAATCAGATTTCACATTACAGAAGTAATTCATACTTATTTAGCTCAATGAAAGAACCCATGGTCACATAAATTAAAAGTTATTTGTCCTCCTAACACCTTCGCGGTCTTACTTTCCCGAGGTTAACACTCCTACCTGTGTTTGTACAATGAGATGATAATACATAAGCACAAAATCGGGGCGTTTTGTCATTTCTTTTGGTGAATTTGGAAGAAGTGCACCCTTGATTGCACAGCTTGCTTTGCCCACTTAAGTACACTTCCTGGACCACCGTCCAGCGCAGCATCCACAACACGGCCCTTCATCCCCTCCCCTGCTGACGGCTGGCTTCCAGCTTCGCACCTCTCCCAATTATGCTGAAACATGTATCTCTGTATATCTACCACTCCTTCTTGTGCCTTTAGGCTTTAAAAATTATACAGTGGCCACTGGACTCTTTATCAAAGATGTACTCCTACCTCACAGGGAAAGAGCTGCCTAAAATTTGCTCCTAAAAGCAAATGGCTTGTTCAGGCCTAAAAATTCATTCGTGTCCAATAGTCTGCTTCTTGTAGGACACTGTTTCCCTGGCACATTGTGGGAACCAATTTCTAGCAAGCGTAAACTCACATCTTCCAAGATGATTTCCTCAATCTACATACCTAACTTGCACCATTGAAACATAGCTCTTTATAAAAATCACTACTTGGAAGTTGTTCTGTTTTCTGCTTGACAGCAACTTTTTAAAATAAAAGTCGAAACGTCAGAGAAATCCCAAGTTTGAAGCAGGTGCTACTGGACGGCCCGTGAAGCATGACCGGTTTGACAAGGGCTGCCCAAGGTGAGGAAGTCAGGAGCCAGTGGGCTCAGCAGAGGACCTCGCTCCCATCTTGAAGAGCTAGGTGCTCTTCTGATTTCCCCCCTCCAATACTTAGGCCTTTTCCATCTCAACTTTATTCTTATAGGCCAAAAAGACTAAAATGAAACAGAGAGGGCAAGAGTTCTGTTTTCTCTAAGCCACTCGCGCTGCTGTCCTCACCCCACAGTCACGGACAACTTTCAGTTCTTTATCTCACTCCGCAGGCACCCCTCTCCCGCTGTTCCTCTGTGCTCTCCATGCCCTCTTAGGGTCTCAGTTTAAGGATCTCTTCCTCAGGTAAGCACCCCCCTCTCCCCTACACCTCCAGCCACAGTCAGTCGCTCTCCTGGTAGCCTGTGCCTCTCCCTCATGAAGGGAAGCTCCAGGAGGCTGGGGGCTGCACCTGTTTGGTTCGCTGCCATGTCCCTGGCACTTGAAAGGACACAGGTGGCCTCAAGCACTCACATATGTTTCCCACAGTGGGCCAGCTGCTGTTCCAAGTGTTTCATACACAGTATTTTGTTTAATTCTCAAAACAACCCTGTGGGCTAGGTATTACTGGTGTTCCTTTTATAGACATGGAAGCTGAAAGGCTCTTAACCACTGGGCTTTCTTGTCACCCAAACTCTTCCCTTGAACTTCTGACCTAACATGACTGTCAAGTCTTCAGCCCCTTTCACAGCCTTCAGCTCTTTTGGGGTTTTGGCATTTCTGACACTATTGTTATGTTTACCATGTTCCTTACTTCTTTCTATCTTGATTATATGCTTCTCTTCCCAGCTTTCATACCCGCCCCTTTAGATGTAAAGTTCAGTACAGAGCTCCTAGTGCAGCCGCTCTGTTTGGGGTGGGAGGGGGCTGCCTTTGATTTTCAATATGATCAGTGGTCATGACACAACCTAAGTCCCAGGTGTGAGATCATAAGGACTTCTTGAGCCTCCCTCTCTTCCAAACTCCTGGGCCATAGAATCATGTCCATCTTTCCCCTGAATTTTAAGAAATCAGCATTCCACAAATTTAGAGTTCATAAAGATTGTTCACGTTTGAGTTTCCCTGGCCAGCTATCGCAGACTTTCTCCCAAAGTGCCCATAAGTAGCCCTGCGTGAACTCGAATTCTGCCTTGTTCTTTAAAATTTATCGAAGGGGGCAGATTCCCTAGTTCCTCCTGTTCCAGTTGGAAAATGAAAGTATCGACAAGCTAAGTCAGGACTGTTTCTGAAGCTCTGCTGTAAAAGGAAGGAGACTCCAGGGGACTGTCCCATCACTGCTTCCCCTTGGCCTGTTTCCAGACTTGAGTCTGGGGCATCTGCCATGTTTTTTTGTCTTGTCCCAGGAGCAGTAATATTCTCCCCACCTCAGCCACCATCAATTCTATCCATTTTCTGCCGTAGGATACGTGGCAACTATTTCCACATTCCTCACCCCATCCTCCCAAACACACACACACACACATATGCCAAATTACACAGAAGAGGAAGCCAGGTGGACACAGCCATATTTGCAAGATTCCTTCCTATGTTTTCTTTAATTTTTGCTTTACTCACTTTGCTATGCTAGAGTCTTCTCCCTATTCCCTGCTCTCTTAGACACACACACGCACCCACATATACACACACATATGTGCACACGCTCCCACACAGGCACTCTACTAGCACAGTTCCCTGGTACATCTGCCCAGAGCTCAGCATAGTGCCTGGGGCTTGTTTATAGTATAAGCAGACAGAACTCTGCTCCTGACACTTTAGTGTCACCTCCTGGCTTATTTCCCATATTCCTCTCGTCAGCACTGGACCCTCCAAAACATCCCACCAAGACCTACAAATCTGGGACCTGCCCTAATGGACGACACCAGCTGAAGGCTTCTCTCTCTCCTTCGCTCTTTGCTCCCATGTTCAGCCTGGCCCTCACTCTCAGGCTTCTGCTTTCCCGTACAGATATGTGTCTCCATCACTCTTCTGTTTCCGCATTTCCTTACAGTCAGTTATTGCCTATTCTGTTTCAGGCCCTCACTTGTTGCCGGTTTTACAAACCGATTCAAGAAATAGATAATCAACTAATAATAGTAACAAAATTCTAAGTCTTATACTTGAAATACAAACTATAAGCTATTTGAAAACAGAAAAGAGGGCAATCATTTCTGCTTGGCATGTGAGGGAAGGGCTATATGTGAATTGGGTCTTGAAGGATGAATAGGAGTTCTTGGGCAAAGGACAAGAAGGGTATGGGAAAGGCTTGGCATGGGAATAACTAGAGGCTATAGTGTGGGAAGCATGGGCAGGGAGTGGTTTTGTTCACCAGTGTATATAGATCCTGAAACAGCATACAGTAGGTCCTCAGTAGATATTTATTTTGGATTTTTAATTAAGTAGGATAAAGCCTGATTTTAAAGAGAATTTTATGTCATTCAGAGAAGTCTAAATTTTTTTTTTTTTTTTGGTTCTATGCGGGCCTCTCACTGTTGTGGCCCCTCCCATTGTGAAGCACAGGCTCCGGATGCACAGGCTCAGCGGCCATGGCTCATGGGCCCAGCCACTCCGCGGCATGTGGGATCCTCCCGGACCGGGGCACGAACCCGTGTGCCCTGCATCGGCAGGCGGATTCTCAACCACTGCTCCACCAGGGAAGCCCAGAGAAGTCTAAATTTTAGTTTGTAGACAGTGAATACTCAACAAACTCTTTTTCCTTTTTTTTTTTTTTTTTAATGTTATGTGTACAGCATGGTAATTATTTATGGAGTGTTCTCTGCTTCAGATTTGATTACACCATCCATGGTTGCCATTGTAGGGCCTCAACTCTCTCTGTTTGCTAGTGATTTTTATTTTACAGGTGAGTAGTCTAATTTTTTTTTTTTTTTTTTTTTTTTGGCTGCACAATGCAGCCTGCAGGATCTTAGTTCCCCAACCAGGGATTGAAGTCAGGCCCCAGCAGTGAAAGCACCAAGTGCTAACCACTGGACCCCCAAGGAACTCCTCAACAAACTTTTTTTTTTTTTTCTCGTTACGCGGGCCTCTCACTGTTGTGGCTTCTCCCGTTGCGGAGCACAGGCTCCGGACGCACAGGCTCAGCAGCCATGGCTCAGGGGCCCAGCCGCTCCGCGGCACGTGGGATCCTCCCGGACCGGGGCACGAACCCGCGTTCCCTGAATCGGCAGGTGGACTCCCAACCACTGCGCCACCAGGGAAGCCCAACAAACTTTTTTAAATCAAGGAAATGGCATAATTACATCTGGGTGTTTTTTTTTTTTTAAGGGATAACTCAAGATTGTATATAAGATAGATTTCAAAGGGGAAATTTATGGGGGAAACAGAGCATCACGCTAGGTAACTATTTATAATGGGGTGTGTTGACTTTGATTAGGTTTATCCCCTCCTTTGCTGTGTTTGCTCCAAATCTTGTTTATTATTTGGAAATTACATTTACCACCCTATGTCATAAATTCACTTGATCCTGATGCTTAGTATGTTGCCATAGAGGCCTCTGACACTGTCGACTTTGTTTCTGCCTCTTCTCCCAAAATCTCACTCAATTTCTCCCCAAATCTCACTCAACCTCACACTTACCTTTAAATGCTACTTGCTGTCCTCCCTAGCCCACTCTCCCCAGCTTTTCAAGGATTTATACTCTTTCTCCGTCTCCACTTTAAATCCCACTGGATGCACAGCTCTGTACCACAAGTCAGTCACTATCTGGGTTAACTTTGCCAATTAGCCTATTGGCCTTTTGACACACTCTGGGAGATGAAATGCCTTAATTACTTAGGTCAATGACTTCAAAGCTGAATATTTCCAGCTCCTTTTCATACCATCGTGGGAAATATTCTGTATTTTGAGACTAAGGGTTCACTTAGCATTGGTCAGTTCTCACCACGTAACAAGATTCCACTGGGCTTGGTTTGGTGCCAGCTGGCACCCAACCCCTCCTCTCTATAAATCTTTGGGTGCGGCTGGATCAGAGGATGTCTGATGAGGTGTAAAGGTGATTGTCACCCCATATGACCCAGCATATGATTCTCACTGGGACAAATTTAGGAAGAAATAAGTTGTATCTCTAGCATTTCAAGCTAGATTTACTTTTGAAATAAAACAGTGATAAAATTTTGGATCCAATATTTTTTCCTTCCAGTTTCTTTGAAAATTATTCCCTGTATAATTCTGTAGCAGCCCGTGGACCAATGGCGGTTCCACACAAGTTCACAGGATGAGTCCTATGACCTTGGAAGTCTTTCCTTCCTGCCAACATCCTCAGTACTGGGATCAGCAAATCACTCACCACACAAGATGGGAGAAAGATCTCCCTAGACTAACATATGCTCTTGAATTCCTGAGGCACTCTCATCTTAACAAAAAGTTAAGCACCCATGGCATAACTTGTGATGAGCCAAAAAGACTTTCACTGTACTTTGTCAAGACATGTACTGTATTTAAAATCTAAAAATATTATGAAACTCAATCTCTAGCGAATCACTGTCATACTCTACCAATTTTCATTTTTATGGCTATTATACCAATTCTTAAACTAGCAATCAAGAAATGGATTAATATACAAGAACCACTGACTAGAACTTTATTTTCTTTCCATGTTTTGTTTTCTTTTTTTACCAAAGAAGTCTGAAGGAGTATTTTATTCTTCAGAATATTTTTCGGAAATTATTCCTATTAAATTTCTTAGAGACTTCCAGGAAAACCAGATACTCAAGCTACAGACCTAGAAGGAAGCAAGCAGCAAACCTCAAGAGGGAAGAGTTAGTTTTAAGGCTCCTAAAGCTGTGAGGCTTGGGAGTCCTACAAGGGGAACATTATGGCTGGTGGTCTATGGTTTGGGGCCCTAATTCTTTACCCTCCCCCATACCGATCCTGTCTTGGTTTAAAATTAGTTTGCTCGTGATGAATTTTTTTTTTGCATTAATTTTGAATTTTTAAATGTTTCATTGAAATATAATCTATCTTAATTAAGTATCTTGGTGCCTCTTAAAGTTTTCACTGAAGACAAGTGCTCACTCACCTTCCCCTACTCTTAGCACCGCCCACAGCCTCTGCCATATGATTTTGAACTTCCTCCACCAATCAGACAGAGTATATTTCTCGTCCTCTTCAACTTTAGCCATGTGACTCACTTTGGCCAATAAAATGAGACAGAAGTGATGGTGTGTTACTTCCAAATCAAGGACGTATGAGGCCTTGCCTGCTGTCACATGCCCTCTTTCACTTTTTTTTTTGAATTTTACTTTATTTATTTTTTTATACAGCAGGTTCTTATTAGTTATCTATTTTATACATATTGGTGTCTATATGTCAATCCCTCTTTCACTTCCACTGTCACTATGAGAAGAATGTGCCTGTGGTTGCGGAGGAGAAGTTAGGTGGAGCAGAGATGGAGAGACAGATGAGCAGAGGCAGCCCAGCCAAGTCACATCAGCCGGGCCCAGCCTAGATCAGACGACCTCAAATGAATACTTATTGTTGAGACTTTGTGGCTATTTGTTACACAGAAATGTAGTACACATATTAACAATTATTTCACCCTGGATGTTTAGTGTGAGTTAATCCTAATAACCCTTGTCAGTAACTGGCTTCAGAATGGAGATGTCTAGGCTCACCACAGCCAACAAAATATAACAGCAATTTGCTGGAGTCTTCAGGCGAAATGATTCCTTTCTTTTGTAAGACATACCAAGTCCTCTCTCTTGTTCTCTTCCTTACTTCTTTGTGAGCCCGAAAGTACTGTAGCTCTGATGGCCAATAGCTGCCTTCCAAAGATCTCTAGGGGAACTAGCCTGAGAATATAATCAGTAATAAAGGAGTACAGACCTATGACAACAGCAGAAAAATAAAACAAAAGGCTTGATCAACCCATGCCTGAAGTCTGACCTACCTCTGGATTTTCATGATTCAGTACATGTCCTTATTGTTTAAGCCAGTTTGAGTTGGGCTTCTTACAGCTGAAAGCATTCTTACTAGGTAATTCAGACCATTTCTGAAGTCACTTTAGGATCCTCTTTCCAAATTATTTCAGGTTTAATAGGTGAAGTCTCTGAGTCATCTGATATCAAGTCCAGCCATAAAGTTTATAGTCATTACTGGAAAGTTCCACACTCCTTCCCTCAGGCTTTCTCCAGAGAGAGCTTCACGTGGCCTAACTGCCTTTGCAGATGGTGTCTCTCTCTCCCTCTATATGTGGCCATAATTATCAAATAACTTCTCACCTTTCCCATGCTATTGCTACTTTAAAATGGAAAACAGAGGGAACTGATGAAGTCAATTATGGTATTTTTATATGATAGAATACTATATATTTTAGTATCCATTAAAAATAGTTTATTTGTTAATTCGGCAAAAACACCTACTCTGTTTCAGGGACTGTGCTAGGGAAGAAAACTTGATGATAGGGGAAATGTTAAATATAGGCCAGAAAAAAAATCAAGGTATGAAACGTACTTACACTACCTATCTTAAATACTTGAAAAAGGAGTGTGTATACATACCTACATGGAAAGTTAGACTGGAGAGGTAGTCTAAAAATATTAATAAGGATTATCTCTAAATAGTGGAATAATGAACAATTTATTTCTTCTTTGTGCTTTTCCATATTTATCACATTTTCTATGATTAACTCCTATGACTTCTGTAAACAGGAAAAACACCGGAAGAAGGAAACAATGCCCGTGTCCTAGATCAATTTAATAAATCCTGAGGTGTCCCTTGTCTAGATTCATTAATATTTCTTCTTTCAATGAGCCTTGATGTTTAATATACACGTACACAAGTTTGCTGTGTGTATGAACTACAGACAGAACAAAGGAAAGGGATGTTTTTAAGCAATCAGAAAGTCATGGACTTTTAGAATCGCCTCTCTTTTCAAGTCAGATTTGAAATTTGGAAAGAGGAATTAGAACCAGACGGGTACTGCAGACCCCGTTTTTTGCTCAGGCCTCCTCAAAAGCCTGGGTACGCTTCCGGGCGGGGGGCAGAAAACAGGAGAAATAGAGAGGGTGTCATGAGACTCAGCAACCTGAGGGTGAAGAGTGAGTGAGACTCACTCCTTCCATCCCAGCTCGCAGGAAGCAGCTGGCTACCTTTAACTCTCTGACCGGCTAGCATGGGGAAAACCCACATTACGCTGAGATGCTTCCAGGCTGATTACTATTGAAAAGAAAGTAGTTTTCAGAAGGAAAGAGAAGTGGAAAGGAAGATGAAACATATTTATGACTTAAATGAAAATATAATCATTCATCTTAAAACAGAATCCAGTCACTCCATCTCAAAATGATGGCCCAGCAATCCTAGAGGAGTTGGAATAAAGGAAAGGAATGTGGAAGGATTAAGACTGAAACGCTCTACTTGCCTATAGAATTTAATATTAAAAACGCTATTCAAAAACTATGTTGTATTATGATAAACTACATTGTGTTGTTCTTACTCTTTTATAAAAACTCTTTCACGTATGTCATTGCATTTGATCCTCACAACCTCCCAATGTGGGACCTAAGACAAATATTCTTCTCTCCATTCTTTACCGTCTCCCTAAAAATGAGACCCCCAGAGACAGGGCTAGGATGTAAGCCCAAGTTCTGTACGATCAGCGTTCTCTTCTACTAAATAAATCAAATTATTCTGCAGATGACATCTAGAAACTATCTCATTTGCTTCTTAAAATATGTTTATTGGACTAGAAAAACTAATTAGAGGGGGTTAGATTTCCCATGCATGGAAGCACCCAGTACACTCTCCATAGTCAGTGGATGTTCCAAAAATATAAGATGACTGACATGCACTTGATCTTAATAAAGAACAGACTTCTTTAGAAAATTATAACCTTTATATTAGAGCTTTCATTACTCTTTCCTTTATTTGAAACTTGCCTACGTGCTACTGAAAGATTGCATCCTGGGGGATAAAAAAAAAAATTGTCTCAAATATCAAAGGACTTGAGGCCAGAGTCTCTTAAGGTAGTAATTTCTTGCTCTTCTTTTTTAATCAAGTTCAGTAGAAATTAATTTGGACCATATTTTTAAAGAAAACCGATCTGGATCCCGAAGAGTTCACGTGTAAAATGAAAAAGAGTAAAGCTAAAAACCATGCATCCATCCCCAAATTTTCCTGCTAAGAAAATTGCCACAGTCAAAACGGTTTGCTGCTAAGAGACAAGTTGGTTTGGGTTTGGTAAAGACTGAATCCTCCTCTCAACAGACACTGTCTGTGGCTGGGAGGTTTACATCTGCATGATAAATAAGAAACACGTCCACGGAAAGGGGAAAGTTCAATAAACCCTTCAGATGGTTTCAAACACTCCGAATATTTAGGCTCATAGGACCAATCTCGGCAAACATGGGAATTTTTCACATTTCCGCCTGATAAAGCTTTCAAACCATGTCTTCCTCTCTGGGCCATGGTATTGTGCACCCACTGAATGTGCGAGCATTGTAAACCTCGTATGCCAGATGGGAAGAAAAACTTCCTAAAGACTAGGAACTCCGTTTCTTTAAAATGACTCTGCTCATTCTCCACTGAGAACGCACAGTGTATGGACAGGATGCAGCTAAGGAGCTTCCAGCCGGCCAGAATCTTCCAGGCTGGGGCAGTCAGCGTCCACGAACCTCCTGCCTCAGAATCACCTGGTGCTTGTCAAGAAGGCAGGTCCTTGGGCCTCACCCCAGACCTTCAGAGTGAGACTCTCTGGGGACAATACCTTGGAATCTGCATTTTAATAAGTGTCCCTGATAATTCCCCTGAAGTTTGAACACCAGTGACCTCCTAGCTACTGGAGGAGCAAGATAATCACAGAGAGGGCCAGCAAGGGTGGGTGCAAATGATGGAATGATAACAGGGGATCGGACCGGTCAGGCCAAACACCTAAACAAATGCTAGACAGAGAGAGTTCAAATCATAATGAGGAACAAAGAAGCAAACTTGAGCCTACATGAGAGAAAACTTAGCTCCCCGTCCAGCCAACGACAGCAGGTAGGGAGGTCTGGACAGTACTGGGAGAACTGGCAGATGGTCCTGATGCAAGTGAAACTTGCCCCTTCTCCAGCTACAGGGCTTGAGATCGCACGGGTGCAGTTTTGCCACACAGTGTTGCTGTGTGTATAAACTGAAGGCAGTGAGTGTCTACCCCACTGGTGTTAATGGTTACTGTTTAACAGCAGGGTCTCCAGGAAAAATAAAACCCTGACTTGGAGCATTTGCCAATTTCCACGGTGTAAATTCTCGCACCATGGCTAATTTCAAGCCATTTAACATGAGATGTCATTGAATGTGGATTTAGGAAAATAGGCACATAATGGCTCACATAAGCTAATACTAGCCAGCTGCAGCACACAATGGCCTCAACACACACACAACACACACACACACACACACACACACACACACACACTTCTCACATAAAGACACTCTTCATCTTTATACTATTTTTTCCTTCTCACACTCTTATGTCTAAAAGAAGGAATGTGTCCCCTAACTATTCTTTGCTAATAATGTACATATTAAGATGGCATCCATTTTCATGCAAAAGATGATTTTCCTTAATTTTGAATCCAGAAAATGTTCATCACAGTTAACTTATCTACTTTTGATTGGATTAAGAAAGTACCATGTACCTGTGTGAATAATGACACATAATAGGCAGAATAATGCTCCCCCCCAAGATGTCTACCTCCTAATTCCTAGAACCCGTGGGTATGTTAAATTACATGGCAAAGGAGAATTAAGGTGGAAGACGGAATTGAGTTTGCTAATTATCTGATTTTAAGATATATAATTCTGCATTATTCAGACGAGCCCAGTGCTTTCACAAAAGTCCTTAAAAGTGGAAGAAAGGCAAAAAAGTCAGTGTCAGAGGGGCGTGATGGAGGAAAAACTCAATGGGCCATGGCTGGTTTTGAAGATGGAGGCAGAGACCATGAGCCAAGGACCGTGGGCCCCTCTTGACCCTGGAAAAGGCAAGAAAATGAATTCTTCCCTAGAGCCTCCAGAGAGGAACATGTGGCTGCCCACACCGTGACTTTAGCCCAGAGGCCCATTTTGGACTTCTGACCTCCAGAATTTATTATTGAAGATAATAAATCTGTGTTGTTTTAAGCCACTAAGTTTGTGGGAATTTTTGGCAGTAGTAAGAAGAAACTAATAGAGCCTGTTTTTCAGGAAAGAAGCAAAACAAAGCAAGAAAAATGTATACCTGAAAAGTCATAAATGGCCCTAGAAGCGCTGACCACATTTGCCTGTAGAGCAGACAAGGGAAAGCCTGTCCATGGAGCTCCCCCCATACACACACACACACACACACACACACACACACACACACGCATACACACACACACGCATACACATACACACACATACACACACACATACACACATACACACACACACACACACACACACACATATACACACACACTATGTCATCTGGATTCCCTAAAACAAGATCCTTAGCCTGAAGTTAACACCTGCACAGCAGTCAGAACTGGCACTGGCCACTGCTCTCCTTGGCCAAAGGCAGGACATTCAGAAATCTCCAGAGGAATCAAGCAGCCCGTTCTACAGATGCTTATTCATACAAGGGTGGGATAGCCTTGAGGTATAAAATATATACTCTCTCAAGGTCTTTAAAAATTCTCCATGGTGCTAAGAGGCTCAGTAGTCAAACATCCCCTTTTTGCAGACGAGGAACAAGAGATGAAGCAAGGGGTCCCTAAGTCACCCCTTGAGTTCACGGGCATCAGAGCCAAGACCACAGCCTGGCCCCTCCTCCTGGCCCTTGGTCTCTCCACCGCAGTCCTGACTTGGATTCTGTGAAAGAGGAGGAAGCAGGGCTTCATTCTATACTCAAGGGTCAAAGAATAGATGTCACCGTTTTGAAAAATAAGTAAATTATATAGGATTACATAAGATAGGGAGGAACTCCCAGTCCCCTACCCCCTTACTCTGGCCTCTTTTTTTTTTTTTTTTTTTTTTTTTTGCGGTATGCGGGCCTCTCACTGTTGTGGCCTCTCCCGTTGCGGAGCCCAGGCTCCGGACGCGCAGGCCTAGCGGCCATGGCTCACGGGCTTAGTTGCTCCGCGGCATGTGGGATCTTCCCGGACCGGGGCACGAACCCGTGTCTCCTGCATCGGCAGGCGGATTCTCAACCACTGCGCCACCAGGGAAGCCCCTGGCCTCTTTATCTACCGTATTTCTCAATCTTCCCCCAAGAAGAGGCAATGCTAAGATGGCTTTCAAATGCAAACTTTGACCAGGCCACATTTGTCCTGGGAAGGGAATCACTGGATTTTAAAATGTCAAACATGGTTACGTTCTATTTTCCATATGAAGGGAGAAATAAGTAGCCCACGACCCACCTCTTCACTGAGACAGACCCTGGCATCACTTTCCTTTGCCTGAGCTTTCCAGTCATGGCACCATGTAGCTGGCCAGATGATGGTGACTTTATTATGTGGGTCTGGGATGGAGGAGAAAGGTGAGACAGAGGCCTGACCCACTATGAGCTCTAGCTTGGACTCATCAGAGCTCTGCTTTGGAGTGGGCGGGCATGTGGGGTAAGAGGTTTTACTGGGTACTTGCTTGGCTAATTGTAAAGTAATGCTTTTAAATGAACTATTGCTACACACACACAGACAAATCATACCACAGACCTTACATTGACTGGAAGAAGGAAGACACAAAAGAGCATTTTCCAGTTACGTGAAGATCAAGAACAGGCAAAACTAATTCATGGTGATTGATGTCAGAATAGCGATTACTGGGGAAAAGCATGAATGTGTGGTGTGGTATTGACTAGGAAGAGACATAATGGAGCCTTCTGGGGAGCTGAAAACATGCTCGACTTTGATTTGAGTGGTAGTTACACAGGTGTATACACATGAAAGACATTTATGGACCTGTGGTTAAGAGTTGTGAACTTTACTATGTGTATGTTATTCCTCATTCAAAAAAAAAAAATCCTCGTTTGCCACATAAAATGCATAATTTCCAAATAGTTCTGTAAATGAAGGTGTATTTCTATTTTTAGAGCTTTGAAATCCTAAAAATTAGAAATGTAGAAGCTATGTTTACTCTTGATTAGGTTGAAAAGTATTTCATCTAAGTCATGTTTAATTACAATTCTCAGCTTGAATTTTCTTTCTAATTAGAAAGATGAGTGGAGAGGCCCTATATCATCCACTCTCTCCAAAGGGGTCCTTTTAAAGGCAAAGCAAAAATCAGATATTTTAAGAGTTACTACATTTGGGTTCTTCCACATTTTTATCTATAGAAAACCAAAATCTTTGCCAGCATTGGAGATTTTTCAGTGTCCTTTCTACTGCATAAATTTAAAGGGACATGAAGAGACATATAAAAGTAGTTTCAGGGACTTCCCTGGTGGCACAGTCATTAAGAATCCGCCTGCCAATGCAGGGAAGATGGGTTCAAGCCCTGGTCCAGGAAGATCCCACATGCCGCAGAGCAACTAAGCCCATTCGCCACAACTACTGAGCCTGCGCTCTAAAGCCCACGAGCCACAACTACTGAGCCCACATGCTGCAACTACTGAGCCCAAGTGCTGCAACTACTGATCCCACGTGCTGCAACTACTGAAGCCCACGCTCCTAGAGCCCATGCTCTGCAACAAGAGAAGCCACCACAATGAGAAGCCCATGCACCGCAGAGAAGAGTAGTCCCCTCTCTCTGAAACTAGAGAAAGCCCACGCACAGCAACAGAGACCCAACGCAGCCAAAAATTAATTAATTAATTAATTTATATACAAAAAATAAAAGTAGTTTCAGAAAGGCAACTATTTTGGTATACAAAAAAATTTTTTAAATTATCTTGTTGAGTTTAAAGGAGGTGCTATAAAGTATGCATTTACTGGTATTGGAATAGATGACAACATAATATTTTAATTTTTAAAGATGAAAAGAGCTATTTTAAAAAGCATGTGTTTTTCATAGCATACTTTACTTTATACCAATGATTCTAAGGTTTCTATTAAACAGAAAAACAAATTACAAGTCTGGCAACCACAAAGATGAAAGAGGGAGAAGTCTCCATAAGTGAAAGGCAGTAACCAATAGTAAAGTGATGACAAAATACCCCGGCATATCGACAGCATTGTTAAAGCTCCAAATTATATTTAATGATAGCTAACTGATGTCTGGGGGTCTGAGAGCCCGTGGATGGCTGACTGCTGGCGAAAAAAGGAAAAGGAGAAATGAGGCATCATGTCTCCTCCAAAGAACAGCTAAGTTAAACTGATCCAGCTGAGACACAATAGCTTCCAGGGTAAAATAACTTCTGTCCTAATCAACTGCATGGATTTTGAGCCCACCCCTCCATAGCAGGCACAGCCCAGGCTACTTTATCATTCTGAGGGGAACAAACTTAGCACCCCGACAGTAGCTCTGGATCCAAATTCCAAAGACACCAGTTCAGGTCAGGACTCTTGTCTCTAAGCAGGTGGAACTTTGCTTGTCAAAGACAATTTATATGTGATATTGAGTATTAGTTGAAGCTCAGTGGAATCTGTGTTCCTTGAAGAAATGTAATATTTACCAAGAAATTGTCAGCTAAGGAATCCAGGTTGGGTGGAAGGGTGTGGATGTTTAAGGGCATCTAAACTTTTAACAGAGAAATTTGACAAATGCAAAAGCAAGAAGATTATTAGACTAACTGTTAGCCACATTCATATGCGAAGCATCAAATTCAGCCACTATAAGGTCTGCTTTTCTAGGTAAAATTTTCAAATGCTAGAGTTATCACCTGGCAAAAAAAATTCTGGAGCTAATGGCGGGAATTCGAAAGGACTATGTTCTGTGCTGAATAAAAATCTCTGCCTTTTTGGGAAAACAACAGGACATCAAGAAGAAGCAAATCCACATCACTATCCGTTATTTTCAACATTAACCATTAGCTTCCACCGTGAATCTGTCCCATAAGTAAAAATTAAATCCAAGAGGAAAAAACTGAATTTGTATCTAACACTTACAATTCTCCAAACTCTTTTTAAAAGTTAAATATTCTTTTGTGAAAGAAAAATTCAACTGATCACATTTTAATTCTGTATTTTCCTCTAGGATTCAAAGCATAAATGTTGCAAAGATTATTAGACAAGCGGTTTTCATAATGAGATCTAATTTTCAGAGCTGTTAAAATATTGTTGCTTGTTCATAAAAAGGAGTCATGTTATAGTTGTTACAGAAAAATAAAAACAGATGTTATAATTAGAAATAAATGGGTAGTTATCTATATCAAAACAGATTTTTGAACCTAAGTTTAACAAATTATTATCCAGGCATAGAAACCTCAATTTAATTTGGCTACCCCACTATGCACAAAACATTATGTTAATATTTTGTGGGAGCCAAGATTTCCTCGTCACCACCCTGCAGAAACTTATAGTATGAAAGCTGTGTGCAGGCGGTGAGTTCAAGAGGAACTGGGTCAAGGGAGAAGTGCCATTTTAACCAAACCAAAGCATTGGATAGGATATCAACCTATGGAGATTGACAGAATATTCCAAATGAATGAAATGAAAAATGGTGAAATGGTGAAAAATAGTCCCTCCTCTGCCCTGAAAACACAGAGTAACTCAATAGGCTTCTTCACTTCCACAACCCCAGGCATACAATTTCCCTAAAAGGAATTGCTAACAGCTCTTACGGGACAGGCCAGCGGTACTCATACCCAGGAGCTGTCCCAAGCCTTCCGTAGCGGACACGCCTCGCACACGGAGCCATCTCTGCGGGCTGCTTGGTAGGCAGTCAGTTCTGGGGCACCAACCAGATCTCTTCTTGACTCTGGAAGCTGGAGAATCTGGCAGGGTCGTTTCCTTCTTTCCATGGCCTATTCCCAGCCTGCCTCTTGCCAGCTTCAAGGGAGGATCGAGTGAATGTTTTTCAGTTTGTGTCGAAGGCGATACCTGTCCTGCACGCCCGTCGTGGGAATTCAGAAATGCAAAGGCAGCCACTGTGGGCTGTGTTGGCCCGAGGGCCCAGTGGAAGGAGCAGGTATTTCCCGGTGTGAGCCTCCTGGACAAGGAAGAGGGACAAGGCCCACCCCCGGGGCTCCTTGGCAGGGCCTGGAGGCCTGGGAATTCCCTGGCTCACGGTGAGGCCGGAATGGAAGCGCCCATGCTTGGTGCAGGGACTCGTGGTGACCATTAGAGGGAGGCACAAACTCTACTGTGAAGAGACAACATCCGCCCGTTCTCTGCAGGAATGTGTGCCAGGGTCCCCAACACAGGGGCTTTATGAAAACAAAGCCCCAATGAAATGAGACTTCTAACATTAGTGGCTAATAACTGGTGACGAATGTTCGTGGTTAACAGAAAACTGTAACACTGTTTGGGGAGCGAGTTCTTATTCCACGCGCAGTGCAGTAACCGCTAAAGACGCGGGGAACCAGGAAGTAGAGCAGGAAAGCAAGAGCTGACGTAAACATTGGTGACTCTGCAGAGATGGTGACGGGAACGATGTTGGCATGGCAACACATCCCATGACCCAGCAAGGTGGGCGCAGCAGAAAACTTCAGAGGCCAGGAGGAGGGGATCCAGGGTGCATGGCCTTGGCCTTGGAGAACAACTTAATGATGTAGGGGAGGAAGCTTTTCCCTTTTTCCCTTCTTGGTTCTTTGGCTAGTCTAATAATAAAACAGATTAACAGGAGAAAAACAAATTTAATTTCCAGTGTTCAAGAACTCGGGAAAATATGAGACTCAGAGAAGTGACCAAAACAGGCAGCTAGCTTATCAAAGCTTTCAGACAAAGAAACAATATGTTTTTGAAGAACTGACAAGACAAAGAAGTTGGGGCTTGGGGTAGTAAATTAGTGAAGAAGTAACATGTCTTGTTATACAGACTTCTCGGCCCTAAATTTCCCATCTCTGATGATAAGGGTGACTCTCTACCTCCTGGTACAAGGAGGGTACCTTTCTCATGGGAGATTTATTTCCTGCTTTTAGGAGGGACAAGGGAGGGTCAGAGTGTCCTTTTTGCACCAGCTGTTTCTTAACTAACTTTAACTCAAAATAATCAATATGTTGGAGTATGAGGCTTTGGGGTGACATATTCTGCTCTCCTTTGAAGAGAAAGAGAAATGTGAGCCACTGCAGGAAAGCTGGGAATGTGGCCACATTTCCAGCGACTGCCATGATAGAGGAAGGGTTAGAAGGATTAGAAAGCTCAATTGCTTATATTTTGTTGTTTTTACCCAAACATTTCACATCAGTACAAGCTGGAGTGGCTTGGGAATTTAGGAGATACTTATCTTTTGAACTGTAACATTTCTAAATCTAATTTAGACAAATTTAGTGAGCTGGAGTCTTAAAAAGAGAGAGAGCAAGAGAGAGTTTTGACTCATTTGAAACGATGCTGGAAAAATTCATTTTAATGACAGGGGTTCAGAATCCTTTTTTTCAAACACAGCAGTTTCCAAGGTTTACAATTTTGTGGGTCTCTAATGGCAAAGACCCTACAAAGCAAAACCAGCTTTGCCAGCGTTCTTTTAGAATGTTCTTGGAATTTGGTTGAGGTTAAGGATGTTTCCATAACGTAAGTCTACACCTTAGCTGTTTTCCAACACCCAAACATCCCTGCTAATGGGACGGTTTCTCTTTTATTTTGCTGTGGCCTTTCTCAGCTTCCCACAATTGGGATAGTATTTCATATCCACAGGAATGGAAATAATAACCAATAGCTTGCTTTCCTCTTCTGTGGTTTATGTTTGTATTTCTGCCCCTGCTTCCCTGAGCTTCCTCAGCTCCTCTCCTCTCCAACCACTTACCCCTTCAAGCACTGCTCCACTCAGCATCTTTACTGAAAGTGAAGTTTTAGGAAAAGTAAGACAAAGGGAATATAACAAGGGCTTGCGCCTAGAGACTGGTTTCTACAGAGCACTGAACTTGGAGTCGTAAGGCCAGGGTCTAATGCTAACGCTGCAAGCCTCACAAAAGAGTCTTCCAGCGTTCCCTAATGTCTATATAAGGTATAGCCCCTTAACCTGGAATTCAAAGTTTTCCACAATCTGACACTGACCTGCATCCCATCTTCCACCATAATACCCACATAAATTCTCTTCTCCAGCCAACTGGGCAGTCACTCCCGAACAGGGCAGGCTCATCCTTGCTGTCTCTGTGCTTTGCTCTGGGCCCTATTGGAGGACAGTGGCTGCCACGTCGTTCCCTAAAGAGATTCTATTGACCTGAAGCCCATTCATAAGTGTTACAATGCGTTACCACACTCAAACTCAGAAATAGGGTTATACTCTCATTACAAGTGAGACGTATCAAGTGATATTAGCTTTCAGTTAGTCACCTTGAAAGATCTTTAAGACATGACACCATGAAACTCTTAGAAGAGAACACAGGCAAAACATTCTCTGACATAAATCATATAAATGTTTTCTTAGATCAGTCTCCTAAGGCAATAGAAATAAAAACAAAAATAAACAAATGGGACCTAATCAAATGTACAAGCTTTTGTATAGAAAATGAAACCATAAACAAAATGAACTGGGAGAAAATATTTGCAAACAATGCGACAGACAAGGGCTTAATTTCTAAAATGTACAAACGGCTCATGCAGCTCAATAACAAAAAACAAACAACCCAATCAAAAAATGGGCAGAAGATTTAAATAGACATTTCTCCAAAGAAGACATACAGATGGTCAAGAGGCATATGAAAAGATGCTCAACATCACTAATTATTAGAGAAACTCAAATCAAAATTACAATGAGGTATCACCTCACACCGGTCAGAATGGTCATCATCAAAAAGTCTACAAACAATAAATGCTGGAGAGGGTGTGGAGAAAGAGAATACTCCTGCACTGATGGTGGGAATGTAAATTGGTGCAGCCACTATGGAGAACAGTATGGAGGTTCCTCAAAAAATTAAAAATAGAGTTACCATATGATCCTGCAATCCCACTCCTGGGCACTGTATCTGGAGAGAATTATAATTCATAAAGGCACATGCACCCCAATGTTAATTGCAGCACTATTTATAACAGCTAAGATATGGAAGCAACTTAAATGTCCATCGACAGATGAATGGATAAAGAAGATGTGGCACATATATACAATGGAATACCACTCAGCCATAAAAAAGAATGAAATAATGCCATTTGCAGCAACATGGATAGACCTAGAGATTATCATCCGAAGTGAAGTAAGTCAGAAAGAGAAATACCAACACGATATATCACTTATACGTGGAATCTAAAATATGACACAAATGAACTTATCTACAAAACAGAAACAGACTCACAGACATAGAGAACAGACTTGTAGTTGCCAAGGGAAAGAGGGGTGGGGGAGGGATGGATTGGGAGTTTGGGGTTAGCAGATGCAAACGATTATATACAGAATGGATAAACAACAAGGTCCTACTGAGCAGCACAGGGAACTATTCAATATCCTGTGATAAACCATTATGGAAAAGAATATGAAAAAGAATGTATATATATATGTATAACTGAATCGCTTTGCTGTACAGTAGAAATTAACATAACATTGTAAATCAACTATACTTCAATAACAAATTTTTAAAAAAATCTTTACGTCAAAAGAATAAATGGAACTCAAAGTATCATCTGGTGTTAATCGAATGCAAAAGAGAGCAGCAGTCAAATTCATGTACAGAAAGGAGGACGTGTGAACGAAAAAGGATTGCCTGTGTGAAGTCTAGGAAAGGGGAGCCCCCAATTGCCTAAGGAGTCATAGATTGTCCATGTATCTGTGTCACTCTCCAGGGCAGAGGGCATCCTCCCTGGTTAACATGATTGTTCTCATCCACTTGGCAAACTGTCCCTCAGTAGAGATGAGTACACTAGAATATCATAATCTGGTCACCTCATGAGCTGCTGAGACCACCGACTCTGCCTTTGCTCAGATTTCATGCTGACTAAGGAAACTTTGGTCACATCTGAATTCCTATGTAGGTTTCCTTAGGGAAGAGAAGGGCTAACTGGAGAGCATGAAGATCCCAAACCCACATCATCTAACAAATGGTCATTGGGTTTGTACTCCACACCTTCATCTCCCAGGACTTTGTTTTGCAGACATCCACCGCTGAAAGGCTGACCAAATCGAGTTTTTGACCCTCACAAGCCATGAACCAGAGCACAGATGTGGTAACTGTCAGAGGCAGTGCCTCCTGAAAGCCAGCCTGAACCCCTGGGACACCACCTTACTGTCCCTGTAACTGACACAGAGTCTCCCCTTGCCTCAGTCGGGGGCTGGTTAAGAGTGGGAACCCACACCAGTTATCTTAACAGAGAGAAATTAATGTAAAGAATTGGGCACTAGGTATCAAAGAAGCAAAAATGCAAAAGGGGAATATCAGCACTTCATGGAGATAACAACTTCAAAAAGTTTCCACTTCCAGGGCTGGGGTAGCAAAGAGAAGAAATTGTAATTATTAAAATATAGAAGCTGGGACTTCCCTGGTGGAGCAGTGAATAAGACTCCGCACTCCCAATGGAGGGGAGCCTGGGTTCCATCCCTGGTCAGGGAAATAGATCCCACACGCATGCCCCAACTAAGGGTTTGCATACCACAACTGAGAAGCCCACATGCCGCAACTAAGGAGCTGGCGAGCCGCAACTAAGGAGCCCGCGAACTGCAACTAAGGAGCCTGCCTGCCACAACTAAGAAGCCCGCCTGCCGCAACTAAGACACGGTGCAACCAAATAAATAAATATTTTTTAAAAAATAAAGTTAATTGTACTAAAAATATACACATATAGAAGTTGGAGTAGTGTTATGGGTTACATTGCGTCCGCCCCACCCCACAAAAATCCATATGTTAAACTCCAGCACCTCAGGACATGACTGTATTTGTAGATTAGGGCCTTTAAAAACATGAAGTTAAAATGAGCCACTAAGGTGAGCCAAGTCCAATATGGCCAGTGTCCTTATGTCACCTAACCAAACTTCAGTCCACTCGCCCATGCATAGTAAAGCCAATCTACTGACACCAGGTTGTGGCGAAAGAAAGTGCAGCATTTACTGCAGGGCGCCATACAAGGAGTCCAGGACAGCTAGTGCTTAAAAAGCCTGAACTCCCCAATGGGTTTCAGGGAAAGGTTTTTAAAGACAGGGTGAGGGAGAGGGTTGTGGAGCGTGATCGTCTCACAGACGGTCTTCTGACTGGTTGGTGGTGAGGTCATAGAGAGTCTACATCATCAACCTTCTGGTTCCAACCAGTCGGGGTCTACATGCTTGTGGGCAGCATGCAGTTAACTTCTTCCACCTGGTGGGGCTTTCAATATCCCCACGACAGCTCAAAGGATATGACTTAGAATGCCATCTTTAGCCCTTGAGGAGGAAACAAAGGCCCTTGACTTTGTTTATTAGTTAAACTATTATTATTTTGACTTACTTGACCGTTTTCCATTGTTTTTACATTTTCTCACTTCTCTGATCATATTTATTCTTTGGAAGTTGGGAAAGGCCTAGGGGGCTAAAGTTTTACTACAAACAAGAGGCAGACAGAGGACATTGGGGTGGGGAGGGTGGGGTGTCTGTCCAGGGAAGGCCCCAGAGGGTCCTGCTTGGTTATACGTATAAGAGGAGGAGATCTGTACACAGATGTGTACAGAGGGAAGACTGTGTGAAGATTCAGGGAGAAGACAGCCATCTACAAGTAAAGGGGAGAGTTCTCAGAAGAAACCAGCCCTGCTGACACCTTGATCTTGGACTTCCAGCCCTCAGAACTGTGAGGAAATAAATTTCTGTTATTCAAGTCACCCAGGCCATATATAGTACTTTGTGATGGCAGTTCTAGCAAACTAATACTGTACAAGTAGGAAGGAGGGGATCCCTGCAAAGCTGGAACTCAGACAACTAGGAAGGGGACACCTACCTGCCGCTGGTGCTGATGTTTCTGAGGGAAATTGATGAGGCTGGCACTGCAGAGAAGAGTGTACACATTCCTTCTTACTCTTCCTGTAGTCCAAGTTCTCTCTGGGGCCCCCTATTGGTATGACCTAACAAGGATCCTGCAGGAAAAGCAGAAAAGTGTCCCAGCTCCAGCATCATAAAGCAAAAGAAGGATGGTCTGGAACTAAGAAAATAGCCTAATAACTGACATTATATTGTGTATACAGATTTTCATTCATTGTATCTTTCCTCCACTTGAAAGTAAGCTCCAACAGAGTAGGGATTTTTTTTTGTTCACTGCTACACCACCAATGTCTAGAATAGTCTCTGACAAATGGTGAGAACTCAATAAATATACATCAAATGAATAAGTGAATTAGTATCATCACCCAAAACAAAAGGTGAAAATCAAAGGCTATAGAGAAATATACTCACCAAAGGATATCATAATCAATGTATTAGTTAGACTTAGGTTAGCTTTAACTACCAGGAAAATCAAAATGGTAGTTACTTAAACAAAAAAGCACTCACAAAAAAGGTCATCGGTCCAAGGCTGATGTAGCCCTCCATGGTGTTAAGGACCCAGGTTCCTTCTTGGTCATCATTCTACCATCCTCAGTTCCATGTCATGGTTCAAGATGACTGCTCCAGCTCCAGCCATCGTGTCAGCATTCCAGCCTGGAAAAAAGAAGAAAGGCGAGAAGAAGCGCTGCCCTTTCTCCTTAAAGGGCACTTCTCAAGTTGCTCATTCTGCCTCCTTTTACATTTAGTCATGTGGCCCACACATACCTGGGAAAAATGGTATTCTGGGTGTTCATGAGCCCACCTGAAAATTATGGCTACTATTTACTAAAGAAGAGGGTAAGAATGAATGTGAGAGATAACTGGCTTTCCCTGCCACAGGGAGCATTGCAAAATTCTTCTCTCTGCCACATATATAAAAGGAGCAATGGTTCTCCAGGTATTACTTGAGAATACTACACTAATCCCAGTTGCTCCCAGGATTCGTCCAGTGCGGGATTCTGGAAGTCATCACAGGTCGCACCCTCTTGCTTCCATGCGGCGAGCACTGCCCTCTGAGGAAGGCGCCATTAAGACCCTCATAAGCCTCAGGGCCCGATTGTACTCTCCTTGGTATGCATCCTGGACTTTATGGTATGAACGTAAAAAAGGAGATGGCCTTTGGCCAGATCGCTCCAGGGACCTGCTCAGTTACTGGGAGTCCCTGGTTGTTCCCTAAAAGCTAAGAAAAGCAACCCTGGAGGGGAAATTGGTGCCTTTGAGGGAGAAGCCGAGAAGCCAATCAACCAGCTGATGCCGATAAGGCGTGACTCAGCGGAGAAGCCAATTAACCAGCTGATGCCGATAAGATGGTGACTAAGCAAATTCCCTACTTTAGGGGTATATATACGGCTACGCTTTGTTATTAAACGTGCCTTGCAACCATCAGTTGTCTGTGCCCTTCTGATCCCATACCTTGGTGCGTTCAGTTCCCTACCCCCTCTCGTCGATTGTTGCTGCACTTTGAGGACCCGCCGCGGCTGGCGGCACTTCCAGGTCTAGTTGTTCTTTGAGTCTCTGTCTTGATCTCCCTCTATAAATGTTGATGAAAAGAGTTTGCATAGCACAGGATCACATGCATGAACTCTGGAGTCAGAAAACCTGGGTTCAGTACTAGGCCCCAGTACTTGCTAACTTTATATCCTTGAGCAAGTTACTTAACAACTCTGTTTCTTCACTTGTAAAACGGGGCTAATGATGGTGTCTGCCCCATAGGCTATGGTGGAGATTGTCGAGCACAGGCTAAATGCTCAATAAATATTCTTATTATTTTAATTATTCACTGACGGTTCTAATTCCTGAACATCTCTCAAATCTCCTCCCTCCTCTCCACTCACAATGGCACAGCTTCCATTTAGGCCCTTATCAATTCTCAGCTGGATCAATACTCTCAGGTCGTTCTTATTGACCCTCTTGCCTTCATCCTTATTCTCTTCAATCTACCTTCCAGTTATAGCCAGAGAGATCTTTACAATTTACATTTTTTATTATGCCATGCAGGTCCTTAAAATTCTTCATGATGCGCCTTCATGACCTGACCTTTTTGGCTTCACCTGTGGTCGCTACAGTTCTCACAGGATATTCTTTCTGGTTTTGGACAAGTTGTTCCCTCTGCCTGGGATACATTTTCTTCACCTGAATCTCTGATAAGTGATTCCTCACCCTTCATGATTCAACTCAAATGTCACTTCCTCCAGGAAGACTTCCTTGACCTCCTCAGGTGCAAATGAATTAATATATATATAATGTGCTTAGACGAGTGCCTGACATGGTTCTCATAAGTTCTCAATAGGTGTAAATTTTTATTACTGCCATTTTACCTCTGTGTTTGCAGGGTCCCTATATTTCATTAGAATCCTGTAATTGTTCTCAATTTTCTCAATTGTTCTCTGTTTTTCTCCACCAGACTTTTTTCTACCATGTATCAGAAACTTTTTTTATCCCAAGCACCTAGCACAATTCCTGGTACAGAGTAACCACTGAATTGTTGCACGGATGATAGGAAGGGAGGGAGGGAGGCTCTACCCTAAATGGGCACTACATGAATTTAAGAAGTGGAATGAGAAAAGAAGTGGGAAAAATATCTCCTGTGATGCTTTATCACTGAACAGGGCTTCAGGATGAGTTTAGAGGCACTGAGCAAACTGCCTGCCACTGTATCTGAGTAAACAGAAAGATGTCTGCAGTGATGTTTGTCTAATGTGGTGGGAATTTGGGGTGATACTTTTTCTACTTTGTATACCTCTACGTTATTTGACTTATTTATTGTAAGCATGTGATTTTTCTTATTAAAAAAATCCTGAACACAAATATGTTACATAGTTCATTCTGAGTGGTAGAAATATAGATGACTCGATCTCTTCACTGTACTTTCTGTGATTCTTAAATTCCTTCTCCCTCCACCCCCCGAAATTTTTGTTTAACGAGTCTACAAATTTTGCCTCTTCGTTCTTGGATTCATTTTTATCCCTTCAGATAGTATTGGTTAAGGTAGCAGGCTCTGGAGCCTGACTCTGGATTCAAATTCTGTCTGTATTATTCATTAGCTGTGGTTCCTTAGTCAAGTTATTTAACCTCTCAGAATCCTCAATGTCCTCATAAAGAAAACAGATTTGCCCTTCCACATAGGATTATTATGGTGAGTATCTGGTAGTAAGGCTGTTATTATTATTCCCTAGCATATGATACATTCGGTCTTGAATACATGTGTTGAACTGAGCTGGGATTTTTTTTTTCCAAGTACATTTTTCATGGTGCTTGCTCCAGGCCTCCTCCAAACTCAGCCGTAGTTTTGCTTTATCTCCATGAAGAGTGTAAAGCTCCTATACCGGAAGCACATTGGCTGCCACTAGCTGAGGAAAGAGTCTCCCTCTCTGAAGGGTCAAAGGGGAAGCTCTAGTGTGGGAAGAGGAAGAAAACGTTCCCTTCTTCATCTCTGAAAAAAAAGAATTTTCTGGTGCTGTTTTGAATGTAGAGAGGATAATCTACCACAGTGATTATAAAAACAAGTCTTCCCTTCTGCATTTAAAATAAAATCTATATGTCTGTGATTTCTTCTATCAGGTTATCCATAATTTATGATTTCTTTATAATGAACATGTACTGCTTGTGTAATAAAAACTTTTAAAAAGAAAAAAAGCACAATACAGTAGTTGTTTCCAATTCTCATGGTTACAGAATGAGTCAATCTTTTTAACGTCAAAATTTTTTTGCAGAGAGTGACCTAGTAGACAGAGCATGCGTCTGGGAGCTAGAAACTTCCAATTCCTTATCAAAGCATCAAGAGTCCCTTGCTGTCAGCTTTTGCAATTCCTTTAACCTCTCTGAATCTTAGGTTCCTTGTGCAATAAATAAGGATGCTCAGGACATTGGAAAGTTCAACTTGTTAACGTTCACTAGGTCTGTAAAGCCATAACGTGTTGCTTTTATTTAAGATAGGTCAAGAATTGAGTCAGATGCTTGACACCTAAGTAAAATCTGCTTTCATTAGTCTCTGTGATGTGAAAAAATGGTGCATCCTCTGAGAATATTGTAAACATCAGAGTTTCAGTAAGCCAAAGTCTCACAATGTGGGACCTGCTTTGGATGACCTGGAGGGAGAAGATTAGAATATTCTCGGTTTACTTCACTTATTTGCCCCGCATTTAATAAGAGCAGATGTTAAACACAAGTCATTTGTAGTAAAGGTACCAGCCATTGCCTGCTCACACTCCATCATAAATAATCTAATATACGCCTGTAGCCCTGGCGCCTCTGTTCTTCATAATACGACCTCTCTCTGGCCACAGCTGCCGGCGCTGAAGTGAAGAACTAACCCATGAGTTGCTGAGCTGGCCAGAATCTGTCTCCTTTGAGCTGAGATTGAGTCAGCGGTCACTTAGGACTTGGGGCTGGCTGCCATGCTGGGCCCTGTATAAGCAGAAGAAGCTGGGGTGCAGCGAAGGCAGAGGAGCTTGTATGGATAGAGCAGCAGAGGAGAGACCTTGTAACCAAGGAGAGAGAATTGAGGGAGTGGGTGGGGAGAAAGCTGCCTGAGGCTTTCTTGTTTCCCCAGATCAGGAAGAGCTCTTGCATCTGGGTTCTACAAGAGTCCTCTATATCTCCTCGTAAACTCCTTTCCTGATATGAGTTGAGTGGGTTTTATTTTATTGCACCACAATCCCTGATTAAATCTATAGAGCCTTCTAAGGCAGTGAATCCTAGGCTGAGATTACATATACCAGGAAGATGTCCACCAAAAATCTGGGATTCCAGTAAAAAGTGGCCAACTCATTTCTGTGCCAAATAAAAACCAAGAAATGTTACACTATACAAGCAACAACACAGTGCTACAAGTTATAAAGCATGTGTAATATGTAACATTGTAAAACTGAGTAGTTTTATTAAAAACTTACTACAGATTGGGCTTCCATGGTGGCGCAGTGGTTAAGAATCCACCTGCCAATGCAGGGGACACAGGTTCGAGCCCTGGTCCAGGAAGATCCCACATGCCGCGGAGCAACTAAGCCCGTGCGCCACAACTACTGAGCCTACATGCCACAACTACTGAAGTCCGCATGCCTACAGCCCGTGCTCTGCCACAAGAGAAGCCACCACAGTGAGAAGCCCGCGCACCGCAACAAAGAGTAGCCCCTGCTCACTGCAACTAGAGAAAGCTGTGCGCAGCAACAAAGAACCAAAGCAACCAAAAATAAATAAATTAAATAAATAAACTTTTAAAGAAATAAAAAATTTAAAACTTACCCCAAATTATTCTTCTTTTCCATTTTTTAATTAAAGTACAGTTTACATACAATAAAGTTCACCATTGGGCTTCCCTGGTGGCGCAGTGGTTGAGAGTCCGCCTGCCGATGCAGGGGACACGGGTTCGTGCCCTGGTCCGGGAGGATCCCACGTGCCGCGGAGCGGCTGGGCCCATGAGCCATGGCCGCCAGGCCTGTGCGTCCGGAGCCTGTGCTCCGCAACGGGAGAGGCCGCAGCAGTGAGAGGCCCGCGTACCACCAAAAAAAAAAAAAAAAAAAAAAAAAAGTTCACCATTTTTAGTGCACAGTTCTTCAAATTTTGACAGATGTTTAGAGTTGTATGACCCCATCACAATGGAACAGTCAAATAAAACAATTCCTTTACCCTAAAATTTCCTCTGTGCCCCTTTGCAATCCAGTCCTATCACCTCCTCCAGCCCCTGGCAACCATTGATCTTTTTCTGTCTTCTGATCTGTAGTTTTGTCTTTGCAAGACTACCATAGAAGGAAATCATATAATAGGTAGACTTTTGAGTTTGACTTCTTTCACTTAGTATAATGTATTTGAGATTTAGCCATGTTGTTACATGTATCAGTAATTCATTCCTTTTATCACTTAGTATTCCATTACATGAATGTATCACATTATGTTTATCTATTACCCCATTGAGAGACATTTGGTTTGTTTCCAGTTTTTGGTGATTATGAATAAAGCCACTGCAAACATTCACATACAGGTTTTTGTGTGAACATAGGTATTCATTTCACTTGGGTAAATACCTAGGAGAGGAATTGCTGGGTCATACAATGTGTACCTTTAACTTTACAAGAAACTGCCAAACTGTTTTCCAAAATGGCTCCGCCATTTTGCATCACACCAGCAATAGATGGGGTGCCAGTAGCTACTATCCTAGACATTGCTTGATAACATCAATTTTTGTTTCCTTTAACTAGTCTAATAAGTGTTTGGTGGTATTCGTGGTTTCCATGTTCATCTCCCTAATGATTAGTGATGTTAAACACCTTTTTATGTGCTTATTTGCCATCTATATATCTTCTTTAAGGAAATGCCAGTTTAATTCTTTTGCCCATTTTTAATTGGCTTGTTTGGTTTTCTTATTATTGACCTTTGAGAGTTCTTTTTATATTCTGGAAACAATTCCTTTGTCTGTGGCTTTTCTTTTCCATCTCTTAGCTACTGCATTATTCTTATTTTTTCATTTTGACTTGGATAGTTGAAAATATTGTCGAGAATGTCATCAGCATGACAGTGTTTGGGAATTCCTACTATATGGAACACATAAAATGGACAGGGATGCAAATAATTTTGTTAGTGAGTTAGTATATACTGTACACAGCTTAAGCTTACTTAAGGATGGGTAGGCAGCTCTACTCCATGGGGTCATCCCGGAACCCAGGTTCTTTCTATCTTGTGGCTCCATCATCCTCTGACATATTGCCTTCATCTGCTTGGTTGAAGTTAATTCACCATTATTTTATCTGCATTCCTACCCTAAGGAAAGAGGAAGTAGAGGGCAAGCTTCTTCCTTTTTAGGAAATAAGCCAGAAGTTACTAACATCCTCTTGGCCAGATCTTAGTCACTGACCTACAGCTAGCTGCTACGAAGGCTTGAAAGTGTACCCATTAGCTGGGCAGCCAGTGGTTTCCTTAAAACACTATTACTATGGAAAAGGATACATTGAGGGACAGTAGAGTCCACCAGAGATAGGAAATGAAGCTGTCATACCTATAGTCAGTTCTTCTTCCTCACACTTATGGACAACCAGAAAGCAGAAGTTGCAAAAGGCTTTGCTTAAAGCCACTTCTGAGGTTAATAGAAAGTTGAATGTGATTTTTTTCCTTTTGCTTTGGAATTTGCAAAGAGTTGGAAAAAGCTGAGTAAAAAAGGGAGCCAAGACCGACTGTGTCAGTATTGGCTGACACAAAACCAATACCACACACCTCCAGCCCCACCCTCAACCTCCCAAAGGCTAAGTTGGTTGCGAGGTAAGAGGAAGTTGTTGAGTAATTGCCTTGTGAGGAATGTAATTTTCTGTGGTAAGAGATAATTCCTTCCTCATCCTGGGAGAAGGGAAAAGCATGTGCCCTTCTTGAAGCTAAGTGAGCAAAGTTCAAGAAAACTACTCCTAAAAAACAGAGCAGTGTTTCTCAATCAGGGGCAATTTTGCCCCCCAGGTAAGATGACCCACAATCCTGGTTTGGGTTGAGACCAAGGAGTTTGTGGGTGTGTTAGTTTCCTATTGCTGCAATAACAAATAAGCATAAATTTAGTGGCTTAAATGATGCAAACTTATTATCTTACAGTTCTGGAGGTCAGAAGTCTCCTTAGATTAAAATCAAGGTGTTGACAGTGTCATGTTCCTTCTAGATGTTCTCGGGGAGAATCTATTTCTTGCCTTTTTCAACTTCTAGAGGCTGAAAACATTCCTCGACTCATGGCCTCCTTCCATCTTCAAGGTCAGCGATTGTATCACTCTGATCTCAGCTCTTATCATCACGGCTCCTTCTCTGACTAGCACTCCTGCCTCCCTCTTCTAAGGACCCTCGTGATTGCAATGGGCCCACCCAAATCACCCAGGATAATCATCCCATCTCAAGATACTGAACTAATCACCTCTGCAAAGTCCCTTTGCCATGGAAGGTAATAGATTCATAGGTTTGGGGGATTTGCATGTGGACAGTTTTGGGGGGACAGTACTCTGTGTACCACATCAGGACATGAGACTTTCAGGCCTACTGCCAGGAACGTTGGTCACCCTATCACCAGGAGACATTTGGCAATATTTGGGGACGTTTGTGACGGTCACAGCTGTCATCTAACAGGTAGAGGTCTTAGAGAAGAGGTGGCAGGGAGTGGCGTGAGTTTCTGTTCTTGGCCTAGAAGAGACACCTGAGGCTCTTGTGGCTTAGATCCTGTGGAACAGATACTTGAGTGGTTCTCGTGGACGGGTGCCGAGACGAATCTGCTCTGTAGTGCTGCATGCTAAAGATCTGTCTACCAAGTGAGTGAACTCTACCACCAAGGGCAGACTGCCAGGGCAGTGCTAAAGGAGACTGGCAGAGGTTGGGCCAGGGCCAGAACTTCCAGAAAGGGACTTGTGCAATGAGGATGCTTCATGTCTGATATATACGTTCCATGAGAGAATCAGCCTTTGCTCATCTGGCACCAAGACAGTATCCATGGCCCATCGCTTCAGCAAAAGAACCAGCAACAGTCAACACGAGGAGGTGGTCCTTGTGCCTCCCTTTGTCCCTGATCCGTCAAAAAGAAACAGGGAAAGGGAACAGAAAGGCAGACCACACAGCTTCCTTGTTCAAAGTCCTTTAAAAGTCTGACCTGTGATGGGGAGACAGAAGCTTTTGAATGTGATATGTGATTAGAGTTGAAACTGGACTAATTTCAATAAATCGGAAGTGACTAGAAAGTAAAAGGATCAATCCCAGGTGTCTTAAAATTCTGCTACTTCATAGAACAAAAAGAGTGGACAGACGGCAATTGGAAGCAGTGATTGGAGAAAATAAAAGTTTCTGCTTGCCCCTCACGAAGTTAAATCTCTGTTAATAATCTAGTTTTATGTCTTAAAAGTATAATATTTCCATTGACCAGATTCATTGTTGGAAACATGATAGGACCTCAGCTCAAAACTCAAAAGCGTGATGGAATCTTGCATCCAGGGCCCAGAACTAACAGTTTTCTATGTGACATAAATAGCAGTGCATGAGGATTGCTGTGGCTGGGAGATCCTGCCTTTAGTCATCCAAAGGTCTCATGGGACTAGGGACCCAGTTAAGGGATCCCATTGCTAACGTGTACGGATGTGACCTGAGCATTTTGCTCTTAAGAGTGGAATTGTAGACTGTACAGCCTCAAAGTAGAAAGTGTTTCTTTTGTCTCATAACTCTAATTGAAAGCGTTTTATTACCTTGGCTTTTCAAAACCACCATTACTTACATATAGGAGAAATGTATTGAAATATTACCTTATCTTTGCTCTCCCTGTGTTTTTCCCCTACCACCATTTCAAGCAGGTAGCCAGACATTTTTTGCACCCTGTAATAATGGGATGTCTATGAAGGTTGCCTGAAAAGATAATTCCCATTCTTGCTTTTGAAAAAGCTTTAGTCCTTTAAAGAAGCTTCACTTATGGTCCTGGAGGAAATGGGCCTTTGAAAAGTGTAAAAAAAGAGTGGAGCTTTGGGCCTGGATTGGAATAGGGAAGGAAGTCGGGGTTCCAGAGAAAGTGAGGACCAGGGCAATGCTTATGGAGGGCCCCAGGAGGTGCCAGACCTTGGCGGCCACACACGTACCAGAGCAGGACTCCCTTCTTACTGATGAGTACTCCACCTCATGTGTGGCACAAGTCATGGAGCCTTAGTACCCCTGTGGGGCTCCAACCACAGGCATCTCAGCAGCAACCAGGGCGGAAAGACAACCCTCCCCAGTGCCAAGGGGCTACACAAGACCCCTGGACCTTTGATAGCCCTGAGGCATGGGGCTCCAAGCATGTTTGAAATGGAATTTCCTTCTACCTCCACAGGATAAGACTCAGAGCTAGATATAAGTTGATTTAAAGGAAAACAAAGAACTTGAGTTGTGGATTGATATTCATACCCCATACATCTCCCCAATTTTCAATAGAAGCCTATACTCTGAAGTTACATAATTAATAATAATAATAATAATTTCTATTTTAAAAATCCTACACTTGAAGAGGTTAAAATGATCCATGTGATAGTGGATTAGAGTTAGAGACATCAGTATGATTGTTAATTGGCTTATACATTTGTGCATTGGTTTGTATTCTATTGGGAGCCAAAGAAAATATTACATAACATGAGATATTAACAGTGGCAGATGTTTGAGGTGGTACTCAGTGATTCTGAGAAACATTTATTGTCTTTAATAGGAATTTTATGGTTAAAAATGTTTAAATTATTTGAATTTTTCCTTCTTTGATTTCCCTACTTTCTCCAAAGTGTTTTCTTGAGATTCAGTAAATCAATCATACACTTTTTAAAGTTCTACCCTCAGCTTTTAAACATTTGAAAAGCTATTCAACCTCACTTATCATAAGAGATATATAAATTAAAACCGAGATAGCATTTTTTATCACATAATGTATACAAAAATCTAGAAGTACACTATGTTGGCAAAGCTGTGAGGAAACCGTCACCTTCCCACAATGCTAATGGGAATGTAAATTGGTAAAATCCCAAAGGAAAAGAATTGGGCAATATCGAAATTACAAAGATTATATCTTTGATCCAACAATTTCATTTCTAGGAATTTACTCTACAGAGATACACACATGCAGATAACATTAGTACAGTGGATTAATTGCAGCATTGTACGTAATAGCAAAATAATCGAAAGGTCTATGAATTAAAGGTCTGGTTAAATAAAGTAAGATGCATCCCTACAATGGAATGCTACATAATTTTTTTTTCAAGAATAAGCAAGTTCTTTATATATTGATTAGAAAATCTTCAAAATATATTGTTAAGTTAAAAAAACAAGATGCAGAGCAGTGGATATATCATTAACATATATAAGGAGATAGGAATTGGCTTATAAATGTATTTTTTAAGTCCTTGGAGAGATAAACCAAAAATTAATAACAGTGATTATCTAGTTGGGCATAAAGAATGGGGGTGGGTGTAGGAACTGGGCAAATGGGAGACAGAGGTAGGAGATTTTCACGGAATACCTTTTTATACCTTTTGATGTTAGAACTACATAAACATGATACCTATACAAAAAAAGGCAACATTTTAAAACTCTACCTTATGAGAAATAGGAGGCTGTTGTTTATGATTCAGAATTCTTACTCACATAACAGAGTCTAAATGCACTTACTTAGAATTCAAGTTAGTTATTACATTTTCTATTTCCTTTAAATGACTCATAACAGAAACAGAATTAATGCATGATATTCACGATTTTAGTATTTGCTATCATTTTTACTTGAAAACAGCCTAAAGGTAGTTTTAGAAACATGATTTATGATACATTTAGTCCTAATTACAGCACTCTTTGAAACATCTTAATAATATAAAGTTAAATGATACCAAATGGAAACACAGATCTACAGAGAGGAATGAAGAGCATTAAAAATGGTAACTGCTTAGGTAAATATATAAGATTTTTTTCTATAATTATTTAAATCTCCTTAAAAGAAAATTAATTTACTGTTTAAATGAAAATAATAATAATGTAGCTTAAAAGTATACAAAAAGTTGTATAAAGATATATAACAATAATAGCATAAAAAGAGGGAGGAATGGAAATGAAAGTATACTCTTGTAAGGTTCTTATACTAATTTGAAGTGATGGGTAAACTATGATAAATCAAAGATGTATACCACAAACCCTAAAGCCACCATCAAAATAACAAAGCAAAGCATTATAACTAGTAAATCAAAAAAGATAAAATGGGGCTTCCCTGGTGGCGCAGTGGTTGAGGGTCCGCCTGCCGATGCAGGGAACACGGGTTCGTGCCCGGGTCCGGGAGGATCCCATGTGCCGCGGAGCGGCTGGGCCCGTGAGCCATGGCCGCTGAGCCTGCGCGTCCGGAGCCTGTGCCCCGCAACGGGAGAGGCCACAACAGTGAGAGGCCCGCGTACCACAAAAAAAAAAAAAAAAAAAAAAAAAAGATAAAATGGAACCATAAAAAGACTTGATTAATTCAAAAGAAGGCAGAAAAGAGAAAAAAAAGGAGGGAATAAAGAACAGATGGGATAAACTGACAACAAATAGCAAGATGACCAATTTTAAACTAACCTTATAAGTAATCATATTAATGCAAGTGGGGTCTAAACACCACAGTTAAAAGTCAAAGATTGCTCAGAATGGATTAAAAAGCAAGACAACTATATATTTCCTATAAGAAACAAACTTTATATATAAAGACATAAAAAGATTAAAAGTAAAAGGATGGAAATAATATACCATGCCAACACTAACAAAAAGAAGGCAAGAGTGGCTATATTAATATCTGGCAAAATCTATTGCAGAACAAAGAATTTTACCAGAGATTTTTTTAAGTCATTTCTTAATGATAAATGTGTCAATTCATCAGGAGAACAGAATAATCCTAAATGTTTATGCAGCTTACAACAAAGCTTCAAAACACATGAAGCCAAAAACTGATAGAACTGCAAGGAGAAATAGACAAATCCATAATTATAGTGGAAGAATTCGATAACCCCTCTTAATAACCAACAGAACAAATAGAAAATCAGTAAGAATATAGGAGTCAAATGGAATTATCCAACAACTTGACCTGACTGACTTTTTTTTTCATAATTTTAAAAAATCATTTTTTAAATTTATTTTTAACACCTTTATTGGTGTATAATTGCTTTACAATGGTGTGTTAGTTTCTGCTTTATAACGAAGTGAATCACCTATACATATACATATATCCCCATATCTCCTCCCTCTTGCATCTCCCTCCCACTCTCCATATCCCACCCCTCTAGGTGGTCACACAGCACTGAGTTGATCTCCCTGTGCTATGTGGCTGACTTACTTCACTCTGTATGACAGACTCTAGGTCCATCTACCTCACCACAAATAACACAATTTTGTTTCTTTTTATGGCTGAGTAATATCCCATTGTATATATGTGCCACATCTTCTTTATCCATTCATCTGTCAATGGACACTTAGGTTGCTTCCATGTCCTGGCTATTGTAAATAGACCTGCAATGAACATTGTGGTACATGACTCTTTTTGAATTATGGTTTTCTCAGGGTATATGTCCAGTAGTGGGATTGCTGGGTCGTATGGTAGTTCTATTTTTAGTTTTTTAAGGAACCTCCATACTGTTCTCCATAGTGGCTGTATCAGTTTACTTTCTCACCAACAGTGCAAGAGGGTTCCTTTTCTCCACACCCTCTCCAGCATTCATTGTTTGTAGAGTTTTTGATGATGGCCGTTCTGACTGGTGTGAGGTGATACCTCATTGTAGAACATCTCCTCTCCCCTCCGCCAACAACAAAATAGACATTCTTTTGAAGTGTATATGGAACACTTACCAAATTAGATTATAATCTGAGTCACAAAACAAATTCAAATAATGTTAAAGGGTTCAAGTCATACAAACTATATTCTCTGACTACAATGGAATTAAATTAGAAATTAAGGGAATGGAATGAGAAACCATTGAGATTATTAAATGTGTGATTAAAAACGTTACTCACTGCATTTTCAGATCATAGTTTAGGACAAATCAGAGCAAATGTGAATTCAGCAGGAATTGATTCTCTTTCCACAACAAAAACCACGACTGTGACTGGGTCTCGTGAACTAGTCACACACTGAAGGAGCTCTGGTTGCCACCACTCTTCAGGGAAGTAGCTCTTGCTACATAAAGGCAAAAGAAAATATTTTCTGCATTAAAAAAAAAAAATCTCTTCCCACCCACCTCAGGTGATAATACATCACAGAAAAGCATTCTTGGCTGTTGGTTCATAATAAATTGCAACTGATTGGGACAGCTTAGGGGATTTGTTGGGAAGGGTGGACTTAAAAAAAAATGTATAGCAAAGACTTTATTTCCTACCTTAATAAACAAAAGGTTGACTTTTGTCAGTGTTTTGTCACTCTAGAAAGAATAATCTCACAGTTATCTAATAAATTAAACATCTCTCCAGTTTGTAGAGTTGAGTAGTTCTATCCTGGCAGGCTCCCTTGGCTGGAACCTCTCAGGAGCAACTCTCTCCTATCCCACTCTGTTTGCACCACTTGGTTGATGCTAAGTGGGTGTAAATAAGTAGAAGCCAAGGACTTCAGGTCATGACCTATGTAAATAGATCAGTAACCAACAGAGGAAATTTTTAAAGTAATATAAGTATAATGGAAATATGGAAGAAGGGGAGAGGGTACGTTATATCTTTGTATAATGTAACAGGAAGTTCATTGATTATACCTAGAATTAATAAATCACAAATATGGGGCAGGAGAGACTCATTTGGAGGTATAGAAATAACTGCAAGAAGAAACAACTCAAAGAGAATTGGTGGCTTTTGCCCAACAGGACTAGAGTTGACTAAAGGAGGGCAGGGCACTATGGCTTATTACTGGGCATGTATAACTTTGATTTTTAAAAACATTTTTGAAATATAATAAAAATCATTAAAATTAGTAGGGCGAATAGTTCAAGGTTTCAGAATACAAATAACAACAATCTGGTAGGTGTGTTATCACTAGGATCTGACCACCAATGATTAATTGCAATGTCTCTTTCTCATTTGGTTTCCCCAAACTTAACACTCATTTGCCAGCTTACACAGGTAAAATGCACTGTTGACCTTTGTCAATTTCTCTTCTTAGCGCATTTAACAGCCTCCCACTTGCTACATCCCCACTAGTGCCTCTAGCCATGCTCTCCACCCTGACTTGTATCCTTTCTCCAAGAATAAGCAACACCTGACTTGCACCACAGGCAACCCTCCTCTGACTGCCCCCAAGCTGAGTTGGGTGCCTCTTCTCTTTCCCATAATTCTTTGTGACCATCTCCATCACTGTTTCAACAAAGTTATATAGTACTGTATCTTTAGTTTCCCTACTAGATCCTTTCTTGAAGTCAGTCTTCCTATCCCAGTGCCTATTGCTGAGTTTTAGTAAATGCTCAATCAGTGTTTTTTTTAGTTAGTTCTGAGAACGTAACTCTCACAAGGACTAAGAGGAGGAAGCATCTAACAAAAACTAGAGCTAATTTTCACCCTGGGTTAATCTGTGTCTGCCACACAATGATCCCTTTACACACACACACACACACACACACACACACACACACACACACACTCACACACACACACATACATACACACACGTTCCCAAAGCACAGGAGCGATCTGTCCTTACTCATGGGCAGGGTAGGCAGTTGCCTGAAGGGCATGATTTGAAAAGTTACTAGAAAGTTCCCCTGAATCCACTCCAAAATACTTTCTCCATTAGCTGCTATCCTGCCAGAGAGGCCACCCGCAAATTGTTAACATCTAAAAAACTGCCTCTTCCTTTAGGCACAAACAGTCTTGAAAGAGGTTACGCTCACTATCCCCTTGGAGCTATTTCCCCACGCCCACTGCCCCCACAGAGCCAAGAGCATCTAAGATCACAAGTGAGAGAGTGGAGCTGGCTAAAGGCAGGAGGAGGGCAGTTCTGCAGCCTGGGGCGCTCCCTAAAGACATCCCATCTGGGCCACTGCTCAGAGAGGAAGAACACAGCTGTCAGAATCAGGAAAGTCTGGTTTGACTTGCCTCCGGCTCTTATACCTCTGTGATGTCAGGCAGGTTATTTTACCTGAGTATTAGTTGCTTTTAAGAGGCCACATTCTCCTGGTGTGGTTGTAGGATTTCATGATGCAGTGCCCACTGAGCTCTTCAAGAGGGCGCAGGACAGGCACTCCGTAAGTAATAAGTTAGTTACCACTCACACTCTTGTAAGTGGGTAGAGGGAAAGCACAGACCTGCAAAGAGAAAGCCACAGGGCACTGAAGACAACTCTCAAATATGTTACAGTTGTGCCTGGAGCCTAGAGTCTTGTACATTTCCTACCATCTCCTTACAGGGGAACCGCTTCCCACATCTCCCAGGGGTAGTACTAGGCCTATCTTAAACAGTGAGCTACTTCCTTCTCTTAGCTTTCTCTCCATTTCCACCTATTATCCCTATAAACTCTGGGAGCAACAAAGAATCCTTCTTTCTTATGATGTAAAAAATAGGGGGAAAGTTCTAAGATGTGTATTTTATATACTTATATACCCGCTTCATCACATACAGACATGTACTAATTAAGCACATTAAGTGACTTCCCAAACACCTGTAGATAAACAAAACCTGGAAGGCAGAAATATCCTTCTCTATGTCTAACCTGTTGCTATCTCACCTCAGGTCATGGTGGTTGGGGAAATGGACAAACTGCTTTGCTTTTAAACCCTAAATCAGTGGTTCTCAATCTTGGGGTTGCATCAGAATCATCTGGAGACCTTGTTAAAACACATGGCTGGGAACTATGCTCAGAGGGTGCAATTATTAGGCCTTCGAGTCTGAGAATTTGAATTTCTAGCAAGTTCCCAGGTGATGCTCCTGCCGCTGGCCTGGGGACTCCACTTTGAGAACCAATGCTCTAAATAATACTGTGTACGGCTTAAAACAACTAAAGTCCTAGTTTTCCTTTCAGGGAAAGAAAGGCACTGAAAATATATTTCACAAATTCTTCTAATATTCTTCTAAGATAATTTGCTCATTTTTAAAAATGAGGTATATGTTACTCAAAAAAATCTCTTTTTAATAATCTAGTAGTTCCAATCCAGTTTCTCAAACTTAGTTACACACTACTGTTTAATTTTTTTCCAATGCCCTGGTCTTAAATCTTAGAGTTTAGAAAAATCCCAGCTGCTACCAATGGACTTTCATATCTGACATATGCACAGAACATAAAGAAAAAACAATTTTCAAATATTATTATACGGTGTACATTTCTTACAAATTACTTCTGTATATCTAAGACAATAATTTGCTTTTATGGCTGTTTTCAGTTTTCTAAGTTATTACCAATACTTGATGTTACTCTACTTTGTTTTTTCAAACAGGATATAAACAGCATTTTTTAAAACCCTCTAAAAAGGAAAAAATGTTTCTAAAAAAAATATGTTTGAAAGTGCATGGTACTTTGAAGTCCCGTGGAGGGCAAACTGGTTCAATCTTTCTGGAAAGGACTTTCCCAGTACATATCAGAACCCTTAGAAGTTTTCACATGTCTTGACCCATTCATTCCTCTTTCAGAAACCAATCTTGAGGAAATAACCTGATACAAGGTTTATAAACAAAAATGTTCACCACTGCATTATTTATTACAGCAAAAATTTGAGACCCAATTATCGCAATAGGGGACTAATTCAGTAGACTATGATACATCTGTACATTGGTATATTTGACAGCCCTTAAAATGAAGGATTTTTAGTAGCATAGGACAATATTTATGATATAATGCTAAGGGAACAAAGCAGGCTAACAATTGTATATATCATTTAACTTTGCCTTTGTAACCAAAGAAGAATGTATTTTTTAAAAGACTGAAAGCAAAACATGAAATGTTGACAGATGAACATTTCTTTCATTTCTTCAGATGAAAGGATAATAGGTGATTTTCTTTTCTTCTTTATATTTTCCTACATTACACATGTATTAATTTATAAATAGAAAACAATAAACATTGTTTTAGAAACAAGTATAAAAATGGTAGAAGCCTCTGAAATGTATAAATTTATGCCCAAACTGCAAATGTTCCCAGAAATATTAAATGGATAGAAAAAATAAGCTTCCCCTACATATTGGAGGGACTATTAACAAGCAAACTTTGTTTTCTGGGTGTCTTTTTTTTTAAGAGTAGTAGGAAGTTGTGACTTTTTCCAAAGGAAAATGAAATCTGCTTATTACAAGTTGTTGTAAAGGCATTTCTTTTGATACGAACTCATGTGTATACCAACTTCCTTTCCAGCCCACCAAGCACAGGGCCACTCCATCAGCCTGTTACAGAATTTGTTTTCAATGTGGTACTGTGCCTGGTTTTGTTTTTTGTATGTGTTAAAATAAAGACATTGTGTAAGAAAAAAAAATGGTTCTGAAGAACCTAGGGGCAGGACAGGAATAAAGACACAGATGTAGAGAATGGACTTGAGGACACGGGGATGGGGAAGGGTAAGCTGGGACGAAGTGAGAGAGTGGCATGGACATATACACACTACCAAACATAAAATAGATAGCTAGTGGGAAGCAGCCGCATAGCACAGGGAGATCAGCTCAGTGCTGTGTGACCACCTAGAGGGGTGGGATAGGGAGGGTGGGAGGGAGACCCAAGAGGGAGGAGATATGGGGATATATGTATATGTATATGTATAGGTGATTCACTTCGTTATAAAGCAGAAACTAACACACCATTGTAAAGCAATTATACACCAATAAAGGTGTTAAAAAAATAAATTAATAAATAAAGACATTGTGCTCACTTAAACTGCCAGTTCCCTGTAAAGAGAAATTCAGGAGAAAGCAGGTTAGTTCTGAACACTCTCTAAAGTGGACTCGTAAATAAAAGTCCCCAGAACTTAGGCATTGGGCATAATCTTTACAAGGAGGTCTTAAGCATTCATTTCAATTGCTCCACAAAATTTAGTTTCCCACTAAATAATATCTGGAGTTCTGATGCTCTCATAAAAATGTGTAGTATGGGCTTCCTGGTGGCGTAGTGGTTGAGAGTCCGCCTGCCGATGCAGGGGACACGGGTTCGCGCCCCGGTCTGGGAAGATCCCACATGCCACGGAGCGGCTGGGCCCGTGGGCCATCGCCGCTGAGCCTGCGCGTCCGGAGCCTGTGCTCCGCAACGGGAGAGGCCACAACAGTGAGAGGCCCGCGTACCGCAAAAAAAAAAAAAAAAAAAAAAAAAAAAAAAAAAAAAAAAAAAGTGTAGTATGTTTAAATTCAATCATCAAATTACTGTCGTGCCAAAGAATAAAATTGTGGTTATGATGAATTAGTTAGTTGTTTAAAAATATCAGCAACAAACAAATAGCATGATGACAGTAAATATTTTTAAGTCCTCACTCGCTCTGGTTACTGTGCAAAGCACTTTATGTGGATTACCCCACCCATCCCAAAATCACTTTGTAAGGTGGGCACTGTTATCTCTGAATGAGGAACCCGAGGGGCAAAGATCCGAACACAGTGGTCCCTGCATCGTTTCCATCTCACACCATGGTCTGCTCAGCAGAGTGGATGTGTTTCTCACTCCCTCTTCTTTTACTCTCACGTCTCTGCGGACCAGCGGAAGGTAGACAGTTACAAACTCAAAGAGAGACAACCAAGGCTCCTCTGCCCCATCTGGGCTCTGTGCACCTCAAGGCAAAGCCTCAAGCAAACGCAAGCGGCCCCCGTGGCCACATCACCACCCTACCAGCTCCTTTTCCTCTGTTCCTGCTCATCTCTGGGGTCCCCGAGACATGAGTGATGAGGGAGAGGGATATGCCACTGCCGGTAGAAAAAGAAAAGGGCCTTCTCTTTGTCCAGCAAAACGTCTCCAACCCACACCATTGCAGAAAAAGCTAATCAAATTAGTGAAAACCTTGATTTCCAGCATACTTTTCTAATGATGCAATTGTACTATGCACAAAGAAACCTGTAATATACTTGGTTTATTAGGACCAAGCAATACTCGATAGTGGAATTTAGACGATATCTGATGATGTCCTAATAAGAGTGTCTTGGACTCACGGCAGTTCTTTGTAAAACTACACACAAGTAGCTTTTCTTAAGTCAATGGTTTCCCTACTTCTGCACTTGCACCCCGACACAGGAATCAAGAGAATGCTTTTTAAAAGATAGATCATGTCTTTCCTCGCGCTCAAAACCATCCACTGACCCTCACCTCACTCAAAATAAAAGCCAGAGAGGGAAACTTAAGTCTCCATCGATGGATGAATGGATAAAGATAAATAAATAAATAAATATATATATACACACACACACACACACACATAATTCAACCATAAAAAAGGAAATCTTGCCATTTACAACAACATGAATGGACCTTGAGACCATTATGTTAAGTAAAATAAGTCAGAGAGAGAAAGGCAAATACTGTATGATCTCACTCATAGGATCTGAAAAAAACTGAACTCATAGAAACAGAACAGACTGGTGGTTACCAGAGGCAGGGGTTGAAGGGGAATGGGTGAAGGTGGTCAAAAAGTAGAAACTTCCAGTTACAAGATAAATAAGTCCTGGGGATGTAACGGTGACTATAGTTAACAATACTGTATTGTCTATTTGAAAGTTGCTAAGAGAGTAGATCTTAAAAATTCTCATCATAAGAAAAACAAATTCATAGCTGTGTAAGGTGATGGCTGTTAACTAGACTTACCATGGTGATCATTTCACATTATATACTTATATCGAACCATTATGCTGTTCACCTTAAACTAATACAGTGCTATCTGTGAATTATACCTCAATAAAACTGGGGAAAAAAATTTTTTTACTAGAAGCCCAAGTTCTCATCATGGCCTTCAGTGGATCAACTGAGGAGCCTTTGAAACTCATAGTCTCTGGTTTGGGGCCTGAGCCTGAGTCCTTCCAGCTCCACAGGTGATTTGTATGTTCAGGCAGTGTGGTGAACCAGTTCTGCAGGATCTGACCTCATTTTCCACCACTCTCCCACTCCAGGCCACTGGGCTGCTTGCTGGTGCCTGTGCCTGGCAGGTACCCACTTCACTGCTTTTGCATTTGCAGGTTTACCCCTGCCTCAGCTATCACCTCAGCACATCTTTGTTCAAACAAAGGGAACTTACCTAACCAACCTCTGTGTCCTCTGCCTTCTTCTCTTCATCTCTATCCTACCTCCTTGCTTTATTTGCCTCTATAGCAATTGTCACTACCCCATATATTTACTAATTTTTAATTGTATTTCCTGCCCTACTCCTCTCCACTAGAATGTAAACTCCGTCAGGGCAGGAATACTTGTCTGTTTTGCTTTCTCATACATCCCAGGAGCCTAGAAGAGAATAAGATACTTAGTAGGTGCTAAATAAATAGCTGTTGAATGAGGGAATGATTTAAAATTCCCTCACCTTCTTCATAATTTACTAGATAAACCCCACTTTCTCAGCAAAAACAAAGATATGCTTCAGCCTGAGCCTTGTTTGACAGTTTATCACAAAATCTAAAATAACAGGATCCAGATTAAAGACAGTTTCTTCCTGGGTGGGGGGTGGGGGGTGTGCCATTTTGTTAAAATCAAACACAATCCCTGAGCTCCTGCTGTATGCAGAACACCACACAGTAAGCTCCTGTTTCTTCAGAATGATTGGGGAATGCATGCTTTGTGAACCAAAAGTGACAGCATACATTGACCATTCAGGGATTGTCGCATTTCAAAAAATTAGAGTCCATCATGAAACTCAGTTTAAACTTCCTTTGCTTATTCAGAAACCACTTCAAAATTTTACTGTGACTAGATGTCATTTAGGAGTATTATTGGAGCTTTCTAGGTGAATATGTGCTAATCTCGGGGATGTTGCTGATCATATGAGCAATAGAAGACAGTGCCTGTCCTCTAGGGCTTACAGTCTAACTATGAAGACACATCATAGGAACTAAATCATTAGAAAACAAGTTATAAGGCAACATACCAATGAATGTTCATAAAAATGACACATATCAAGAATATAGTCGCTTCCCTGGCGGCGCGGTGGTTGAGAGTCTGCCTGCCGATGCAGGGAACGTGGGTTCGTACCCCGGTCCGGGAAGATCCCACGTGTCGCGGAGCGGCTGGGCCCGTGAGCCATGGCCACTGCGCCTGCGCGTCCGGAGCCTGTGCTCCGCAACGGGAGAGGCCACAACAGTGAGAGGCCCGCGTACCGCCAAAAAAAAAAAAAAAGTATATATATATGTGTATATATATATATATATATATATATATATATAAATGAGGAACATAAATGGGTAATCTTAGCAGCCTTCTAGAAGGAAGTGATTGGCGACTGGATTTTGCAGAATTTAAGAGTAGGAATGGCAAGCAGATTGAGTCACTAGACAGAAGTACAGTGCTTTGGTTAGCACAACACTCTGGAAAGAGTAAGTGTTTCGGTAAATTTTTGACAACACAGACTGATTAATCTCATTTCCCAGTGCTTTGGACCACAGATTGAACTCCATCCATGCTGGCATCAGAAAACTGTTTCTTAATCAGCAGTCCATGAGCACTGAACAAGTCAAAATAAAAAGCACAATTTTAGACTGAATGATTGATGCAATTAAAGTTATTAGTAAGTAAGGACCTAGCTATAAATATAGAGCTGCAAGTTCAAACAATGAGACTATGCCCGGTAGCACTTCTATAATTTTTGTTTATTTTAAGAAAGAGCATAAAATTAACTAAATAGATTTGTTTAAATAGAGGAAGAGTTAATCATTAAATTTATTTTTGAAAGAACTGAACTGTGTTATTGACAGTGTTCCGACAGGTAAATTAAGAAGCATAAAATTTACATATCAGTATTAAGAAATCCAGCGTATTTCCAACTTGTAACAAAAGCACCCCTGAAGTTTCTACAAATCAATATAACTTAATTAAGCAACAATGAACTTATTCAAAAGTTAGTTATTTCATAGCTAATCATAGGACCTATTTCCTTGACATCCTTAATTTTAATTAAATTCCTTTGTTTTTCTTTAACAAAAATATCATATAACAAGCTAATTATGAAAGTTTTCATTGTTACTCAATATATGAAGATTGAATTAAAATTTTTTGACTAGGTGAATAAATTAATTTTTCCAGGCACATATCTTTATTAGTTCCCCTGATTGCAAAGCTGACAAGTTGGGAGTTTCCAACTGAGTTTTGCTTCCCAATGGAAACAACCCTGTGAACTCCAGAAAGCGCTTTCTCGGGCCGGGCTTCATGACCACAGGCCTCTGGTTATGGGGCTTACTAATTACAATAGGACATGAGAAAACTTTTGAATTGTCTCTCTTCTTCTTCATTTAGAATTGGGGACAGGGGATGGGGGGATAAAGAGAGGAGAAATTTGTAGTGAAGTGTAAATGGAATTATTTTATTTTGAAAGATCATTGAGTATATGATATACTCAATGATGATATATAAAATGTTCTGAAATATTTTCTTATATTTAATGTAGAATAAATTCATTTTATATAAATCTACCATCTCATTCGGGATAATTATTAACACAACTCTTTTGATTCTAGAGAGAAGTCTGGAAACTACTACTGAAATTTTTTTCTTTTTGAGTTATCTCCAGCAAGCTGTCATAAATTCACTCCTTATGTGTGTTGCTGTTGTTTATTTGCATGGGTTTTCTGGTTTCAAAACAAAACTGGTCTCTGATGCAGGTGTCCTGGCTTGTTGTTTGAATCTTTGCACATTCCAGTAGCATTTTCCATTGGAATGTTGAATTTAATGAATGAAAGACCAGATGTTCCAGGTACATCGGCCTGGGTTGAGAAGGGCATATGTGACAGTAACACCGTGACTTTTAAAAGCATTAATAAATTACAATTCACTTCAACTTTTCAAAATTACCATCCTCTAAATATAAGCTAAACATGATCTTTTAAGGAGAAATTTATGATATCTTTCAAAATGCTGTGAGATCACTTCACAGACAATATCACTTCATTTACATCATCTGATAGTATTAGATGAATCATCATAAAAATGTTTATTCTGCTGTGATCATTTAATTACTGAAAAACATCAATAATTCAATACAGTGTTATAAAAGCAATTGTTTCAGTGGTAAAAAGGCAGAGATCTAGAGAGTGTTAAACACTCAATAACAAAGTTATTTTCCCTGAAAACAATCTTAACAAATAGACAGCTTTTAAAGCTATATATAAGTGAACAGCTATAAATCCTAAATGTCATTGTACAAATCCAGCATCTGTTTTGCTCAAGAGTAATGGCATTTATGTATGTATGTATGTATGTCACTAGCTGTATTAGTTTGCTAGGGCTGCTGTAACAGAGTACAACAGACTGGGGTAGCTTAAACAACAGTAATTTATTTTTACACAATTCTGGAGGCTGTCTGTAAGATTGATTCTTTCTAAAGGCCGTAAAAGAAGGATGTATTCCACATCTCTCTCCTTGGCTTATAGATGGCCATCTTCTCCCATGTCTTCACAGAGTCCTCCCTCTGTACCCATATGTGCCCAAATTTCCTTTTCTTATCAGTCATATTGGATTAGGGCCCACCCTAATGACCTCATTTTAACTTTACCTCTTTAAAGATCCTATCTCGCGTTCTAGAGTAGTAAGTAGTTGAAGTAAGACTTCAACATATAAATTGGCGGGTGAGGGGCTAGGGGGCACAAATCAAATTACAACATTAGCTTTATCAATGGTTTCTAACATAATTTTACCACCTGCTGTTTTGATAAGCCAAGACACTCAGATAAAGCAGCTGCATTGGTTAGGTTATAGCTTCTTTCTCTTATCTAATTGCAAGGTCATGTGTCGTTTTGTATTACTGTATAACAAATAGCACTGCACATAATATAAATTATGTTCCCGAATAAATAGATTGCTTTATGGACAATTGTTATTAAAATGGATGCCATAGTAAAAATACCTATGAACTGGAAACGCTCTTGAAGAGTCAGTAGACAGTAAACCTGGGTTTTAGTGCAACTTCTACCATAGACCAGCTTTGTGACCCAACCTCTCTGACCTTGAGTTTTCTCACAGACTTGTGATGATCAAATACAACCATTAATATAAGAGAGCATTGAAAACCATACAGTGCTATGCAGTTTTAAGGCATCAAAAAAACTTTTTTAGAGTGAAATATAACACAGATATAGAAAAGTACATAATCATGCCATCTAAATTACAGTTTTGTTTCTTCCTTTCCAGTCATTACACTTTAATTTTTCCTTCTCACCTTACTTACCGTCAAAACCTCCAGTACAATGTTGAATAGTTTTCATGGTGAGTGGATATTATAGTGGACTCTTAAGATATAGTGGACTCTCAAAATTCTCTGGATGAATTTGTGGAAGATCTGATTTATTTCTTTCATAAATGTTTAGTAGAGCTGCCAGTGAAGCCATCTAAGCCTTTACTTAGCCCAACTGTCTCTCCTTTGAAGATAATCTATCTTTTTTTTTTCTCTGCTTGCTTTAAAGACTTTGTTTTTGTCTCTGGTTTTCTGCTGTTTCGTTACAGTGAGTTTAAAGTGAGGTGTTTTGTTTTTTTTTTTAACTTACCTGGCTTGAGAATTTATAATGTGTGGATATCTTTCATCAGTTCTGGAAAATTCTGAGGCATTATGTCTTCAAACTTTACTCTTTCCTATTGTCTCTCTCTTCTCCTTCTGGAACTCCAATTAAACATGTTAGATCTTCTCTCAGTATCTCTGTGTTTCGAACCCTCTTCTTGCTTCTCTCTTCTCAGGATAATTTCTTCTGACCTATTATATAGTTCACCAATTCTGTTTTTAGCTGCCTCTGACCTATGGTTAAAACCATCCATTTAAATGGTTAAAACCATTTAAACTAAATTTAAACTAATTTTTTAGTTTAAAAAATTAAACTAAATTTTTTCACATACGTGTTCATCTACTTCTGGTTTTTATAGCCGACAGCTTCAAATCCACCACGATTGCTCTTCTCAGTTATCTTTGTGCCCGGTTATCTTTAACCGTGCACTGCATATTGCATTTGTAAAAGGAATAATTTGAGGTTTACAGTGAAGGCACTTTCCTCCAAAGAGGATTTGTGCTTACTTCTGCCAAGACTGGCATGCTACCAACCCAAGACCACCTTACACCAAATTCAAGGTTTGACATTCCCAAAGAACTGAAGGAGGTCAAGCTGATTAGGGGATTTGAGTAGAGCTCAATATCTCTGAAAATACACTTGATATTCCTAGGAAATGCATTTTTGCTGTTGAAAGATATGTAGTTTTAAAGTCAGAAGACATCATTTTAAATCAAGACTGTACTACTTACTACATGTGTAATCCTGAACCAGTCATTTAAGCTCTTTGAACTTCAGTTTTGTCATTTATAAATTGGAGATTATAGTATTTACTCTTCAAGGTATTCTAAGGGAGAATTAAAATACGGAGGACATTTTACAAAGTCTAGTACACACACAGACACAGAGAGAAACATTATTTTTCCTTTTTTCAGGAGCAAATCCCATAAAATGATATTATATTATCCCACTTGACAGAACCTTTCTGAGAATTTTGAAGATAATCTCAGCTAAAAGGATTAACTCTGTAACTGGCTAAGTACATTCCTTCCCCTTAATGTTGTTTTCGAATTAAAAATATATGCCTAGCTCCATTGTTACTATCAATCATAGCTTTTCATTGGGGATTTATTTAAAGAATCTTTTTCATGCTAAATAAATACAGAGATTTAATTTTTTTCCTTGACTGGACAGCTAACTCTGAATGTTTTTACATATTTCAAATACAACAGAAAATGAAAAGTGTTATAGTGGAATAGAAACACTATGTTAAGAATCTGTCTAATTCTAGTGGAAATGTTCATCTGTGACTACAGCATTGGTTTGAAATATTTAATTCTGGTCAAGAGGTTATAGTAATTACATTAGTGTATCTAACGTGAGCTGCCATTATAAGTTGCAACAGAAAGAAAGTTAATGGTGCAGTGCAAATTAGGGGAAATCTATTTTTCCTATACCCAGGTTTTTGCTAGATAAAAATGAAGCTAGATAAACTAGATAGTATTTTTGCTAGATAAATGTCTTTTGGATGAAGACAGAATAATTTTTTTCTTTTTATTGTTATTGAAGAATGTTGGTCTCCAAGTATTAAAATATAGGAACAATAACTTATATAGGACTAGAAAGATGGTAAACTGAGGATAGACCCTGTGATCCTGATCATTTGTGAGTGAATCCAGGTAAAGGGATTCATCCTAAAAAGTCTATATATTGTTAATAGTTACTCTGATTAAATTTAAGCTCTTATTTGTATGTTTGGCTCAAGAGACCTCAAATGTCCTATTTCTCTCATATAAAAGGAAAAATCAGACAGAATGGTTTTGATCAATAAGACATGTTTGCTGAATCATGGGTATAAGATTGACTGGAGGGCTTCCCTGGTGGTGCAGTGGTTGAGAATCTGCCTGCCAATGCAGGGGACATGGGTTCGAGCCCTGGCCTGGGAAGATCCCACATGCCGCGGAGCAACTGGGCCCGTGAGCCACAGCTACTGAGCCTGTGCTCTGCAACAAGAGAGGCCACGATAGTGAGAGGCCCGCGCACCGCAATGAAGAGTGGCCCCCGCTCACCGCGCTAGAGAAAGCCCTCACACAGAAACGAAGACCCAACACAGCCAAAAATAAATAAATAAATTTATAAAAAAGAATTATTATTTAAAAAAAAAAAAAGATTGACTGGAGTCAGATAATCTTGATTCTAGAACTGATTCTGCCCTTAACTCTGATTTTGAGCAAATCGTTTAGTTTCTGCACAGGTCAAGTGAAGTGCATGAAATGGTCTTTAAAATCACTTCCAGCTGTAAAATTCTGTAGTTCTGTGGGTTATTTTAAAATTCAATTTAGAACTGAAAGTGACGCTTTAGGATCATTCTCTTTCCTTCAACATTTTCCTGATTGAATGTTATTCTTAGAGAACAGTTTAGAGTTATGCAACCGAACTTTTTGTCAGTTATGTGTCTAAAATCATCTCTCCCCCCATTACCGTGTCCCCCCCACCTCACCCCATCCCCTCACCCCACCACACACACACACACAAACACACTCCACTGCGGTTAAAAGACAGGCCCAATGTCAGACTGAGGAAAGGACCAGGGGTTCCAGCAGGAAATTAAGGAGGCAAAGACAGGGAGAGGTGGGCTGAAAGCTGAGAGAGGGGTTGTCAATACCAATGATCCTTAGCTTCAAGGACTACGTCACTGGCATGGAATATTCTGGACTCTGCATCTTTTGCTGCATGGAAAGGGAGGATCCTGACTCAGTTACCCAAGTGCATTGGATGCACCTTGATGTAATTTGAATGTAAATTGAATGCTGTACCATTCAGGGTTTGGGGAGTTTTGCTGTGAGATAACCGGGATCGAGATTGAGTGATGACAAGAGACTTCCTTCCCTCTCATCCTTGGAATCATCGTGAGCTGAGATAACTGGCAGAGGTCCACAGTGCGGTTGGCCAGAGACACATCTCTGTGGGACAGTACGGGCTCTTGACATGGTGGTCAGCAACCATATAACATTACCAGTGACACCAAGGGCAAATCTCTAGCACTTGAGGCAGCCAAAACCAGAAGGCATGGCAAGGAGCCAACAGCTACAGAGTTTAGCCCCAAAGAACATTTGAGTTCTCTCTCCTCTAATGGATATTAACAGGGGAATTACAATAGCCCTGGGAAAAAACTGGAAAGCCTGCTAATCAAGTCATAGATTCTTGGGGACATTATAATGTAGAGTATTAAGGTAATTGTAATCTTAATTATACACTGAGGTTGTTGAAGCCTGCAGTATAAAGATTATGTTTTCAACTATTAAAATTTCTTAAAATGAAGTTAATGGAGTTAATAAGGGGATGAAATGGTCATTTCTGCATATTACACTTAAACATTCATCACAAATAATATGGTTAGGAGTAATAAGAACCCATGTTTATAAATCCTAACTCTATGAATGCCAGTCCACATTTTAAAATCTCTTTTTAGTTATTTGTTTCATCCATGTGAAAGTTATTTTCTGTCAAAAAGCTGTAGTGTCTTCATCTATTGTTGCCATATAATATTTTGTCTTCACTAAGAAGACTGCTAGGTATTCAAAGAATACTTGTCAGAAAACACTATACTGAACAGGTCAACATCCTTTCAAATCTTATTTTTGTGATTGCAAAATAAATCACTTTATAAAACTATCGACTCAGTAGTCACTGAGCCGCCATTTTGGAGAACAGAAGGAAACTTTGAAGGATTAAGACATATCTACTCATTACATTATTATATTATTTAATACAAAACTATATATGCCATTTGAAAAACAGTTTTGACAAAGAGGTATAAAATTAAATCTATTTTCATATCCAAGAAGGAAATCATTGACATACACAAAGTCTTAAAATTCTGCCTATTGAAACCTCTCAATCGGCTTCTATGAACTTACAGCCTGCTCTGTTTCACATAGTCATTCAAAAATATGCCCAAGAAAGGCTCAGGAGCAGATCCCATCATTCTCACAAATGCTAGAAAATTATGATCATATATGTGTATGCATATTTTTTGTGTGTATATGTATACATTATACAAATATATAAGCCTGTGTTTTATTTATATATGCATATTTGCACTTTTTTATCAGAAAAGTCATATCAAAATGTTAACAGTAGGTAATTCTAGGCTTAGAATTATTAGTAAGTTTTATGTTCTTTCAGTTATTGTTTTTATTGTTTTTCTAAACAGTTTTTCTAAAACAGCCATGTATTACTTGTGAAATAGAAATATTTATTAGAACACTATAGACTAATAGTTTATGGTTTGGAAAGATGTTCATAATGAAAAGTGGGTATTTGGCATCAGACTTCCAGCTTCAGGGAGTATAACTGACCAAGGGTCTCAGGCGGCTGCACTGGGAAATCTGTCCATAGCGTTTGCGCCAAGGCCACACCCCTACCATCTGCTCGCAACCAATGACAGCCGGACAGGGTTAGTAAGGCGGGCCTCTTCCTCGGGGACCTGGGACTCCTCTGATGGTCGATTCTTAGTCCGGGACTCCCCCAGAGACTTGCTGAACTTTCCCTAGATGACACCACTCAACCTCCTGTCTTTCTCTCCTTCACTTGGGATCAGACCTAGATCACAGTCTGATGCCTCTCCAGCCTCTCCCAGCTCCCTCCCCATTTTCTCTCACAGGTGTTTTCCTGATGAAATTCAGGTACATTTAGTCCTATCTTGGTGTCTGCTTTTCAGAGAACCTGAAATAACACAGGCTACAAAGCAATATAGCATATTATTATACTTTGGTTAAGGAGAAAAATATACCTGTGGGTGTGTATACGTATGTATATGTCCATTATGTATATACACATATACGTTTACAAATAGAAAAAAGCATGGAAGAGTTTCTCTCTCTGGATAGAAAGAGTATAGGTAATTTTGGGCTTATCTGTATTTTCTTAAATTTCTAAGTGAAGTATGTGTTACTGTGTAATAAATGAGAAGTAAACTTTTGCATGTTACTAATTTAGTTCGATCTGTGACAGATACACTTATGCCTAATTTTACGTTTTACCAGATTGGTTAAAGATACATCCACTCATTCATTTCTTCACAGAAACATCTTTTACTCCTGTTATGTGCAAGCCCTGTACTAGGAACCGTGGCAGACGCAAAGGTAAGGGTGAATCAGTGAAGGCAAGTTAGGAGGAATCTGAATGGAGATGAGTGGACTGTGGGAAGTGCCCTGAGCAAGTGCTGTGAAGATCCAAAGATGGAAGGAGGACCCCTGTTAGGAAGACCAGGGTCTCGCGTTTCAGCTAGACCCTGAAGGAACAGGTCGTTTTTTTTTAAATTTTGGAGTTTTATTGAAACCACCTCAGGAGTTTGGATCACAGTTCGGGAGTGCCTCAGAGTTTGAGACAGCTTGTTTATACTCTCTCATGTGTCCCAGTGCAGGTAACATTGTTCGTGGCACTTTGCACTTTCTATCGCCATTTTCCCATCCACTCACTTTCTCCTTCTGGGGGTCTCCCTGCCAGCCGAGTCTTGAACCTGAATCAAGGAGTCATTATCTAAGGTCACTGTATTCTTGGTTTTCTGGCCACCTAGTATAGTTTCCTCAAATTCTTCTCTCGGCTTAAAGGAGTTCTCATTAGTTTGAAAGATGCTCTTGGTTTTTACAGTGATCTCATCTTCCTTTGCACTGATGGGCACAGTGGGTTTTGCCAGACAGCTCAGATTCCTGCTGGCTCCTCCCATTCTTTCAGCACAGGAGTCTGGGAAGTCAGTCTTCAAGTGTCTGTTTTAGTCAGATAAACCCTCTTTCTGGAGCTTCAGAAGTTGGGCGTGTCCCTCACCAAAGACAGACATGTTATAGAACAGGTCACACTTTGATGGGTAAAGATGGAAAAAATGACAGGTACAACAGCGAAAGGTTAGATCCCACTGCTCTACCAATGTTCACAAAGTAGTTGATTTTACAAATTAACAGCATGGACCCTGGTTTATCTGTGGAAAATGGCACAGGTGAACCACGACTAGGATCTCACAGGATCTCCCATCATTTCACCTAAAGGACTAGACTCATTTGTTTAAAAGTGGCTCAGAACTGCAGTCTTCCCAAATTTGGGAGTATCACTTGAAAACTGTTGAAAATTATTTTGTCATGATTAGAACATCTTTCTTCCTGTTCAAATATCTTACTGAAATGTCGAGTATTAATATAAGTAGGATAGAATTAGGGTGGGAGTGTGCATCATTGAGATAATCTATTATTAAATTCTGCTACATGAGCCCATCATGTTACTTGGCTCATCAAATTGAAATTGAAATTCAAATACTGCAATAGCTTGTCTCTTTGAACTCATTTCCTTTTTCTAAGGGCACACGATCCAAAGTTCACAAGACTGTTCACACTCAGGAACCATTAAACATATAAAAGCACCTCCAAGTCATTTTCTTATCTCAAATGTCCTGCCTGTTCTCTGCTGTTAATAGATGAGCTGTTAGAAATGAAAAATCCTGACATTATCATGTGGAAAGAAAAGTAGTTCAAAGAAAAAAGCAATAAAACACAAAATTCTTCAGTGAAATGCTGACTTTGAGTGTAACATAGACAAAGCAGTTATTCATAAATCTGAGGTAACATTCTTTCGAATTTTTTTTAAAGAAACGCTATAGTAGCTGAAACTAGAGTCTAAAGTATTTCCTTCACATGTCATTTTTTCCTTCCATTCAGATACATAGACTTATTATTTTAAAATTCTTCAGAATTCATAAGGTTTCCATTTTATAATAGTGAGCATTTCAGCATTTATTTTGGAAAATATTGTTTAGAAAAACTTGTGACTTTTTCTAGTAAGTAAACCAATAACTAGGTCTAGGAACATGACAATTATTCAGTGCCTCTCCTCACCCTGCCTCTGGACAATCAAACTTGGTTTTCATTTTTGATTTTTTATTCTTGTATTTATATAGGAATTTTGCTCTAAGAAATAAGAGGAAGAGTAAGAAGAGGGGGTTCTGTTCTACAGATCTATAGAATTTGGACTAAACAGTCTTACTGAAAATTTACTGTGTACTTGACGTCATGCTCCTGCTGGATTCACCAGGGCAGGAAGGTAGGGTGGGGTGGGAGAGACCCTTCATATACAGAGAGATATGAAGGCATGAAAGACCATACAAAGTTTATCATCTTAAGTTTGTAGTTGGTAAACTTTTTGACAATAAGAACTCCTTTTTAATCTAAGTATCTTAATAATCTGGCCCTCTCCATACAGCAGCAGTTGTACTTTGGTCAATTTAGTTTTCAGACTAGGCTTGGGACCTATACGAAATCACTGGCTCCTTACAATAACCCCATGGTCTGCGGAGTTGGGCCCCTTTCTCCGACTCCAAGATCGGAGGCTGAGACACAGTTCTTCTCTGTCCATAGATGGGTAGCGTTGTGAGTCACAGAACGATTCTGTTGCAAACATGATAAGCATCAGGCCTCTGAATCCCATAGCAAAGTGGGTTGAATTAAGGATTTTCCGTCATTTTTGCGTAATAATGTCTGCAGAGCCAAGAGGACTTAATGTCCAGATAACAGTGCACATAAGACCTGGTTCAACAAGGATAGAAGAGTGACAGGGACAAGGAGAGGAGTTCTCTTGTGTCCTAAAGACTTACATTTGTGGAAATTTACACAGTTTGGGGAAGAGTAAGTATGGATGGCAAACAAAAAAAGAGGCAAACTGCCTGTCTCTCCTCCATTCCACCACCCCCCGCCCCTGCCAAAGAACCTGCTGCAAACCTCAGGCAGCCAGTGCTCCTCAGACTTGTCTGCTGCCCTGTCAAGGTTTCTTTTCCTTCGATTCTTTTAACCATCGTGGAAATGAGGTCAGTACTCTGTGATTGTCATTTCACTCCAAATTCTTGAAATATTTTATTATTTACAAAAGATTTCCCTACTGACTTCGGACAGGAAAAATTATGAATGTGCAAAACCTGAGAGTCCTAATCATAAAAATTTCAATCGTCGTGGCTTTAGTTAAACAAAGATTATTCCTAAGGAACTTTTGAAGGAAAATATTTAAGAGTCATAGCTTTATTTTGTTTATTTTTATTGGAGTTTCATTTTGTGTGTGGATGTATAAGTAACATATTCATTGCTAAAACTTCAGAAAATACCACCCCCCAAAAAAGTATAAAACATACAATAAAGGTGACCCCTCTTGTCATCACCCCATGTTATGTTTTGGAGCCTATCTTGCAAGAATTTTTTCTATACATATACATCCACTGTTTTCAATGTGATCAGAGTTCTTAAAAATAATCTGTCATGCAATCTGCCTTCCTCACTTAATATAATATTGTGGCATCTTTTCATGTCAATGGGTGTAGTACATCACCCTTTTAATCTTTGCATCATACTCTTTATCAGTGTGCCAGAATTTAGCTCGTTACTCATTAAGATATATTCTGGTTGTTTTCTATTTTTTTGCTATCATAAGGAAGGTTGAAGTAAACAAACATCCTTGAACATATACCTTTAAATATATGTCCAATTTTTTCTTCCTAGGAGTGGAATTGTTAGGTCAAACAGTTTGCATATTTAAAATTCCAATACATGTTATTAAACAGCTTTGTGGGAAGCTTATACCATTCTACTCCCAATCCCACGATATAAGAATGCCTCTGTCTCCACCGTGCCAACATTGGGGTTCCACATTTTTAAAATTTTCACCATTAATAAACCAAAAATTAAATCTTATTGCTTTTGAGTGAAATTGACTAGTGAGAATGAATTTATTTCTCTATGTTTATTGACCATCAGCAAAACTTTTAAAAACAACCCCTTTATGTCCTTTGTCCATCTCCTGTTGGCCTGTAGGTTTCCCACCTTATGACTTTTAATAAGCCTTTATATATTAGGGATAGTAATACTATTCTATATAGACTATAAACTCCATGAGGGCCAAGAACATCTTCTTCATCACCACATAGCCAGCCTCTAGGGTAATGCATCACCCAAGGCAGACACTCAAAAAATATCTGCGGAATGACTGACCTTATCCCTCATATATGTTGTAAGTATATTTTTCCAGTTTATGTTTTTCTCAACCTTTTTCCCCCATCCACAAGTTTTTAAACTTCATGTCATAAAAAAATCTATCAATATATTTCTTTATATATTTGAGTCATGTAGTTCCCATCTAAAGATTATTAAAAAATAATATCAACAAGCATTTGTGTGTACACCACATGTTCCAAGAACTGTTGTAACAACTTTACCTATGTTCCTTCATTTAATCCTTGTAACAAGCCTTTTGTCTAGTCACTGAATCCCACCCTACCCCCACCCTAATTATTTCTCCTTAAAAAAACCATTCTAGTTCTTCCTCTCAATTGATTTCATTAATTTTGATGTGTAACGCTTTCACATTTTCTAAATCAGGAGGAAAGGGAATAAAATGAGATGTCTCACAAATATTATATGATACCGCTTATATGTGGAATCTTAAAAAAGGGTACAAATGAACTTATTTACAAAACAGAAATAGAGATATAGAAAACAAACATGGTTACCAAGGGAGAAGGTGGGGGAAGGGATAAATTGGGAGATTGGGGGGCTTCCCTGGTGGCGCAGTGGTTGAGAATCCGCCTGCCAATGCAGGGGATACGGGTTCGTGCCCCGGTCTGGGAAGATCCCACATGCCGTGGAGCAGCTGGGCCCGTGAGCCATGGCCGCTGAGCCTGCGCGTCCGGAGCCTGTGCCCCGCAATGGGAGAGGCCACAACAGTGAGAGGCCCGCGTACCACAAAAAAAAAAAAAAAAAAAAAAAAAAAAAAAAAATTGGGAGATTGGGACTGACATGTACACACTACTACATATAAAAATATAAAATAGACAACTAATAAGGACCTACTGTATAGCACAGGGAACTCTACTCAATACTCTGTAATGACCTATATGGGAAAAGAATCTAAAAGAGTGGATATATGTATATGTGTAGCTGTACAAAGTTGTAAATCAACTATACTCCAATACAAATTAATTTTTAAAAAATGAGATGTCTCACTCTCTCCCCCTCATCTCAGCTGCCCCCATTTTCCTCCCCAGTGCGTGTGTGTGTGTATTTCCCCTTTTCTTTACAAAAACTGTAGCATGCTATACACACTATTCTGCAACTTTTATTTAATAAAATATCCAGATGCTCTTTAAAATTACTTTGTCAGCCTTTGATTGTGCCTGGGTTAAATTTATAACCTTGGGGACAATTTTGTCCTTAAAATATTATCTTCCAACTCAAGGTATATTATTTCTATTTTTCTTCTAGTTTTTTTTGTTCTCTTCAGCAGATCTTTTCATTTTCTTATAAATCCTAAATATTTCTTAAGTTTGTTTCTGAATAGCTGGTCTTTTCAATCTTTCTCCATCTGATACACTGGAAGAAAAAAATACCTCCTTTGTTTTTTTAATGTCATTTACTTTATTACCAATGAGGTAACACATTTTCATACATTTATAGGCCATTCGTATTCGTTGTCAATTCACCCTCTCATTTTTAAACATCTGAATGACAGAGGCTTGGAAAGCTGCAGAGGGCAACTGAAACCATTGTTCAACACATTGAAAATCTAATTCATTATTTCCACCAAAAGCACTTCTCCATTTCTGTTAATGTGATAACAATTCAACATTTTTTAGGCTCAAAAATCAGTCTTTCTTTGATAAGTGTTTTCTTCCTCACCCCTTTCATTTGCCTAAAATGATTTTATAAAAAATCTACCATCTGGGAGACCTTCAAGATGGCGGAGGAGTAAGACATGGAGATTACCTTCCTCCCACAAATACATCAGAAATACATCTATATGTGGAACAATTCCTACAGAACACCTACTGAACGCTGGTAGAAGACCTCAGACTTCCCAAGAGTCAAGAAACTCCCCACATACCTGGCCGTGTGGCTGACAGGGTCTTGGTGCTCCGGCCGGGTGTCAGGCCTGTGCCTCTGAGGTGGGAGAGCCGAGTTCAAGACATTGGTCCACCAGAGACCACCCGGCTCCACACAACATCAAATGGCGAAAGCTCTTGCAGAGATCTCCATCTCAACGCTAAGACCCAGCTCCAATCAACGACCAGAAAGCTACAGTGCTGGACACTCTATGCCAAAAAGTAGCAAGACAGGAACACAACCCCACCCATTAGCAGAGAGGCTGCCTAAAATCATAATAAGGTCACAGACACCCCAAAACACAACACTGGACGTAGTCCAGCCCACCAGAAAGGCAAGATCCAGCCTCACCCACCAGAACACAGGCACCAGTCCGCTCCACCAAGAAGCCTACACAACCCACTGAACCAACCTTAGCCACTGGGGTCAGACACCAAAAACATGGGAACTACAAACCTGCAGCCTGTGAAAAGGAGACTCCAAACACAGTAAATTAAGCAAGATAAGACAGAGAAACACACAGCAGATGAAGGAGCAAGGTAAAAACACACCAGGTCAAACAAACGAGGAGGAAATAGGCAGTCTACCTGAAAAAGAATTCAGAGTAATGAGAGTAAAGATGATCCAAAATCTTGAAAATAGAATGGAGAAAATATAAGAAACATTTAACAAGGACCTAGAAGAACTAAAGAACAAACAATGTTGAACAACACAATAAATGAAATTTAAAATTCGCTAAAAGGAATCAATAGCAGAATAACAGAGGCTGAAGAATGGATAAGTGACCTGGAAGATAAAATAGTGGAAATAACTACCACAGAGCAGAAGAAAGAAAAAAGAATGAAAAGATTTGAGGACAGTCATAGAGACCTCTGTGACAACATTAAATACACCAACATTCGAATTATAGGGGTCCCAGAAGATGAAGAGAAAAAGAGACGGACTGAGAAAATATTGGAAGAGATAATACTTGAAAACTTCCCTAATATGGGAAAGGAAACAGTAAACACTCCAGAAGGGAGTGGCAGGACATATTTAAACTGATGAAAGGGAAAAACCTAAAACCAAGATTACTCTACCCAGCAAGGACCTCATTCAGATTTGAGGGAGAAATTAAAACCTTTACAGACAAGCAAAAGCTAAGAGAATTCAACACCCCCAAACCAGTTTTACAACAAATGCTAAAGGAACTTCTCTAGGCAGGAAACACAAGAGATGGAAAAGACCGACGATAACAAACCCAAATCAATTAAGAAAATGGTAATAGGAACATACATATTGCTAACTACCTTAAGTGTAAATGGATTAAATGCTCCAACCAAAAGACATAGACTGGCTGAATGGATACAGAAACAAGACCCGTATATATGCTGTCTACAAGAGACCCACTTCAGACCCAGGGACACATACAGACTGAAAGTGAGGAGATGGAAAAAGATATTCCATGTAAATGGAAATCAAAAGAAAGCTGGAGGAGCAATTCTCATATCAGACAAAATAGACTTTAAAATAAACACTATTACAAGAGACAAAGAAGAACACTACATAACGATCAAGGGATCAATCCAAGAAGAAGATATAACAATTGTAAATATTTATGCACCCAACATAGGGACACCTCAATACACAAGGCAAATGCTGACAGCCATAAAAGGGGAAATCAACAGTAACACAGTCATAGTTGGGGACTTTAACACCCCACTTTCACCAATGGACAGATCTTCCAAAATGAAAATAAAGAAGGAAACACAAGCTTTAAATGATACATTAAACAAGATGGCCTTAACTGATATTTATAGGACATTCCATCCCAAAACAACAGAATACACTTTCTTCTCAAGCACTCATGGAACATTCTCCAGGATAATCATATCTTGGGTCACAAATCAAGCCTCGGTAAATTTAAGAAAATTGAAATCATATCAAGGATCTTTTCTGACCACAACGCTATGAGACTAGATATCAATTACAGGAAAAAATCTGTAAAAAATACAAACACATGGAGGCTAAACAATATACTACTAAATAACCAAGAGATCACTGAAGAAATGAAACAGGAAGTCAAAAAATACCAGAAACAAATGACAATGAAAACATGACAACGCAAAACCTATGGGATGCAACAAAAGCAGTTCTAAGAGGGAAGTTTATAGCAATACAATCCTACCTCAAGAAACAAGAAACGTCACAAATAAACAACCTAACCTTACACCTAAAGCAATTAGAGAAAGAAGAACAAAAACACCCCAAAGTAAACAGAAGGAAAGAAATCATAAAGATCAGATCAGAAATAAATGAAAAAGAAATGAAGGAAACAATAGCAAAGATCAGTAAAACTAAAAGGTGGTTCTTTGAGAAGATAAACAAAATTGATAAACCATTAGCCAGACTCATCAAGAAAAAAAGGGAGAAGAATCAAATCAATAGAATTAGAAATGAAAAAGGATAAGTAACAACTGACACTGCAGGAATACAAAGGATCATGAGAGATTACTACAAGCAACTCTATGTCAATAAAATGGACAACCTGGAAGAAATGGACAAATTCTTAGAAAAGCACAACCTTCTGAGACTGAACCAGGAAGAAATAGAAAATATAAACAGACCAATCACAAGTACTGAAATTGAGACTGTGATTTAAATCTTCCAATGAACAAAAGCCCTGGACCAGATGTCTTCACAGGCGAATTCTATCAAACATTTAGAGAAGAGTTAACATCTATCCTTCTCAAACTCTTCCAAAATATGGCAGAGGGAGGAACATTTCCCAACTCATTCTACGAGGCCACCATCACCCTGATACCAGGCAAAGATGTCACAAGAAAAGAAAACTACAGGCCAATATCACTGATGAACATAGATGCAAAAATTCTCAACAAAATATTAGCAAACAGAATCCAACAGCACATTAAAAGGATCATACACCATGATCAAGTGAGGTTCATCCCAGGAATTCAAGGAATCTTAAATATATGCAAATCAATCAATGCGGTAAAACATATTAAAAAACTGAAGGAGAAAAACCATATGACCATCTCAGTAGATTCAGAAAAAGCTTTCGACAAAATTCAACACCCATTTATGACAAAAACCCTCTAGAATGTAGGCAGAGAGGGAACTTACCTCAACATAATAAAGGCCATATATTACAAACACACAGCTAACATCATTTTCAATGGTGAAAAATTGAAACCATTTCTTCTAAGTTCAGGAAGAGGACAAGGTTGTCCACTCTCACCACTATTATTCAACATAGTTTTGGAAGTTTTAGCTGCAGCAATCAGAGACGAAAAAGAAATAAAAAGAATCCAAATCGGAAAAGAAGAAGTAAAGCTGTCACTGTTTGCAGATGACATGATACTATACATAGAGAATCCTAAGGATGCTACCAGAAAACTACTAGAACTAATCAATGAATCTGGTAAAGTAGCAGGACATAAAATTAATGCACAGAAATCTCTTGCACTCCTATACACTAATGATGAAAACTCAGTAGGAGAAATTAAGGAAACACACCCATGTACCACTGCAACAAAAAGAATAAAATATCTAGGAATAAACCTACCTAAGGAGACAAAAGACCTGTATGCAGAAAACTATAAGACACTAGTGAAAGAAATTAAAGATGATACAAACAGATGGAGAGATATACCATGTTCATGCACTGTAAGAATCAACATTGTGATAAGGACTGTACTACCCAAAGCAATCTACAGATTCAGTGCAATCCTTTTCAACCTCTCAATGGCATTTTTCACAGAACTAGAACAAAAAATTTCACAATTTGTATGGAAACACAAAAGACCCCGAATAGCCAAAGCAATCTTGAGAAAGAAAAACGGAGCTGGAGGAATCAGGTTCCCTGACTTCAGACTATACTACAAAGCCACAGTAATCAAGACAGTATGGTACTGGCACAAAAACAGAAATATAGCTCAATGGAACAGGATAGAAAGCTCAGAGATAAACCCATGCACATATGGTCACCTTATCTTTGATAAAGGAGGCAAGAATATACAATGGAGAAAAGACAGCCTCTTCAATAACTGGTGCCTGGAAAACTGGACAGCTACATGTAAAAGAGTGAAATTAGAACACTCCCTAACACCATACAGAAAAATAAACTCAAAATGGATTAAAGACCTAAATGTAAGGCCAGACACTCTAAAACTCTTAGAGGAAAACATAGGCAGAACACTCTATGACATAAATCACAGCAAGATCCTTTTTGACCCACCTCCTAGAGAAATGGAAATAAAAACAAAAACAAACAATTGGGACCTAATGAAACTTAAAAGCTTTTGCACAGCAAGGGAGAACATAAACAAGACAAAAAGACAACCCTCAGAATGGGAGAAAATATTTGCAAATGAAGCAACTGACAAAGGATTAATCTCCAAAATTTACGAGCAGCTCATGCAGCTCAATATCAAAACAACAAACAACCCAATCCAAAAATGGGTAGAAGACCTAAATAGACATTTCTCCTAGGAAGATATACAGATGGCCAAGAAACACATGAAAGGATGCTCAACATCACTAACCATTAGAGAAAAAAATGACAGTGAGGTATCACCTCACACCAGTCAGAATGTGCATCATCAAAAAATCTACAAACAATAAATGCTGGAGAGGGTGCTGAGAAAAGGGAACCCTCTTGCACTGTTGGTGGGAATGCAAATTGATAAGCCACTATGGAGAACAGTATGGAGGTTCCTTAAAAAACTAAAAATAGGACTACCATGCGACCCAGCAATCCCACTATTGGGCATATACCCTGAGAAAACCATAATTCAAAAAGAGTCATGTACCACAATGTTCATTGCAGCTCTATTTACAATAGCCAGGACATGGAAGCAACCTAAGTGTCCATTGACAGATGAATGGATAAAGAAGATGTGGCACATATATACAATGGAATATTACTCAGCCATAAAAAGAAACGAAATTGAGTTATTTGTAGTGAGGTGGCTGGACCTAGAGTCTGTCATACGGAGTGAAGTAAGTCAGAAAGAGAAAAACAAATACTGTATGCTAACACATATATATGGAATCTAAAAAAAAAAATGGTTCTGAAGAACCTAGGGGCAAGACAGGAATAAAGACACAGACGTAGAGAATGGACTTGAGGACACGGGGAGGGGAAAGGGTAAGCTGAGACAAAGTGAGAGAGTGGCATGGACACATATACACTACCAAATGTAAAATAGCTACCTAGTGGGAAGAAGCCACATAGCACAGGGAGATCAGCTCCATGCTTTGTGACCACCTAGAGGGGTAGGGTAGGGAGGGTTGGAGAGAGACGCAAGAGGGGGGAGTTATGGGGATATATGTATACGTATAGCTGATTCACTTTGCTATAGAGCAGAAATGAACACACTATTGTAAAGCAATTATACTCCAATAATGATGTTAAAAAAAATACCATCGAAATTTCTCTTGCTCCTGACTTTTTTTTTTTTTTTAATTGCCACAGGTTTGTTCAGGTTGTCCATACCTTTGCCTAGAAATGATTGGCTTTGTGGTCTTCCCACCTCCAGCCTCTTCTTTCTCCACCTGAATAGAGGACAGATGAAGTACAGATGCAAGTATATTCCGTTGCTCATAAGACTTCAATGATACACTACCGCCCACCAAACTTAGTTTGTAATGCTACCTTTTTCTGTCTTCTCTCCTACCACTATCCTACATTTTTCCTACAGTTCAACAAACCCAAACTACTGAATACTCCCAAAATATGGTCTATGATTTTCTGACTTTATGGCTTTGCAACTACTATTACATGCACCTGGAATGCCTTCCATTGTTTTTGTTTGTTTGGTTTGGTTCTGGGGGTTTTTTTTTGGTCTTTTGCAATCCTGTCACCTCTTCAAGGCCCATCTGGAATATAATCCCCAAAGAATCTTACCTGTGATCCCCTCCTCTTCTGAATTTCCAGAGTAACTTTGTTTCTCTTAAACTGCCCACCCTATTATTATCATCATTGTAAATTTTTTAAGCAAAGAGAAGATGTCTTGCAAGATGGTATGGTGAAAAGGACCTGGGATATGTGGTCAGAGGATCTGTTCAAAGTCCCACTGTTCACTTAATAACTGTTTTAGATTACCCAATCTAAAGTTAAGTCATTTAACCTGTTGAACCTTAAAATCTTTAGTTGTGAATTGGTGGTGGTAGTAATAATGTATAAAACAAAACAGAGAAGATAATATATGTGAGAAAACCTTGTAAATTGTAAAGCACTGTATAATAAATAGTGGTTTATAACTGGTAAATTTTATATGCCCTGGGTTCCTATCACATTTGAGCATCACGCCAGTGTATCAACGTGCCATATTCTACATCAGACAGTCGCAACATTTTCTGATAAGGTCTTGCATTATGATCTAGTCTCAAAAATGGAAATCAGCATGACTGGTTGGTTGGGAAGATAACAGACTTTTAAACTAATGGTTATCCAAAGGTGAAAAAGATCCTTAAAAGTACTGAGCACCCAAGTCCAGCCTAAAGCTAGATTATGGAATTTAAACACTAGCTAGTTATACTGGCATAAACTATTCTGAATGGGGTTTATGATCTAGGGTGAAAAGGAGAGACAAAGATGAGAATATTAGCCATTCTAATTCTCTCTGTTTTCAAGTCTAGTCCTGAGGCAAAGGGTAGCTGAGTCCATGAAAAAAACTGTTGATTTCTCATGGATCTGTCTGTTATTATTATTCTCCTGGAATAAGTTTTTAAATTATTCATAAAAACTTCTGGAGCTTCTACCCACAGTGGCATCACACAACACACACATACCATATTTTGTACACATGAGAGCATGTGACATAAATCACATTGTTTATCCTAGAGAGAAATAAGACAATTAAGGAGTGACTCTCTTCCTTCACATCACTATCTCCTTTCCGTAAGTTTTTAATCCCCTTCCCAACACTCTTACTCTGAGCAAAGGACCTTGCTTTCTGCACATTCGAAAGCTTGGAGGCCACCACAACCTCTCTACTGTCCCTCTTTCTAAGATTAATTTCTCTACATTGTCACCCATTGTTCTCCTTTTAGAAAATGTTTTTATTGAAGTACAAAATATTTTCAGTAAAGTGCCTAAGTCACACTTAACTTTAGCGTATATATAACTCGATGGATTTTTGTATGTGTTTAAATCCAAACAATCACCACCCAGATCAAGATGAAGAATATTTTAGTGCCCCAGTAGGCTCCCGCATGACTCCTCCTAAACAAAACTCCTCATCCTGTACCCCCCAGAGGTAACCACTCTTCTGAATTGTATTACCATCAGTTACTTTTGCCTGTTCTTGAACTTCACAGAATTATACGATGTGTATTCTTTTCTGTTTTTTTTTTCTCCTCTCAGAATGTGCATGAGATTCATTGATTTTGTTAAGTGTATCAGTAATGAATTCTTTTTAAAATATGTAACTGTTTTATTAAGATATAATTCACATACCATAAAATTACCCTTGCAAAGTGCAAAATTCAGTGAGTTTTAGTATACTCAGAGTTATGAAACCATCACCAATATATAACTGTAGAACATTTTCATCATCCCCAAAGGAAACTGTGTACCAATTAAAAGTCACTCCATATTTTACCCTTTCCTCCAGCCTCTGACAACCACTAATATACTTTCTATCTCTATGAATTCACCTATTCTGGACAGTTCATATAAATGGAAACATACAATATGTGGTCCTTTGTGACTAGCTTCTTTCATTTAGCAGAAGGTGTTCAAAGTTCATCACTGTTGTAGCATGTATCAGTGCTTCATTGCTTTTTATTGCTGAATAATATTCCATTTATTGGTTTTTTGATGGACATGTGCATTTATTTCTCCTGAGTGTATACCCAGGAATGATATTGTTGGTGTATAAGAATGCTCCAGAGAAACAGAATCAATAGGATACAGAGAGAAAGAATGATGGAGAGATTATAGGAAATTGGCTCACATGATTATGTAGGCTGGCAAGTCCAAAATCTACAGGATGAGCTGGCAGGCTGGATAGCCAGGGGGAGCCACTGTTGCAGTTTCTGTTCAAAAGCCAGCAGGCTGGAGAACCAGGCAGAGTCTATGTTCCAGTTCAAGTCAGGAAGCCATCTAGTTGGGGAAATTGCTCCTAGTTGGGGAATTCCTCCTAGTTGGGGAAAAGTTCTTTTGTTCCATTCAAGCCTTCAATGATTGGATGAAGCCCATCTACATTGTGGAGGGCAATCTGCTGTATTCGAAGTCCACCAATTTAAATGTTAATCTCATACAAAAACACCCTCACAAAAACACCCAGAATAATGTTCAGCCAGCTGTTTGGGCACCGTGGCCCAGCCAAGTTGACACATAAAATAAAATAACATAGTTAGGTCATAAAGTAGGCATATGTTTAGCTTTAGTAGACACTGTCAAAGAGTTTTCCAATGTGGTTGAACCAATTTACAATCCCATCTTCAGTATATGAGAATTCAGGTTGCTCTACACTTTTCTTTGCTAACACTTGGCACTGTTAGACTTTTTAACGTTAGCCCTTCTGTTAGGTAGGTACTGATATGTCATTGCGTTTGTAATTTGCATTTCCCTGGTAAGAAATTATGTTGAACACTTTTCTGTGAACTTATTGGCCATTTGGAAATCATCCTATAGGGTACTTCTTCGAGAGTTTTTCCTTATTTTAAAAATTGGGTTGTTTGGTTTTTCTTTTTGATTTATGGAAATTTTCTCATATATTTTGAATGTAAGTCCATTGTCAGATATATGTATTGAAATATATTCTCTCTTTCTTATTCACTTTCCTGATAGTGTCTTTTGATCAATAGAAGCTTTTTTAAACTTCCCATTTAGGTCTATGATCCATCTTGAATTAATTTTTGTATGTGGTGTGAGGTAGGAGTAAAGTATCCTTTTTTTCCAAGTGAATTGCCAATTGTTCCAGCACCATTTGTTGAAAATATATCCTTTTCTCACTGAATTGCAGCAATGCCTTTGTCATAAATCAAGTTTTATTTCTGGATTCTCTATTATGGTCCTTTTGTGTATTCATCTGTCTCTGTGCCAATACCACACTGTCTTAATTACTGAGACTTTTAATGAGTCTTTAAACTTGGTAGTATTAAGTCTTAAGTTTGTTCTTCTTCAAAATTGTCTTGGTTACTATAGACCCTTCTATTTCCACATAAATTTTAGAATCGCCTTTCAATTTGCACACACACATGCACAAACACACACAAATATTTTAGGATCGTCTTCCTTTCTTAATTATTTTTGGCTCAGAAAATGTCCCTCATCCTAAAAAGCTAAACTCTCTTCTTGTGCCTTCAATATTATTCCTATAAGTTTCTCTTAGATGCTCAAGAGTCATCACCTCATTCTTGCACCTTCAGTCTTTCCTTCTATTTTGAATTTTTACCCCCAGCCTATAAACACAGCCAAATATCTTTTATTTCTTGCAAAAGCAAAACAAACCAAAAAAAGCAAATGTTTTTCAACCTCACAGTTACCTCAAGTTACCATTTTCTGTCTTTGCCATTTAATATTTTAAAATATATGCATGTGTTTTAATTATAAAATTTCTATAACATACAAAGTTTGGAAAATATATATCCCATTGCTCAACAACCCCAAGACAATTATAATTATTTTAGATATTTTATAGTATCTTACATATGCACACATACATATATTTTTTGCTGTTATAATCCATGTCTTTGGTGTTTTAAGTTTTCTGTCTTCTTCCTTTGCTTAATAAATATTTTTCCATATTGTTCCATAATCTTAAATATTTAAATGACTGCATCACATACAATCGAGTACACAAATCCTAATTTTTAAAATAATAATATTCATAAATTTCAGTTGCTTCCAATTTTTAGTCTTATAAATAAATATTGCTATAAACACCTTCATTCATATAGCTTTTCCTTTTGTGACTACTAAACTTTTTGAAAGAATAGTCAATATTTCATGCTTCTTCCTATCTATCTGCTTATCACTTAACTCCTGAAATATATCTGCTTCTACCTTACTATGAAACATCTCTCTTAAAGATCACACTTACCTAGTTGGCAACCAAATGTTTCTAAATCTGCATCATCCTGAATCTCCCCATAGCACTTAGAACTGTTGGCTTTCCTGAAACTCCATCCAGTCCCCCTGATTTATGTATAATATACAGCCTACTTCTCTGACCATGCTTTCCCTGCATCCACCTTATTTTCTGAAATTGTGCTGTAGACCCTCTCTACCCCTCCTTTCCTTTGGCAGTCTCATGGCTTTGTTGATTTTCTCTCTGCAGAGGACATCCAATACATATTCCCAACTTTGATCTTCATTCTGAATGTCAATCCCATGTTTTCACATGCTGATCATTTCCACCTAGATACCTCAAATTAGGACTCTCACAAAAATCATCATCTTCCCCTGAATAATTTCTCTTCTTCCTATGGACCCTAGTCATTTAGGCTTAAATTGTAGTCATCTTTGACTCTCATCTCTCCGTCTTTGACTCCTTCACACTTGTTCCATCATGTAAACCCAGGACTGCTTCATGAATAGGCATGTGATTCAACTATGGCCTAGGAGATGGGAGGGAAATCAGAGGGAGGATGGGGGAGTGGTTCTGGGAAACATTTTCCCTCTCTTAAGAAGAAACTCTTTTCTCCCTCCAGACATTATGACCTCAGGAAATGATAGCTGGAGCTGCCATTACCATCTTGCTGTTATTAGCTGGAGAATGATGCCAATAACACCCAAGATAGCAGAGCAGAGATGGCAAGAACCTGGTCTTTGACAACATTATCAAGCTTCTGAACCTTTAGAACCCAAAGTTTACTTGGTAATTACCAAATTTGTGAGATATAAATTTCCTTGTTGCCTAAGCCATTTTAAATTGGAATTTGTTGCATCCTTACTGATAGACCACTTTATATCAATTCATTATGTCTCATTTGGGCTATTGCAATGCTATGTAGTCTTTATGCCCTCAACTCTAATCCATTTCATACATGTGCTGCTAGATTATCCTTCCTAAAGAACTATTTGATCATATTTTTTGTCTTGTCCAAAAGACAACTTCCTTAGTAACTTCCAGTTGCTTAGAGAATTAGTCCAAGCTCAGCAGTTCAGCATTTGTGGTGTTGTACAGCGCTACACTCTGTTACATACCTTGCACTATGGATACATAGAACTAAGTGCTATCCCTTGAATACGCCTCTCTCTTTCCTGCTTTGTTCCTGTTGTCTTTGCCTGGAATACTCTTGCTCCATCTCCACTTGCCTGTACACAATCTTCTTGAAACTGTCCCTGACATTTCCTCTATTGCCACCCCCTGCAAAGTAAACTCTTCTTCCTCTAAGCTTCTATGGTGTTAATTACCATCTACCTTGTATTGGTGTTATTTACATAGTGTATTCTCTTCTACTACCAGTGCTGTTCAATAATAGAACTTTCCGTGAAGATGGTTAATGAGCACTTGAAATGTGGCTAATGCAACTGGGGGCCTGAACATTTCATTTTGCTTAATTAATTTAAATGTAAATAGCTACAGGTAGCTAGTGGCCACACAGCACTAGACTAAAAGACTCTTGAATGTAGTACAGGGATTATATTTTGTTTTATCTCTCTAATCATTACAGAGAGCATCTGAAAGGCACAGTCTGCTTTGTTCCCTCATGTTTTCTCCACAGAGCCTTGTGGATAATAGACACTGAATATTTATTGGATCACTAAATATGGATATCACATTTACCAAATATATAGTAAGGGTTCCTAACTATTTCTGTTCCAAATTCAAGTAGATTAAATAGGCGAGAAGGAAAAGTTGAATGACCAAAACTCCCATCTGTTACTGAGAAACAGATGCCTAGTTCCATTATGAAAGGATATCTATTTCGCTATCTCTACCTGTCCATCTCAAAACATTCCTTCTCTTGGTTAAGTAGGGAACTCTGCAGTTTAAAGCTCTTTGTTTTTTCAAACTTTTTATTTTGCAATAATTTCATACAGTGAAAAATTGCAAGAATAGTAGAGAAATTCCCATATTCACCAAGTTTTTTTTTAATATTTAAACTATTTTAAAATTTAAAAATAACCAAGGGGACTTCCCTGGTGGCCACAGGGAATATTTGTGTGTTTTCTGAGAAACAAGAATATTCTCATACATAATATATTCTGGAAACTTAACATGGATAACGTACTCTAATCTACAGTTCATATTCCAACTGCATCGATTACCCCAATAACATCCTAAAGTATAGCATTTTCCTCCTCCAGTAAAGATCTAGTTCAGAGTAACATATTGCATTTAGTTGTTGTCTTTAGTTTCCTTTAATCTACAGTTTTGTTTTGTTTTCATCACATTACGGGCCAGCTATTTTGTAGAATTTTCCTCTATTTGGGTTTGTTTGATGCTTCTCATGATTAGATCCAGGTTAAAACTCTTCAGTGTTGGTGCAAGGATATATTGTTATACATACCTTCTCTGCCACCCACTGGTTCTTAGACTTGAGCTATTCACACCTATCATATTCATAAGTTTACAAAGCATTATATTTCCATTAAAATATGTATATATCATTTCATTAAATTTCTGACAATATTTTATACAAAATATGTAACTCTACCATTTCAAAAGCAATTGTTGGCTCTATATTTTATAGTGGTTTCAAAGAGAAGTGAAATTTACTTAATAATGGATTCAACTTCTCTAAATTCATTTCATCAATTACTTTAACATTTAGTAATTTTTTTATTACCAAGCATTGCATACATTAAAACTGTAGTCTTCCCATTTTTTAAAATCCTAATTTACTCCTCTTAATATCGACAATGGAGAGAAAAATACTTAAATTCTGATACAGTAAGTAATAATAAGTACTTCCGGTTCTGACGTGGTAAAGGTTTTGAATTGGTGCCCTATCCCAATATTTCAGGTACTTTTAAATGATGTGAGGGGAAAAGAACTGGCAAAAGTACCTTAACCGTAGAGAAGCCTGTACTTCTTAAGAGATTTTTGTTTTGTTTTGGGGGTGTGTGTGTTTAAAGTCTCTCGCTGTAACTACAGCGCTCATACTGGAAATAGAAAAATAAAAATGGTCCTTCAGGATTTTTCTGGGGAGTAAGAATTGTTTCAAGGAAGAAACTAGCAGAGAAATGGACCCCCAAAAATTGTAGTGTTTTGGACACCATTAAAGCGCTAGAATGTTTAAATAAATATCTTACATTGTGAGAAACGTGTGAGTGTTAAACACGTTTCATTTTAAGGGGAAATTAAACAAATATTTCTTTAAGAAGATAGAAACATAAGTCTTTGCTTCGCCTGCCCCCACCTCCCAAGTTAAAGTGTCTCTGGCTCTGCTTCTAGGACTTCTAGGAACGTGCAATTTAAATAAAATCGAAACAACAAAACCCTTACAGCACTTAGACTGGTTTTTTCTTTCCAGCGCTCAAGAAGACTCTGAGCCCAACATGTTTTTCCAAACTCGAAGCTGCGAGTTCCGAGCCTTCTAGGACGTGTCCCGCACACTCTCGGGACGACTCTGGTCTCCCGCTCTGGTCACCCCGTCAGCCAGCGGCTCTCGGCGCCGCCCGCCTCCAAAGGGGTGTGTCCCCGCCCCGCAGCGGCCGCACACCAGCCTCCGCCGCAGGCCCACCTGCCGCCCTCGGCGGCCCGGGCCCGGGGAAGGCGCGGGGTGGCTGCAGTGCCGCGGCATCAGGTCCGCCCCCCGCCCGGAGCTCGAAGCCCCCTCCCCGCGCGGCGAGGCCAGCAGCCTCACTGGTCCCGCCGGCCGCTTCCGGACGGGCCGAGCCGCGGGGAGCTGAGTTCTTTTCTCCTTTCAACCCAAACTGCTATCGACCACCGTTGGGGGGTAAACCTGCTCTTTCTCTCCACACACACACCCCCTCCAAGTAACGGCTGCCGGGATAAAACTTAAAAAGTAGGATCCCGGGCCCTCCTCGGGCCGTTTGCCTCAGCGCCCCCTCTAGCACGGCCCCGGCGGCGGGCCGCGCCACTTCGCGCGGCCCGGCAGCGTTCTCCCTGCAGCCTTCGCAAGACGGGTGTGGAGTCTGCGAGAGTCGGGGGAGGGGTGCAGGGCGGAGAAAGAGCATCTCCGCGCCGCCGCCGCCGCCGGCCTCTCCCCCGCCGCCCGACTGGGGGAGGCCTAGTCACAGCCGCCGCCTCAGCAGCGCCCACAGATCTCGCGGTGTTTGCCGGCGGCCGCGCCGCCATATTGTGTGACAGTATTTTGATTTGCACTGGACTGGTGGAGCCGCGGCGAGAGCGAGCGAGAGCTGGGGGGGTGGGGGGAGGGCAAGCAAGCGCGAGGGGGGTGGGGGCCGAAGGAGGTAGGGAGGCCGAGCGAGCTGGAGCCGAGGAGCGGGGAGCGGCGACGCCACCCAGCCATCGTTTTTGATCTGCAGCAGCCGCCGGCGGGGCGACCCAGCCCGACCCCCTCCCCTCCCCCTCAGCCACGAGCGGCGGCGGCGGCGGCAGCCGGAGGGAGTTGGCGGCGGCGGCCGATCGGAGGGGCTGAGCGGGGAGGGAGGGAGGGCTGAGGTGTCCCCCCTGCCGGGTGGAATCGGAGGCGGCGGCGGCGCTGGCGGCGGCTGTGGTGGTGGAGGCGGCGGCGGCGGCGACGGTGGAGACGGCTGCCGTAGTGGGAGAGGCGGCGGCGGCGGCCGAGGAGGAGGAGGGGGAAGCGGCGGCGGCGAAGGGTAAGCGGACAGCGCTGCCGGGCCTCGGCGGGATCCCCAATCCCGGCTCTCCCCTCAGCTCCCCGCACCCCCCCTTCATCTGGAAGGGACTCTCCCGACTCGCGAGGCCCTTGCGGGGCGTCCGCTTCTTCCTCTCGCTCTTCCTCCCTCCGCCTCCTTCCTTCCCCAGTGGCGAGGCAGAGAGGGAGGCCCCCCCAAGTTCTCCAGACCGGGCGGGGGTGGGGAGCATCGGGCCCACCCTGGGCTCCCGGGACGAAGTGTGTAGGGGGAGGGGGAGATTCATTGGAGTCGGGCGCCGGGGAGAGCCCCGGGTGGGGGAGGGTGCCGGGGCGGGGAGGGCCCCTGCCTGCACGGGTGCCCCCGGCCCGCCCCTTTGGCATGTGTGAGATATGGGGGGGCTGGGCGGAGGGGACGGAGATCTCCTCTGGGGGAGCCGTGGCCCGAAGAGGGATGACTTAGGGGCGAGGGTGTTGCGGGGAGAGATCGAGGGAGTTACGTGGAGGTCGAGGGGAGAGCGTCGTTCCTTTTCCGATGTGGGTTTTCTGCAGCCTTCTGGAAGTGGGGAGCCAGCCCCGCTGTGAGTGTGTGGCCCTTAGATTTCAGAGGATAGTTCTAGCTTTCTGTCCTGTCAACCTCAAACCCTAAGATTGGGGTTGGGGCCGGGAGACTGAAAGGGTCTGGGTATCGCTGAACAGGTGACAGGTGTATCTTCCCGTTGCTGATGCTGTACGGCTGCACGGGCGGGGTAGTATAGCAGAGTGGCGGAGCCCGTGTGGCTTCGTATCTATGCGTTTGGCCATGTTTCATTCCATATATAGTATATTTGCGATGTTCGGTTTCCATTCTTCAAGTCAGCTTAATTGTCGTGGAGGAATTCTTCAAATGTTTCTGATAAGCGGGGTTTCCAGGAGAGTGGAGGGAATTTGCAGCTTCACGGGGTTTTCTCAGGAGTTCATGCGTTTCGGGGTCCCCAGTGCGAGGCTGTTTAGAGTGCCTCTCTTTATTGGAAAGTTCTTGAACACTAAGGTCGTATTTGAGGCAACAGTGAGGCAGTATACTTTTGCATCCATTTTGTCTGTTTTAGGTAAGTTTGTAAAGTGTCGAACTTTAGGGTCAGGTTGATTCGCATTTCATAAAAGGAATTCGTTTGTGCTTTAGCTCACTGTTAAAGAGTACGTTGCTCATTATGCAATTTCAGATTTGGCTGGGAATTTTGGTGGGCATGGAATACAATTTTGCTTTCAGTTTTTACACTACTGCTGCTTACCATACTCTTCGTACAGTAGCAGAGTATTGACACCTTTTTAAAAATATCTTTGAATTCCTTGGAACAGTGAAGTCGTGATTGGTTTTAAACCCTGACAGTTTGAAACTTTAGATTTTGAAACCACTTCATTTTTAATAAAGACAGACACGCTGTTCATCTTACTGTAAGCTTTGGCTGAGCACTTACGTTAGAAACAATGGGAAGAATTGTCAGATAAATGAGTTACAAATTAAAATAGGGCCAAGTTTAAAAAGGATTCAATAGCTTTGAAAAAACGTATCTGGAACGAATATATTGAATGATGGCACTGTCAGTGTGTTAACAGGAAATAGAACAAAAATTCCAGTGATTCAGAACTTCTGTTGGGGTTTTTTTCCCCTTAAATCTAATCAGTTTCTAATAGAGGGTGCTTAAGATTTAAATCTTTAAAGGATCAACTGAAAGTTGAATGCGTTAATTAGATGAGTAAGTCCTCCACTGAATATACTCCGTTATTTCATTTTTCTCATGGGCACGTGGAATACCTTTTCTTGAGTTCAAAAGTATTCTCAGGGGACACTGATGAAATGCAAGTGGTTTAACCCTCTTTAGTGAACTGTCGCATAGTAGAACCTGTGCTTTTGTAACTTGTTAAGAAGTGGGTAAATGATCAGTCTCATCTGATACAAATTTCCTGAAAAATAAGTTTTAACTTAATCTGATTTGATTGAAATAACACCTATATTTGGTCCTCTCTTTACTGGAAAGAAGCGCTTGCCTTTCAGCTAGTGATATTGCTTAAAACTTGCTTACAGTTATTGCATCTAATGAAATCAGGAGGTTTTTAAACTCTGCAGAGTTAAGTGGGCACACTAACCCAGATCCCCAGTTACATTATTATTGAGAATTGCTTCTTTAGTATTACTAACATGTTATACTTGGGTAAGTGTCTTAACATGATTAGTCTTGTGTCTTGACAGAAATAAACATGTATTCTACTTCTGTAGTTTTCTCTGTAAGGAAAATTCTTTTCTCAAAATACTGTTGAGGATGAAATCTACATATGTATCTTTGAACATATGGCGTTTTGCAAAATGGGTGTGATGGGCACCACTTACATGAAACTTTGTGAGTTTCGTGCCAGAAAAGTCCCATGAGGAATGTGTGAATTTTCTGAAACAGTATTTATTTTAGTTGTATAAATTCATCAAGACTAAAAGTGTATTTTTTAATGGTTATCAACGTATTTAAAAGACAATGTTTAACTTGTTATAGATGTTTTGAAAAAAAGTTCCTGATAATCTTTACAACATGCAAAGTTTGTAAGTTAAACTGTAATTCAGAAAAGCTTCAATTTCATTATATCTCTACCTGGCCACACTCCTATGACCCAAAAGAGAACACTAGTAGCACTTTTCCATTGTTTCACTTATGTCGTCTTTATTTGGTCCATCTAAGATTGGGACTCTATAAAATAGAAGGATTATGAGGAAATAACAGAGGCAAATGTGAAAATGGGGCAAAACAGTAATAAGGAGGAGAGGCTAGGGGATAAGATGCTAGTAGAGGATTAGATGAACAGTTTTAGGCAACTAGGAAAACGAAGATGTGGGTAGTGGTGGGTGCCAAGCACAGGAAGATGATCAAGCTGAACGATTCTAAGGAGGTTTGGGCTGAATCTTTTGGTAGACTCACAGTCTATATGTCATTTTATTTTTTCTCTGTATTAAGATGGTGAGGATTTGGAGACTTTGAAATTGTATGAAATCTAAACGTATGCATGTTCATATTTATTTGCCTCTGGCTCATATTTCCAAAATACTTATAATATTTTAACATTTCATTTTTTAATGATTCCGACCCTAAAAACCAAGGACACTTGCTTCTTCAGAAAGCTAAAATCCCTGAGTAAGTACTCGGGGTGGCCAGTACTGTACTTTTTAAATTCCCTTTAGTTAACTGATAAACTCGCCTGTGATCTTGATGAGAGTCAGAGATTAAGAATGGCTGTCTTTTTCTAAATTTTCTAAGTATTCCATCCCTCAAAACACAATGTTTGATACTAAGTAGTACTTAACTACTAGCCTTCTAGCGTTCAAGTTATGCATTTCACTTAGACTTTTCATTTTGATTTTTATTGACTCATTTTACAAAGTATGCTTAGTTTCTAATTTTTTAATCCTCAGAAGGAATGGGCTACTGTTAAAAGCACAGTAAGATGCGTCAGCCGAAAAGTTGATGTTTTAGGAGATCCAAGTCAGAATTGCCACAAAGCAAAATTGTGAATATTAATATCAGTAAAAGTTCTCTGTGAAAATTGATTAAAGTTTTGCCACTTAAAAGTGCTTTGTTCAAAATATAATTCATGTAGACCCCCATATCTCCTGAAAGTGCTTTATAAATGGGGCTTTGCCAAATGTATTTTTTTGATTTGCCTCAACATTTTTAGTGTAAAACTTGAACAAGAAATTCTATTGGACTTCTGATAATCTGTTTCAGTTCAAAATTTGGTATCAAGGGAGTGGTAAATTTCTTTAGACCTTTAATATCTTAACATTAACCTTTTTAGTGTTTCCTGCATAGTAAAAGAAAGAGAAACTAATATTTATTGAATACCTACTAAGTGCCAAGGTTTCTATCGTTTCACAAATATTTATTGAGCACAGGGTTCTTTGAGATATTGGAGATGGCAGCAGTGAATAACATAGACAAAATTTCTGTCCCCATATAGTTTACATTTTAGTAGTGGAAGATATAATAAATGAGTAAAATCAAGCGTGTCTGGGAGACAAAAGTACTGTGGAGAAAAGTAAAACAGAACAGGAGGTTGGGGAACAGACATTGCTTATTTGCTCTTTTAAAAACTGCATAGTGGATATTATCTTTGATTTCAAAAACAAAAGCTTCCATACATAAATTTTTTTCTTTAAGAATATACTTCAAAACTAACACAACATTGTAAATCAACTATACTCCAATAAGAAACTTTTTTTAGAAATATACTTCATAACTTGGGAACAACATTATGTTTGTACTTAAGAGTTTTAGTTAATAGCGATTTCCTATTGTTAGTGCTTCAGAAAGCTGCTTTGTGGCTCAATAGAAAATTTGGAGTCTGCTATCCTGGTTTGAGTCCTGGTTTGCCACTTACTAGCTTTGTGATTTGGGGCCAACTACAATTTCTCAGCCTCTCTGAGCTTGTTTTCTTCTCTGTAAAATGAGTAGAATACCTATAGGGTTGTTGTGATGACAAATTATACATTTTGTGTAAATTATCTGATATATAGAAGGGGCTCAATAAACTGCAACTTTTTTGTCTGTTGCTTATCTGGAGTTCTGTTGTAAAACAAAATAGTTGATGTTGGTAACCTTTCCAAGAAGCTTTCATAGCACTGTGGGGGACATTGTTTAATACACAGTTTATTTGAACAACTAAAGCACTCTTCTCTGGTAGAATAAGGTTAATTAAAACTCAACTGTAATTTATGGTCACTAATACTTTCTGGAGCGTTTGCACATGTTATCTAGTCAATATGCTGTCAGGAGTAAACCTAGTCTTTATGATGAGGAAACGTGACATATCTTGAGCTGGATTTCAGCATTTTGACAAGTAGATAAAAATATCATGTAAGATCCCAGTTCATGGAAGTACTTGTGAAACATTTAGTATAGTTTACGTATTCAATAAATGTTCGCTTTGTCATTAGTTATTATACCTTTATTGTGTGAAAAGGGGTCATTCAGAGAATTCACAAAGTATTAAGGAAAACTTTTATGAAGAGAAAGTAATGCAAATTGTGGATAAGTTCTTTGAAGAAAAAGTGGAATAGTCAATCAAATTGCAATATTTGTTTTTCATTTTTAGCCTGGGAAATCACTAAACTGTCTCAAGGACAGACTGTGTCTTATTTTCCTTTCTGTCTTGACTTCACCATATCTTCAGTGCCTGGCCTGTACTTAAGGAGCTCAAGAAATACTGTGTGTTCAGTGCTGAATGGCGCTTAGTGATAGTTTTCCTGTGTATCACAACTCTTTTTGGTAGTAAGCACCTTCTGATTTTGAAAAGTGTTTGCACTGGACTTAAGTCTTTGAATCTGTAGTTTTAAGCACAGACTCAGATATCACACAAAGTCTTCTGAATGCTATTTTTTTGAATCTAGCCAAAAGTTTGAAAAAACATCCTAGAAATTAAAAGGAAGAAAAGAAAGAAATTATTTGCAGCTAAATTAGTATTCATTAACCTATTCCTATGAAGATGTTGACATTAAAGTGAAAAAGTGAATAGAAATTTTGAAAAGCAGAGTAGAAAAAAATAATTCATATATAATTATGTGCTCTTAACCAGCCTTTAAAAGACAAGTTTGTCTTACCTCTTTAAGGCAATTTCAGTGAAACTGTACACTTATACTGACATTATGAGTTAAATGGCTCAGTCACTTTCTTACATTCCTGTGATGTGGGGAATATTGGTGTTTTCACAGAAAAGGGAAAACATCTCACCCCACCCTACCCTACTTTAACAGTAACCATTTTTCAGATGTTTGACGCTTAGCACCAGTAAGCTTTTTCCTGTTCTGTAGCAAGTTATTCTCTGCCTAATGAATAATAATTTTAGCTTTCCTAAAACTGAAGACTTCCCTTAAGTTCTAAGATCTTTAGTCATTTTTGCAAAATATTTCTTGGCTTTAAAAAAAATTCCCCTTGAAGATGTATAGAAGCAAATTGCTTAATTTTTAAACTTGGTATGACACAATACTGATTTAGAAATGAGATAGAAATATCTACAATTGGATATTTTTATACTCTTGTGGGTTTTTGTTTGTTTGTTTTGAACTGTAACAACCTACCACTGGAAAGGAATACTACTACAGGGTGTCGGTTTGAGTGGCTTCAGAAAGAAAGTCAGTCTGATTTATCCACAAATAGGTACAACATAGACCAGGGCATTTTAAGAATTTGTAGTATTTTAATTGCCTTGTCAAAGAAAATGGCATTCTTGTTTCACCTAAGAAGAAAAACAAAAAACAGTCCTGGTACAAGCCTCAGACGCCAAATAATAAAGTAGAGGTTGGAATGGTCCTGCAGGGAGAGACAGAGAAGAGAAGCAAGAGTAAAGAAGTGGGGGCTTTCCTGGTGGCGCAGTGGTTGAGAGTCTGCCTGCCGATGCATGGGACACGGGTTCGTGCCCCGGTCCGGGAAGATCCCACATGCCGCGGAGGTCCGGCAAGATCCCACTTGCTGCGGAGCGGCTAGGCCCGCAAGCCATGGCTGCTGAGCCTGCGCGTCCGGATCCTGTGCTCCGCAACGGGAGAGGCCACAACAGTGAGAGGCCCGCGTACCGCAAAAAAAAAAAAAAAAAAGTGTAGAATTGTGGAAATATATGAATGCTGATTGTTTTTAATAAAATGATTCAAAAGAATTACTCTGTTAAAGAAAATTCGTGGTCTCTGCAACCAGCCTCTGCCCAAGCTTGCCAAAATAGTAAGTCAAAAGCAGTGCCACATTCCGAGGTATATTGCACAGATTAGTACTACCATCAAAAACTTCAGAGTTTCTGGGGGTTGATTCTGACCATTTAACTTGTCTGTTTGGCTAGTGCAGAAGACAGGTTCTGAGAGAATAACAGATGACAGTGGATTATTGAGGGAAAAAAGGTGCAGAAAAAGAGTAAATTTTCAGTTAGTAAATTCTTTTTATTCTTTGGTTTATTAACTGTACTTTCATCTGAATTATTAAATAATACTCTTCTTTTGAATTTTAATGTTTAAAGTTTTCCTCTAACATTTATATTAAGGAAAACTTATTTTGACCCATAATATCTTAATGTTAACCTTTTTAGTGTTAGCAAAATGGAGCACATCACAAGTTTGCTTCCTGTCGGTTTGCCAGGCAGGCAGGCCGGCCAGACACTGCTTGTTTCATTAGTATAGAGCCAATGGCAGTTCAGCGGAATGATTTTCGGTTCCCTATCAATGGGAGGAAATACTTGCCAATACAAATGAAAACTTGAAATCTGCAATTTGACCTTGCTGAACACAGTTCTCACACCAGGCAAGTTTTGTTTAGTCAGAGAAATCAACAAAAACAATCATTCTGATATGAACTGGGAAAATAGGAGTAGAAGGGAGTTTACCTAGTTTTAATTCTCTCAGCTGCTGAAAAAAATACTACTTTTGAGTTTGAGTTGGTCTCTGTTAACTTGTCAACTTGTCAACCTCCACCCTTTTAACTAAACATCTTAATTTTATCGTGTTGGGAATCTGTGACATATAATAAGAAAAGACCTGGTCTTTAAAGTCAGATGAGCCCAAGTTCAAATGTGAGTTCTATTACTTACTATAGCTTTGCGGTCTTAGGCTAATCACTCAAACTCTTTGAGTCTAGGACTTTTCTTTAGAAAAATACATAGGTATAATAATACCTACCTTGCATGGTAGTTTTAACTACATTATCTGTATTTCTTATGTTAGCTAGCTCTGTATTTATGTTACCTAGCACAGTACTTACCTGAACTTAGTAGACATCAATAAGTAGCAGTCAAAGTGTCTGATATAGCCTATGCTTTTTGAGGCAGTTTTTCTTCCCTGTAACTTTCTTTTTTTTTTTTTGCTGTATGCGGGCCTCTCACTGTTGTGGCCTCTCCCGTTGCGGAGCACAGGCTCCGGACGCGCAGGCCCAGCGGCCATGGCTCACGGGCTTAGTTGCTCCGCGGCATGTGGGATCTTCCCGGACCAGGGCACGAACCCGTGTCTCCTGCATCGGCAGGCGGATTCTCAACCACTGCGCCACCAGGGAAGCCCCCCTGTAACTTTCTTATATCAATATTAGTTTCTATTTAGTGAAGCTCAGTTTCAAAAAGTATTAATCTTTCAAACAGAACAAGGTGAATTATTATTTTTTCTAGTAGACATGTAGCTCAAATAATGGGAGGTAATCTTACATTTGGAATTTAGCTTTGTTAGGTTTTTCTTTCAGAATACCTGTTCAATTCATTTTCCCCAGCAAGTAGAATAAAAGGGAAATAACCTCTATACTGTTTTATTTACTGTACCTCTTCAGACCAAGGGTGAAATAAACAAAACATCAGCATTATTTTTTTAATTACAAAATAAACATGCAAAGTATTAATTCTTTGTGTTTTTCTTTTCTGTTCCTGTGAAAAAGCCCTCATTTTTAATTTGAAATTAGTTCACAACCCATAATTTAGGTTTTTTTATGAAAAGCATTAGAAAATTGGCATGGATCAGATTTTGAAAGCACTGAAAATATATGAGCTTAAATATAATACTATAAAACATATACCACTTTATCTGTATAAGGTGACCTTTGCAATTTTTTTTTGTTTTAAATTGCTAGTTAATATTTTTTCAATTATTTTAATAGTATTCTTTTCTGTGTCCATATTTCACATTCAAAAAAGATACAGTGCTAAATTTCCTGATGTTCATTACTGGGATAACTGTGATTTTTTGCTTTGAGTTTTCCTAAAAGTTTTTTTTAATCTTAATTCATTGAGTGAACTGGTGGTTGTTGTAGAATATTTTGCTGTACTAATTAGTATTAATTGCTATTTGTATAAGTAATATTTTAACCTAATAATACAGTTTGTATTATATAGTGATGCTTATACAAACATTTTCTGTTCATCAGCTTTTATTGGTGCTAAGTTATCACGAGAAAATAGTAACAGAGAAGATAGCAATATAGGCAAGAAAATTTGCTATTTAGAAGGGCTTCAGAACAGAGTGTGTGTTCCATTTTAATTCATTGAGCACAGATTGTGGTATAATTGCTTGGTTAATTTTTAAAAGACTGTTAGTGACCTGACAAACATATGGGCATCTACTCTTTGGAACTCACACAGATGCATGTAGGCATCACAGTTAAGTAGTTACTAGAATTGAAGAGAAAAAATACTCAAGATATCTAAGGGATCATTGACAAACAAAAGTTAGTGAAAATACAGGTGCTGTGTGTTTGCATTGAGAGTAACTTGCTGTTTACCTTGTGACTAGCATATACCTGAACTGTACTTGACTAAGTAGTGTTTGCTACTTTATGATGATTTTCTAAGGAAATGGAAAAATAAACGTGTGGAAGTGGGGTTTCAAAAAAAAAATTCCATTTCCACAAAGCCAATTCTGCTTTTTTACATATGAAAATGTATTGACATGTATTGGTTGGGCTTGATTTTTCTTTTTCTTTTTTGAGGTTTTTCTAGCTGAGGTGGTGCTTGGCCTGAGTGAGACATCCTCATTCTCTTCATGAGATTTTCCCCTCATGAACAATGGCATGAATTTACAGGATGACTGTTCAGAGCTGTTGCTGTAGCTCTGTGAATGGAACAAGAAGTACTCTTTTGAGGAAGGTAACTGGTTCATGGGAAAAGTGAACTGGTGATCTTAGCCAAACCAAGCTACGGAATCAGTACTTCAATTTCTATAGGGTATCACCCGACCAAAAGAATAGAAAGAAACTCCATAGAGTTTGCTTCATATGGCTTCTATGATATACCTGTGCAAAATAGCTAACCCAGAAAATCTTGCCTGACTCATTCTTTCACCATGCCTCATCTCTACCTTCTTTATTGCTCAACCTAATTCACCTATCCAGTAGTTTTGAATTTGTTTTGAGTCCTGCTGTGTGCCAGGTATTTTGCTAGGTGATGGGATTGGAAAGATGACTAACATATTGTTCTTGCCCTCCAGGGACAGGTATACAAGCTATCAATAGTGTACTAACACTAGCAAATGCAGTGACAAGGTTAGACAGAAAACACTTTAGGAATCCACAGGAGGGAGTGTCTGACTCAGTGAGGGAAGGAGGGATGTAAGAGGGAATTCTTCATAGGAGGGATGACACAATCTGTTTGTGTCAGATAGGCAGGGAAGAGGAGGACAAGTTGGGAGAAGAGAGGCCATTGCAGTCAGAGAGAACAACATGCATAAAGGATGGAGGTAGGAAAGTCCACACCTATTCAGTACTGTGAATAGTTCCACAGTGCATTAGGTACCAGTGGTGGGTTAATTGGAAGTGAGGTGGAAAATGAGAAGAAAGAGCATGAAAATATTTGTATGCTCTGTAAAGTAGATTTGATTTCATCCCATAAATGATGGAATGTTTAAATTAACATTCTGGAAAGATTTCTCTGGCTGCAGTGTAGAGAATATTTAGAAAAGAGCAGGCGGGGGGGCAGGAGGTAGCCTTATAACCATTTATTTGAGAATTGTTAAAGACGGGAGTTAAGGCTGTAATTAAGGAGAAGAGTAGGTGATGAATTTGAGAAGAGAATACTGAGTGTGAAGTAAGTAAGTAATCACGCATGCCCTGGCTTGAGTACCTGAGTGCATAGTATAATGCCTGCCATTCATCAATACAAGAGTATACCAGGGGCAGTAACAGGTGAGGAAGATATTTGAGTTCTGTTTGTTGGGTTTAAGGTTCCTATAGAGAGAGAAAGAGGAAGAAGACATCATTTTATTTGGGAGGCAACACAGAAGTCTTCTCTGATTAGATGACATTTGAGCAGGTGCCTGAGTGAAATAATAAAGGGAAAGAGCTTTCTAAATAGAGAGGCAGGAGCATGCTTGCTGGATTCCAACAGCAAGAAGACCAGTGTAGTTGGAGTTAAGAGAGCGGGAGAAGAGTAGATGAGATCCTCTCATCTACTGATGTGCTTTCCATGTAGCTCTTTAGATTGTAGAAAGGATTTTAGTATTCAGGATAAAGTTAGAAGCCACTGAAGGATTTTAAGATGTGAGCTATTTACCTTTTTTTCCCCCTCTCACTTCTTAGAATATGATTTAATTGTTAGTGGTTGCGTGTGTACAATTTTATATTATTTTCATGTATGTAGATTCATGTAACCATCACAATTAGGATATAGAACTAGATCTGTTCCATCACACAAAGAAACTCCTTTGTGCTACCCAGTCTTAACCCTTTTGGCAACCACTCATCTGTTCTCCATCACTATAATTTTGTCACATCGAGAATTGTTATAAAAATGGAATCATGGGCTTCCCCCTGGTGGCGCAGTGGTTGAGAGTCCGCCTGCCGATGCAGGGGACGCGGGTTCGTGCCCCGGTCCGGGAAGATCCCACATGCCGCACAGCGGCTGGGCCCGTGAGCCATGGCCGCTGAGCCTGCGCGTCCGGAGCCTGTGCTCCGCAACGGGAGAGGCCACAACAGTGAGAGGCCCGCGTACCGCAAAAAAAAAAAAAAAAAAAAAAAAAAAAAAAAAAAAAAAAAAAATGGAATCATGCGTTGTGTTATGTATTTTGAGATTGGCTTTTTTTCACTCAGCATTATGCCCTTGAGATCCATCCAAGTTGTTTCGTGTATCAGTATTTCATTGCATTTTAATGCTAAGAAGTGTACCATTGTATGGATGTACCACAATTTGTTCAGCCATTGATTGAAGGACTTTTGTGTTTCCAGTTTGGGGCTCTAAAACTAAAGCTGCCGTGAACAGTTTTCCACAGGTTTTTATGTGAAAATACTTTTTCATCTCTCTAGGATAAATCCCCAGGAATACAGTGGCTGGGTTGTATGATAAATGTGTGTTTAACTCTATAAGAAACTGCCACTTTTTCAGAGTGGCTGAACCATTTTACATTCCCATCAGCAGTATATGAGAGATCTAACTTCTCTGCATCCTCGTCAGCATTTGGTATTGTCAGTATATTTTTTTATTTCAGCCATTCTAATAGATATGTAGTGACATCTCTTTGTAGCTTTAGTTTGCATTTCCCTAATGGCTAATGATGTTGAATGTATTTTCATGTGCTTGTTTGCTGTGTGTATATCCTCCGTGGTGAAGTGTCTGTTCAAGTCTTATGCTTATGTTCTGATGGGATTGTTTGTTTTCGTGTTGTTGAGTTTAGTGAGTTCTTTATATATTCTGGACACAAGCCCTTTGTCAAGTATGTGATTTGCAAATATCTTCTCCTGATCTGTGGCTTATCTTTTCATCCTCTTAATGGGGGCTTTTGCGGAGAAAAAAAATTTTATGAAGTCTAATTTATCTTTTTTCTTTTATGAATTGTGCCTTTTGTTGTCAAGTCTAATAAGAGCTCTTTGCTTATTAACCTTAGGTTCCAAAGATTTTCTCCTGTTTTCTTCTAAAAGTTTTCTAAAAAGCTTTACATCTTGCATATGTAGATCTATAATCCATTTTTACATAATCTTCACATAAAGGTGTGAAGTTTAGATTGAAGTTCACTTTTTGTCTGTGGATTGTTCGGCTGTTCCAACACCACTTGTTTAAAAAAAATTATCCTTCCTCCATTGAATTGCTTTTGCACCTTTGTCAAAAGTCAGATGGCTGTGCTTGTGAGTGTCTATTTCTAGATTCTCTATTCTGATCCACTGATCTTTGTGTTTATCTCTGTACTACTGCCACACTGTCTTGATAACTGTAGCTGTATGGTAAGTCTTCAAACCAGGTAGTAAAATTTCCCTAACTTAATTCTTCTTTTTCAGAATTGTTTTAACTATTGCATTTCCTTTCCATGGAAAATTTAGAATCTATAAAAAAAACCATGCTGGGATTTTGGTAGGAATTGCATTAAACCCTTAGATCAATTTGGGGAAAATTGACATTTTTATTTTGTTATGTCTTTCAAGCCATAAACACAGTTTATCTCTCCTTATAGTTAGGTTGCCTGATTTCTTTCATCTGCATTTTGTAGCTTCCAGCACACAAATTCTATACATGTTTTGCTAGATTTATAACTAGATACATTTTTTTGGAGCAGTTGTAAATGATACTGTGTTTTAAATTTTTGTTTCCAGTTGTTTATTGCTAGTTTATAGCAATATGGTTAATTTCTGTGAGTTCACCCTTTATCCTGAGACCTTGCTAAACTAATAAATTCTAGTAGTTTTTTTGTGGAGACTGTGGGTTTTCTAATGTGTCTATGAATAGAGAGTTTTATTTCTTCCTTTCCAATCTGGATGCCTTTTATTTCCTCTTCTTGCCTTACTGCTCTGGTTAGTACTTGCAATACTGTGTTCAGTAGGCGTGGTGACATCAGACAAGCTAGTCTTATTCCTGATCCTAAGGGAAAGCATGAAGTCTGTCACCATTAAGTACATGTTAACTGTAGGGTTTTTGTAGGTGCCCGTCTCTTCCTAGTTTAAGAATCACTTGATATGACCATATGGTTTTTCTTCTTTAAACTGTTAACTGAAGGTAACTTTCCTTGTTAAAGATTCACTCTGGCAGCTCTTTGTGGAATAAACTATAAGAGCAGGGCAAAGATGTCAACAGGGAAGC